>NC_056437.1:50299909-50626576 GCF_018296145.1 Oncorhynchus tshawytscha | reverse complement strand
ACTAACTCTCCGTCGATCAGTGGCGGCAGTGGTCTAGCTGACCTGTCGTAGTATCGCTTTTGTTGTTGTTGTCTCTGTGCGCGGTTTCCATGCATTTCCTTGTAGCTGACGACCTCAGGTTGCAGCTGCTGGTTGGTGCTGGGAAGGATTGAGCGAAGTCTGCGGCTCATCAACATCTGGGCTGGTGATTTGAAGTTGTCAACTGGAGTGTTGACAAGTGTATTCAAGGAAACTGAGGTAGGAGTCTCTCTTGTCTGCTTTTGCTTTGTCCATGAGTGATTTAGCAATCTGCACAGATTTTTCAGCAAGGCCATTACTTTGAGGGTAATGTGGGCTTGTGGTGACATGTGTAAACTCCCATGCTTTTGTGAAGGATTCAAACTCATTTGATTTGTGACAGGGCCCATTGTCAGAAATTAAAGTCTCAAGGCTGCTTTCAGCTTGTGTATCACAGCTGCAGATGTGGTGCTGTGAAGCTTGTCGAGTTCGAAGTATCTGCTGTAGTAGTCCACTGTTACGATGTAGTCCTCGTTGTTCCAGGTGAACAGATCGGTTGCCACGACCTGCCAGGGTCGGTCTGTGATACAGTGAGATAACATTGGCTCTTTGGTGTTTGAGGGGCGTCGTTCAAGACATATGGCGCATTTATCAACCATGTCCTCTATTTGTTTGCACATTCCAGGCCAAAACAAAATGTCCCGTGCTCTCTGTTTGCACTTTTCCATGACCATGTGTCCAGCATGGATCTTTGTCAAAATCTCTTCTCCGAGACTGGTAGGAATGATGACTTTCTCTCCTTTGAAAATTATTCCGTTGATCTGTGATAGTTCATCACGATGGTTCCAGAATTCTGAGACGCTGTGAGGGCATTTTCTCCTCTCCTCAGGCCATCCATCCTGTATGACTTTCCTCAGCTGTGCGAGTTGCGAGTCCTTTTCTGTTTCTGCTTGGATCGCCTTCGGTTTTGTGTCACTAACTGGTAAGTTGCTGTACACAGTGTGCACTTGCATGTCCATGCCTTCACTGAGGCTGATGTCCTTATAGGTAAGACACTTCCTGGAGAGTGTGTCTGCGACAGGGATGTCTTTGCCTGGACGGTGAGTGATTGTGAAGTCGTATTTTTGTAGTTGAAGGATAATTCTCTGTAGCCTTGGCGGGGCTGCGGCTAGTGGTTTCCTCATAATTGACTCAAGGGGCTTGTGGTCGGATTCCACCATGACTTGTCGTCCATATATGTACTGATGGAAACGTTTACATCCAAACAGAATGGCGTAGAGCTCCTTTTCAATTTGAGCGTAGTTGATTTTACAGTCTGTAAGAGATTTGGAAGCGTAGCCGATGGGCTTTCCTTCTTGCAGTAGCACTGCACCTAGTCCATACTTCGAAGCGTCCATTTGGAGTCTGAGCTCTTTGTCGGGGTCGTAGTAGGCAAGGATTGGTCCTGGTTCTCTCATGATCAAGTCTCACATTCTGGAAAGCAACGTCGTGTTGCTTGTCCCAGAGAAACTCACTGGACTGCTTTAGCAGTTGACGCAGTGGTGCGAACTTGGCTAAGTAGTTGACCATGCCAAGCACTGTTTTCAGCTCTGCACGGTTCTTTGGTGGCTCCATTTCTTTTATGACTAAGATCTTCTGTGGAGCTGGCTTGATTCCAGTCGCTGTGAGAAGATGGCCGAAATAGCTGACCTCTGTAGCGCCGACTGTGCTCTTCTCGGGGTTGAGCCGGACTCCACTCTTGCGGGACCTTTGCAGCATCGAAGGGAGGTTTCGGTCGTGCTCCTCTTTGGTTCGAACATAGACAAGGATGTCGTCCACAACTCCGTCGAGTCCTCTCCGTTCTAAAACACACTCTCTGGGCACCGGAGGTGTGCTTTGATGCCTGCCTGACCCTGACTGCGTGCACGGCTTGTTCTCCTGCTGCCGCGCAAAATTGTTTTCATCTGAGCCTGTGCTCGCTCGTGAGATCTGGCTATGTCGATAGCTTTGTCCAGCGTCACCTCAGACCCAACATTCAAAAGTTTCTCACTCGCGGTGAGTGTATTCCAAATACAATACGGTCCCTGACCATCTCAGCCTTGTTTGCATAATCAGTCTTTCACAAGCAGACGCAGCTCTGTCACAAACTGTTCAAAAGACTCGCTAGCTCCCTGTACTTTCTCATGGAATTTGTACATAGCGAAAATCGTATTGTCTTCGGCGCAACATATGCTTCAAAACGATCGTAGTATGTTTTCAGTACCTTTGATTCAGCCTCGGTAAGTGTCCATGAGTTGTCAATATCTCTCCCTGTTTCACCGATCCAGAGGAGCAGGTAGCTGCATTTTTCCTCTTCTCCTCTGTCCTTCAGAGGACCCGTGAACATTAGCTCCACATGCTGTTTGTACTTACGCCATGCATCGGGTAAGTTTGTTGACTCCCAGTCCATTCGAGGTGAAAGAACTCCAGAAAAATCCATCTTGTAAGACCTTTTACTCTGACACCATGTCTTGTTTTGCACACTTTGTACAAAATAATGAAATGCAGCACTACAGGATATATTTCTTAACGTAGCTCTTTATTAGCTAGCTACAACTGGCACGTTCACGTATCGCCAACCAGGATCAAACTGACCATGACCTAACCATTTGGGTGGTGGTCTTAACCAATCCTTGCACAGTAGGATATGGCGGTAAAATGCATCCAATTACAATTCAGTATATTAGTGTCTACTATAAAATTTTAGGAATACCTGTCATTGAAATTACAAAGTCACTTGTGGAATATTAGATTTTACATTTTGTAAAAGCACAATTTTCCTATTGAGAATGGATTACATTGAAAATGGTACTGTGTCTTTAAAAACGACCAGCAAGAGATCGGTCATTGCTATGTTCATTGATCTCCTGAAGAAGCTATCCCTTTCTTTCACTGCCTTCAAATTTTTGGATATGTTTGGATACCAACGAGGTAACATGACTGGACTAAGTGTAAACGAATGGTTATCGACGTCGACACGCGAGTAGTTTTAGAACAGGTCACATGGTTTATGAACGTAAAATACAGTCCCGGAGATCTGTTTTCGGAAGATAAAAAAATGTTGCGCTGGTAATATGGGTCAGGTCTTTTGCCGTGGTTGGGCAAGAACCAAACAGTGTTCGCTGTAGTTATGGTGCAACCATGACGCTAACAAATCTGCAGCCCTTGGAAGCAACGGTACAGAGAAACGTTATCATTAAAACAATTCTGGGAGAGCTTTTTCCATAGTCTCACAGTGCTCCCAAAATAAAACTCCTGGTCACACAGCAAAATGTTTTGTCACTATAGAGCCCTGCCCATATATGCAAAGGATGCTATTGCATATCTTTGAGTACATCATGAAGTGAATGACATTCCTATCCACAATTATGCTATGCATTTCTGTGTAGTACAGAACAGGGACCCGTGATGTAAATCCATTTCACTTACTGTAGTTTCAAACTCATGGTGTCATGCCATAGCTGATATTCTTTCTGTAGACATCTTTAAATCTTAATTCGGAGTAGATATTTAACAGTTCTTGGCAAATGTGGTCGCATAATCTTTTTTTTTTTTTTTGAGATTATACCGTAATTCTGTTACTAAACTTAGTATCTGCACAGTTCTTCCAGTAAATGTGTTTTTGTGAAATTTGTGTAAATTGTTCAAACGACTCCTTATGCATATAGTTGTATGGTTTGTTAAACTTTGAAAGCAATTGTTTGGCATACATTTTTACAAATAACCATTTTAGTCTCAGTGTAATTCCATTACTGTGGAATTGCACCATGGAAGATTCAACTACATATCAAATAAAAATGCGAAACCTCTTACCTGAGTATCTACCAAGGCAGTGAGGGGAAGGTAATCGAAGAGGTCTGTGAAGTATTTCCATACGTTTGCATTGCCGTACTTCCTTAGGCACTCGTCATAGAAGCCGTACACCTGTGTGATCTGTCTGCTTTCGTGGTTCCCCCGAAGGATTGTGATGCGTTCGCGGTACCGAACCTGTGATCAAAATGTTCAAAATACAGGGAATTACAAAACAGCACTGTTCAATGGAGACGAGGGCATTCTGTAAATGAGTGTCTCTCAGCATTACATTGCTTTTGCATCACAAGGCTCCCCCCCCCCGTGTATAACTAACCATTCAGCTCTCTCATTAGTCAAGTTAAAAAGTGTAAGGTAATTCAAAACTTTCAGGGGCGGGTTCCCTGACAGAGATTAAGCCTAGTCCTGAAGTGAAAAACATTTGATGGAGATTCTTCATCGAATCTGCTTTTGAATTCCAGGACTAGACTTCATCTGTGTCCGGAAAACTGGTCCCCAGTGTACAACTACAACAACTTGCCTTAAGTGCTACAAGTAGTGTGACAGTTTCTACAGAATAGTAGCCTCGGTCCACGTAGTCTCCCATGAACAGGTAGTTTGTGTCTGGAGACTTCCCTCCGATTCTGAAGAGCTCCATTAGGTCGTGGAACTGGCCGTGGACATCTCCACACACTGTGACTGGACATCGGACCTCCTGCACATTGGACTCCTTGGTCAGAATCTCCTTTGCCTGGACAAAACATAAAACAAACATCATAAGGCTGTGTTGTGGGCTACATTGCATTACGTTTCAGTCCCCTCTCTTCCCAACTGTCATCTTCTCAACAGTCATCTTCCCAAGACATAAATAGACGAATGACATTTGGCAAGCTAGTTGAATGCCAAAGCAGTTCCTAGAAGCCATTGGACTGTGTAGGGCAGCTCTAAGAACAGTGCTGCCTGCTGGGCGCAAAGCCGGTGGTGTTTGAGGAAAACAGTCCATTACTGTTCTCTAATGAATGAGTGATTGCATGCAAGGCTATATGTTGTCAATCTCTTTCTCAAGACACATCAGTGCAGGTCTCTGATACAACTTCTATGCTAAACAAATTGTCCACACACACACACACACACACAGTTCCATAGGCACTTGTTGACAATGTTGTGAAACATCTCAACCTTTACAAAAAGGAAGGGCCTAAAACCAGGAGAGAAGCTCCTTGAGGTGTGCGGCTGGGATGATAAATGTTGGCAGTACTACACTAAGGGTTTAAGTGATTGTAAGGAGCTTTTAGAGCATAAATCCCATGTTGAGAGTAGAGCAGGGGTATGTGCACACTGGGTTTGTGCCTGTGGGTCAAGATGAGAGAAATAACTTTTGATCTCAGCTCCAGGCAGCACCCCGAGGGGGAGAGAGCCACACCGGCAGATGGACGCCAAGGAGAAACAGTGACCAGGCCAGGGCGAAAGAGGACTATGGTTAAGGTTGACCTAATTGCCCACAAAACAAGCCGGCTCCACAAGCCCTCACAACTATACCGCATCAGGCCTTTCAATTAACTGCTGGCTGGAGTTTCTATAAAGCCATTCAATCGTTCGGCCAAAAGGCTAATTCTAGATGCGTATTAAACAAATCTGATATTTTTCCGAATTAATTTGAGTGGGAATTGAAGAGAGTCATATAAGGCCGAGACTGGGGGAAAAAAATGTAGGTCAATGGGACTCTAAACTTGGTTAACCCAGAAGTAAAATCTTGTGTGATTTGGTCAGATACATGGGTTTACGAGAGATTAGTGGGACTCAGAACCTCGGTAAAAATTATATGCACCCGAGTTAACACATCCTAGAATAAAGATCCTCTTAAATCAGTAACCTGAACCAACTGATCTAGGTATGCCTATATACACACACTGAATTTACTGAACTTAAGGAACACCTTATTGAGAGGCTGACCCTCAGTCTGTTGCTTTCTCCCTCTGCTGAGAATGACCAGATGCAGGCACCATCAGTCCAGGAAAATAAAAACAAAATCTAATTATTTAAATGTATGCTCACTCAGCTGTGCCTCACAAGTAATACAACAACGGATCTATTACCGGTGTGATCATATAGACTACCTCCAAAATGTTTAAAATGGCCCAAACAATGCATTAGCAGGTCAATTCAAACAAAGCCAAAATGCGGTCATGCATTGGGCCTATATAGGGCTGTTGCGGTGACCATATTACCGCCAAACCGGCAGTCACGAGCCATGAAGCAGTCAAATTCCACATGACCATTTAGTCACAGTCATTAGGCTTCTCCAAGCTCTGATGCAGCTGATGGTCATTAGTAGCCTACCTAACTTGCTAACTTCCTGGTACTCAGCACTCCATTGTCTCTCTAAATCACTCTGACATCAATGCAAATGTAATCGAAAATCTAATCAAACACTTCATGAGATCCCATGAGCTCAAGTTGCACAAGATTTCTATAGGCTATGCAATTGCGTGAGAAAACAGAGTGATGGCCTCTAAAAAGAGGATCCATCAGCTTTCTATAGGCTAGGCCTACTATATTTAATTCTCAATTTTCCTAATATAAAGGCATATTGCTTCTTTTTACAACAGGAGAATAGCCTACCTGGCTGGCATGAAAATGGACCACGGGAAAAGCAGCCTCCATTTGCTATTTAAGTGCAAAGATGACATGTATTTTTTCCCGCTGCCCCTGTTTCGATACAGGTGCATGGTATGTGGTCCATTCTAAATAAAAGAAAATCATATTATTTTGTATATTTGAATACGAGATTAAAATCAAGAATAGTCTGATGGGTGACAATAGCCTATCACTTGTGAGTTAGATATTATCACTTGTGAAATGACGCCCAGCATAAGAAACAATTCCTTTTTTTTCACGACTTGTTTGAAATCAGCCCCACAGCTCATGTAGCCTAGCTCATAGGCCTACATGTTTCAATAAGGTTTGTATCACAACTAAAATTGGCCAAATAACTTCTTAAAATTAAGCACATTAATCCACTTTACAAGGGGTGTAGAGCCTAACTGGCATACATAAGCAACGGGTGAGTTTCAAGTTTAGGGAAGATCATTTTCACCATAAAAATGCGCCTTTATAATCAAAGCATTACACGCATAATTGCATGTGTGGTCACTTTTGATAATGTTTTCCACTAATGGAACAGTCACACTTATAGCCTATTACCATATGCGCTTATAATGTGAAGGAATAGCCTAATAGTTGCGTCAGCCACATTGCGTAAAAAAAGGTTATTTGATGCTATTGGTTGTATTAATTTGGGATCTGTCACATCCCACAACTGTTTGGAATATTTATTTCTCGCACAGAAAAGGTTGACTTTTGTACTATGGGGGATAGTATATTGACATTGGCTAGTGCTTTTGCTGTTCGTCAGGCCTACTCATCTTGTTGGCTGACGAAAAGTAAATGTGGACAGTTCACCCAATATCTTCAATACGCACCTCGGAATTGGATAAGGACGCACGCAGTATCTGACGGCAAACCGTGGGATGCTTCAGATTGCACAGCACTCAGGGAGAAGGGCACAAGAGGCACTGATTTTTTTTAGGGTGATTTACAGCCACAAAGGAAATGCCACCTTGAAATTCGAGGCATTATCACATGCTTGTCAAATTGTGAATGAGACTGAGTGTGTACAATCTACCCAAAAAAAACAAAGCAGAGCTCATGCCCTTCAAGCTACTTTTTTCAAAATCAGTCTCATCATGCAGCCTTACAATGTATTAAAAATCAAAACATATAGGCCAACGTTTGTACAACAACTAAAGTTACATTAATAACTAAATTAAGCGTATAGGAATAACCATTTATTTGTTAACCACTCACAGAATAGCCACGTGCGCACTTCCTTAAATAGTTGATAAAATATGAATCTTTTATTCAGCTTTGTTCAATTGTACTCTTCATACTATAAAATAATATAAAACAATGCAACGAAATTATAAGCAAATCTTGTCTGCTAAATAAACTAGTGTAGCCCACAGCCATTTGGCATAGCCACATCAGGACAACTCAGTATGCTATTCTTTCCTTCTGAATAGACTACATTTTCTTCATATCATGCTTCTTTAGACCTGTCTAAAATAAATAATGGATTTATTGTGAAGGTGTAGGCTATATTACATGGATTTATTAGATACTTTTTTTGAGTGGCTTGTAGGCTGTGTGTGGAAGCCAGCAGATGCTAAATATGTTTGTTAATTAACAGTCAATTACCGTGATACCGACAGTTATTTGCATTAATACATTTAAAAATGTGTTAATGTTGCATAGGCTTACGTTTTTTTGAGTCACGTTAAAAATGTAAATTAAATCTGAGCGGTAGATGTCAGCTTGCACCAACTCAGAAAGTGATCGACTTGAAAAAGGTTGACCACTGTTCTAGAGTTTATTGTTAACACTATAAAAATGTCCCTTCAAAGTTGCAATTGTGTACATTTCTAGACATCTTTGAAAAGTGAGTGTAGTAAATAGCATTTCTTTGTCCTAAAGGGGCAGTGTTGTATTTTGAGAAAGGCTAAATAGTGCATTTTATTTTGTAAAGTGGTTTCTTGCATCAAACCATTTTCAGTCGGATAAACAGGTCAAGCATGTTAAAGTTTCATGGAATGTAGGCCTACATTGAACACCACACATTGGCTGTAACTGTAGGATGAATGACAGAAAAGCTATTTCCATGTTAAAATGCTATTTCCATGTTTTGATGGTAGGCCACTCTGGTAGACCTACTTTATGATCAAAACAGTCACAGTAGCCTACTTGGCCACTTAAAACGAACTTAAAGCGGGTACAGCCTCAGTGTTCACAGTAAATGCCCGCTGGAAGTTTCACAACGTTCAAGTTCACCCTCAGCAGACCTGAAATTTGCTCAGTGCTGAAAAGGAAATGTAGGGAACATTTCTGGTCAGTCTACGTCATGGAAAGAGTAGATGTTTATAATGTTTTATATACTCAGTGTTTATTGAATGGATGACTTAGCAGGTTACATAAATTGCTCCACCCCTCATAACCGCATCTACTACAGGACTGCTTGTTCAGCGTTAGCTAGAAACCTTTGGGCTAGATTGTTGACTGTGAAAACAAACTACTCAACAACATGGTGGATGTCACCATCTTTGCACCAGTAGATCGCATTTAACCAACTGACTACCTTTAACCTTCCAAGGTGTCAAAAGGGTACTCTGTCATCACTCACAACACAATGTTCTCAGCACAAAAACACATTAACCATCACACGGGGGCAATCAGTAATTCAGAATCCAGTGATCCGAGTTTGATTCTCTTGTTGACCGCTCTGAGTAATACACAAGCAAGAGTCTACCTGAAAGTCTGAGTCTGGTTTGCATGTGACGTTTTGTTGTTTCAGAGCTCCTGCTTCTCTGGGATCGTAACACTGAAGTCTCCTGGTGTAAGAAAATGTTTTAAATACAAGAAAACAACAGCTTTTCAATGTGTTATGAGTGGGTTGCTGTGATGTAACAGCTTGCTTTTCTCCCTCTCCCCCATTCTTTAAATTTGTATCCCAAGACAGAGGCTATTCCACCAATGTTATATTGGAGTCACAGAGCCCAGCCACAATGTGGTGGTGATGCAACTCTATTTTTACACTCGTTGCGCATTCTGCTGAACACATTACCAAAATTCATAGGGGATGGATGCATCAGACATCTCTGAGCAAATGTGTGCTCTCAAACCACACACACACACACACACACACACACACACACACACACCTTAGGCCTACCAATTTGGAGCTGTGAGGGACCTGCTCGATTATGTGCTCAGGAGTTTGTAAGACCGCTGATTAAGCATTTGACAACTCAAGAGTTTGACTTGATGAAGTGACAAAACCCCTTCACTTTAAACAAATTAAAGTTAATTCCTTCTAACCACCCAACTGACTGAGACTGAACTCCACAGGCAAATAGAACGTGATCGCCGACACCTTGTAGCTTAATATTACAAATTTGGCAACGGGGAATTCTAGCCAAGTACCATATCCATCCGTACCGTAATCCGGGCCTCTAAGGCATCTCTGGACAATAAATCACCTGTTTGTAAACAAGAACAGGATATACGGTTGTAGAACAGACGGTATTTAAGCAACCTAGTGAAAAGGGCATCAAGGAAGATTGAGGTTAAATCCTTGCTCAGACCGTTGGTGGTATACTGATGATGTGATAAAGGGAAAGTTTGAACGGACCCAATTCTGGCCCCGTCCCATAAACGTTCTCCAATTTAGGATGGATGAGGCATGTGTGTGTGCTTTACAAAGGTTCTTAGAGAGTACGGTTCAGGGCCGACCCGCCTATTAGGCAAGATTAGGTGGCTGCCTAAAGCGGAAGATTGAAGAGGGCAGCATTTTCCCAACTAAACTGGCCAAGACGCACCTCCAACACATAAAACCCTCGCATAATTCTGCCCCGAAAAACAAAGAAAACTTCTCGCCCAGTGGCACATGTGCTATTAAGATGAATGCTGATGCCACCCCATGATATGCAGTGCCCACTTTGCTAAAGGCAGGGGCATAAAATATGTATCTTGTCCATGCTCAGTACACCTCTCCATGGTGATGTGGCGCTCCACTAACACTCCATCAAAATAAGTAACCTAGAGTGCAGTCAGAAAGTATTCAGACCCCTTCCCATTTTCCATATTGTTGTTACAGCCTTATTCTAAAACTGATGAAATTAAATAAATCCATCAATCTACACACAATACCCCATAATGACAAAGCAAAAAACTTAGACATTTTTGCAGATGTATTAAAAATAAAAAACAGAAACACGTAAGAAAATGTGTGTGGAGCATCGAGAATGGATTGTGTCGAGGCACAGATCTGGGGAAGGGCACCAAACAATATCTGCAGCATTGAAGGTCCCCAAGAACATAGAGGACTCCATCATTCTTAAATGGATGAAGCTTGGAACTACTAAAGACTTTTCCTAGAACTGGCCACCCGGCCAAACTGAACAATCGGGGGAGAAGGGCCTTGTTCAGGGAGGTGACCAAGAACCCGATGGTCACCCTGTCAAAATTCCAGAGTTCCTCTGTGGTGTTGGGACAAGGACAACCATCTCTGCAGCACTCCACCAATCAGGCCTTTATGGTAGAGTGGCCGGACGGAAGCCACTCCTCAGTAAAAGGTACATGACAGACGACTTGGAGTTCGAGATTCCTTTAGGTGCCTTTTGGCAGAACATCAGAAACAAGATTCTCTGGTCTGATGAAATCAAGACTTTGGCCTGAATGCCAAGCGTCACGTCTGGAGGAAACCCGGCACCATCCCTACAGTGAAACATGGTGGTGGCAGCATCATACTGTGGGGATGTTTTTCAGTGGCAGGGACTGGGAGACTAGTGAGGATCGAGGGAAACAGGACAACAGCCCTAAGCACACAGCCAAGACAACGCAGGAGTGGCTTCAGGACAAGTCTCTGAATGTCCTTGAGTGGCCCAGCCAGAGCCCAGACTTGAACACGATCTAACAACTCTGGCGAGACCTGAAGATAGCTGTGCAGCGACGCTACCTTGACAGAGCTTGAGAGGATCTGCAGAGAAGAGTGAGGGAAAACTCCCCAAATACAGGTGTGCCCAGCTTGTAGCGTCATACCCAAGAAGACTCAAGGCTGTAATGGCTGCCAAAGACACTTCAACAAAGTACTGAGTGAAGGGTTTGAATACTTATCTAAATGTGATATTTCCGTTTTATTTTTGAAATACATTTGCTAAAATAAAAAAAAGGTATTGCTTTGTCATTATGGGGTATTGTGTGTAGATTGTTTTGTCAATTTATTTTAGAATAAGGCCAGAAAGTAACAAAACGTGGAAAAAGTCAAGGGGTCTGAATACTTTCCGAATGCTCGCTCGCTGGCTGTCTGTATAGTTGAAGTCGGAAGTTTACATACACCTTAGCCAAATACATTTAAACTCAGTTTTTCACAATTCCTGACATTTAATCCAGGTAAAAATTCCCTGTTGTAGGTCAGTTAGGATCACCACTTTATTTTAAGAATGTGAAATGTCAGAATAATAGTCGAGATATTTATTTATTTCATCACATTCCCAGTGAGTTTACATACACTCAATTAGTATTTATTTGGTAGCATTGCCTTTAAATTGTTTAACCTGCGTCAAACGTTTTGGGTAGCCTTCCACAAGCTTCCCACAATAAGTTGGGTGAATTTTGGCCCAATCCTCCTGACAGAGCTGGTGTAACTGAGTCAGGTTTGTAGGCCTCCTTGCTCGCACATGCTTTTTCAGTTCTGCCCACAAATTTATGGGATAGAGGTCAGGGCTGTGTGATGGCAACTCCAATACCATGACTTTGTTGTCATTAAGCCATTTTTCCACAACTTTGGAAGTCTGCTTGGGGTCATTGTCCACTTGGAAGATCCATTTGCAACCAAGCTTCAACTTCCTGACTGATTGAGATGTTGCTTCAAATTTATCCATCCTCACGATGCCATCTATTTTGTGAAGTACACTAGTCCCTCCTGCAGCAAAGCAACCCCACAACAGGATGCTGCCACCCCTGTGCTTCACGGTTGGGATAGTGTTCTTCGGCTTGCAAGCCTCCCCCTTTTTCCTCCAAACATAACGATGGTCATTATGGCCAAACAGTTCTATTTTTGTTTCATCAGACCACAGGACATTTCTCAAAAAAATACAATCTTTGTCCCCATGTGCAGTTGCATACTGTAGTCTGTCTTTATGGCGGTTTTGGAGCAGTGGCTTCTTCCTTGCCGAGCAGCCTTTCAGGTTGTGTCGATATAGGACTCGTTTTACTGTGGGTATAGATACTTTTGTACCCTTTTTCTCCAGCAACTTCACAGGGTCCTTTGCTGTTGTTCTGTGATTGATTAGCACTTTTCGCACCAAAGTATGTTCATCACCAGGAGACAGAACTCGCCTCATTTCTGAGAGGTATGACGGCTGCGTGGTCCCATGGTGTTTATACTTGCGTACTATTGTTTGTACAGATGAATGTGGCACCTTCAGGCGTTTGGAAATTTCTCCCAAGGATGAACCAGACTTGTGGAGGTCTACAATTTTTTTCTGAAGTCTTGGCTGATTTCCCCATGATGTCAAGCAAAGAGGGACTGAGTTTGAAGGTACACCTCCAATTGACTCAAATGAAGTCAATTAGCCTATCAGAAGCGTCTAAAGCCATGACATAATGTTCTGGAATTTTCCAAGATGTTTAAAGGCACAGTCAATTTAGTGCATGGAATGGTAAACTATTCTGGCTCCCCAAGCGGATATACACGATACAAGTTGGACTTCCTCTCTGGGTATAACACAACGAAAAGAGTCCGCAGCCCCCCCCACACATATATTCGCCTAATCCTTGTAGCAGGCTTTAGGCATCCCTCAACATTAACAAGACAGCGAAATGAACCAGACACATGCTCATTGCTCACATGGAGCTCACCAAACATTATATATTTTTGTTTTGTTTTACAAAACTCATAGTGATAAGAAATAAAACAAAACTTGTTTCTCACAAGTGTGAACTCTGCAAACAACATTTCCACTCCGAGAATGAGAACTAAATACTAAAGAATATAGCATTAACAAATGTATGTAACCAAATGACGGGGATTAACGGTAAATGTACTGCTGGTGATATGTAATGGGAAATTAATACAAAATAAATCAAAAGGCAAACAATTCACACAATGAAACAATTGATACTAAAGAATTGGTGGGAGACAGCTGAGCGGCTTCTTGAGAGAGATGTGCCTAGAGCCCCCCCTTGTCTCATCATTTCAAATTATACTCAAGACACATTATCTATACACATATTTTAGATGCTTTTCACTGACAGCCACCACCCAAATCATTTAGGCCTATTGTTACACCTGCTGCCCAAATGGCGGACTTTCCAACTAGGCATAGACCTACTCACTTGAAACTACATACAGATTTTTTTTTGAACGAAGCTAATGATCCTCTGTGGCTAAGTCATGTTCTCTTATGAAGTATTTTGAATTTGGTCATTTATTTCTGTAAAGACTGGAGTAATTATAATTCTGGAAAATGTATTTCAATTTACTTGAGAATGCGCTGACTGTGGAATCTGATATTCTGAACTTGAATAGCCAAAATGATTAGTCTTAAGTCTTTGTCAGGTATCAGGACTAAAGCCACTGCAACTACCACATGGATAGGCATGAATTAAAGTGCATTGTGGGCAGTAGAGCCTAGGCGACTATTCTACTTTGCGGTGATAGGAAGGCTGCAATTTCTTTTGACAGCATATCGGTCAGACCGGGCCTCGTATGGTTTGACTGGATTTCCAACATAAATTGGGCCAGTACTAAATAAGACGTTATGGTTTGTCATTTAGATGTTCCGGACAAGCATGTTTATATGAATTAATGCAACCGTTTGGCGTCTCCAAAAATGAACAAAACACATTGCTGCAGTAAAATGCTAAACCGGTTTTACAGCTCAGCAGAATGAGAAGTTCAATGTGATGTACAAAATCGGCGCCATTTTAAGGATGTCTGGGGCGAGTGTAAGCGTAGAAAAGCCGCATTCGAATTGTTCTGTAAATGTGCAAGCAATGTGTTACTATTTCTGAAAGGTTGACGAGAAGTTTAGATACTGTAGGCTACACAGTAAACTATGGAAATATAAATGCCTGCTCTTGAAACTAGACAGGATTATGTATTCTACTTGGCAAGTAGGAAGTGCTAACAGACAAGCTCCGCAACATGTATCGCCCCCTGAATGTTACTGTACACAAACAATTTGAGATGGAAAGTTATTAATTTCCGTATACCATACCTTTTCGCACAGAGTTTTTACTTGGCTCTCCGACAGCTGTTTGCATTCGGTGACTTGTTCGATCCATAGGTCGATCTCCTTCGTAAAACACTTCTCATCCATTTCTGGTTGTTATTTCGGGTAATTCAGTGGCACAACAATTGGCGCGATTTACCTAAATACTTGAAATCGTCCGCAAACTTGTCAACCCGGTTCCTATTTCTGAAAGTATATGATGAGGGGGAAGCTGACTAGGAAATATATAGACGTCAGTTGCGCCTGTCCCACTCGAGGCCGTGATCCACTCCGACACAAATACCAAAGTCAGCTTCGACTAGATGGGATACAGCTTTTGTCAAGATTGGACTTTTCGTAGCAGGTTAATCGGTCTTGACTAGAAAGGATGCCGCTTTTGTCAGATTTGACTTTTCGCAGCAGGTTAGGAGAATTGGGTTACCTTCAATTTAGAAAATAAAAACTTTGTACGTTAATTTGACAAAAGCTGTACCCCTTCTAGACATGACCATGAAAGTACCACCTACTTGGCTATTTCAGTCCTCCCTTCATGTCCTATCAAAGTTATCGGAAGTTATAGTTCCGACAGGGATTTTTCACTTAAAATACGAATTACAAATGGGGAAACTGAGATTTTGTTGCCTAGTTGACGTTCCACTACTGACCTTTTTACCTTTAAACTAAAATATGACAACAAATCCGTTTTTGACAACTACATTGTGGCCACGTTATCTTATGTAGTTTCTTGCAATAGCCCTCTATGACTTTAAAGAGTATTTCTCTCAAAACTGTGATTCCTAAAAGAAGTGTCTGAGATTTGATCAAGATTTGTCCAAAATCCTAAATGAATCAGAAATTACCAGGGTCAACTATATACCATGTGGACTCCTTATTCATGTCCTCACAGTGAGATATCTGGAAGATAAAATCCTGAAAAGTAGGAGGAAAAAAGTACATTTTTATTTTAAAAAGTAGATTCTGTTCCACCAAAGTTAGTACAAAAAAATCAATGATCATTTAATTTCAGTCACCTCTCAATGGTACTATTGTTCCCTCCAAAACCTGAAGAAAAAAAAACATTGAAATTAAGAGTTACTTTGACATAGACCTCAATTGAGTAAGGCCTCCTAGGGAGTTAATAGCAATGGGAAATATAATACATGCCTGTCCCTATGCAAATCGTTGTCACAATATTATTTCCCTGGTCTGTGAAATTAGATGATGGTAATGATGGTATTCTGGAGTCTTCTTCCCTTCCTCTGCTCCTTCCTCGAGTGCTTTAATCTACATTTAGAAACATACTTAATCTGCACAGAGAAAACCACACGTTGTTTACACATATGGTAATGTTGCAAATTACATTTACATAGAAGAGTAAAATATTCCGTTTCAAACAGCATGTTGTCAGCACAGTTGAGCTTACTTATCAGGTTTTCAGAGTCAAACATGGTCTTCTTTTGAATATATTTCTCTGATCTGATATATTTTTCAGTAAGCAGAAAGGATGGTTCAGGAGGTTAACAGATATTGCCATCTTCTAAGTATTAAACCTAGAAGAAACATAATTCATTTGAATGTCATCTATATTCCTCCATGGAAGCTACTCCTCTCCCTCTCTCCCTGTGTGTGTGTGTGTGTGTGTGTGTGTCAGCATTGTCTGTTTTGCCCAGCTGGAGCACTATCCATGACAAAAACATAACCTTTGTCCTCAATCACCACCGCCATCTCCCTCCTGTTCCCTCCACACTGAATTTCCATAAAAAATGACAAGTCCTGCACAGAGGCTAAGACACACAGACCACATCATCAACGTTTTGATTAGCATTTCAATTCCACGAAAACATGCAGGATTGGTTATCATAAATTCATTCTGCTCGATGGCTTTGTCTTTGCGATGACAAGCCACCAGAACAAAGGGCCGAGGAGGTCAGTGGGAAGACACACTGAAAACTACTGATCAGTCAGTATTTTTGATTCACTTTGTTACCATAGAAAGTATAAACATAGTTCATGTTTATGAAATAGAGATTCAAATCTCTTGCTAACAAGAAAAAAACTATGACACCAGCCAATCAAATTCAGTCTATGACCATTCTGGGAGATCAATATCTCATTGTTGAAAAACATGTTGCTAGGAAGTTGCAGTTGCCTAATTAAATTTCACAATGAACAATGAAGCATGTAATTAGTCATTTAGTAAATCACTTTCCTCATAATGAATAACTGTGAATGGTAGCAACAATCCTTGTTTTTACAGTTTGACAAAGACAACCCTTTACAATTCTCAGAAGGCAATGATATGTACAGTTGAAGTCAGAAGTTTACATACACTTAGGTTGGAGTCATTAAAACTTGTTTGTCAATCACTCCACAAATTTCTTGTTAACAAACTATAGTTTTGGCAAGCCGTTTAGGATATCTACTTTGTGCATGACACAATACATTTTTCCAACAATTGTTTACAGACAGATTATTTCACTTATAATTCACTGTTTCACAATTCCAGTGGGTCAGAAGTTTACATACACTAAGTTGACTGTGCCTTTAAACAGCTTGGAAAATTCCAGAAAATTATGTCATGGCTTTAGAAGCTTCTGATAGGCTAATTGACATGATTTGAGTCAATTGGAGGAGAACCTGTGGATGTATGTCAAGGCCTACCTTCAAACTCTGTCTCTTTACTTGACATCATGGGCAAATCAAAAGAAATCAGCCAAGACATAAGAAAAAAAATTGTATACCTACACAATTCTGGTTCATTCTTGGGATCAATTTCCAAACACCTGAAGGTACCCCGTTCATCTGTATAAACAATAGTACGCAAGTATAAACACCATGGGACCACGCAGCCATCATACCACTCAGGAAGGAGACACATTCTGTCTCTTAGAGATTAACATACTTTGGTGCGTAAAGTACAAATCAATCCCAGAACAACAGCAAAGGACCTTGTGAAGATGCTGGAGGATTAGGTGCAAAAGTATCTATATCCACAGTAAAACGATTCCTATTTCGACATAACCTGAAAGGCTGCTCAGCAAGGAAGAAGCCACTGCTCCAAAACTGCCATAAAAATGCCAGACTCTGGTTTGCAACTGCACATGGGGGCAAAGATCATACTTTTTTGAGAAATGCCCTGTGGTCTGATGAAACAAAAATAGAACTGTTTGGCCATAATGACCATCGTTATGTTTGGAGGGAAAAGGGGGAGGCTTACAAGCCCAAAGAACACCATCTCAACCAAGAAGCACGGAGGTGGCAGCATCATGTTGTGGGGTGCTTTGCTGCAGGAGGAACTGGTACACTTCACAAAATAGATGGCAACATGAGGATGGAAAATTATGTGGATTTATTGAAGCAACATCTCAAGACATCAGTCAGGAAGTTAAAGCTTGGTCGCAAATGGGTCTACCAAATGGACAATGACCCCCAGCATACTTCCAAAGTTGTGGCAAAATGGCTTAAGGACAACAAAGTCAAGGCATTGGAGTGGCCATCACAAAGCCCTGACCTCAATCCCATAGACAATTTGTGGGCAGAACTGAAAAAGCGTGTGCGAGCAAGGAGGCCTACAAACCTGACTCAGTTACACCATGTAACGATGTCAGGAGGAATGGGCCAAAATTCACCCAACTTATTGTGGGAAGCTTGTGGAAGGCTACCCGAAACAGGGTAGCCTAGTGGTTAGAGCATTGGACTAGTAACCGGAAGGTCCTAGGCCGTCATTGAAAGTAAGAATTTGTTCTTAACTGACTTGCCTAGTTAAATAAAGGTTAAAAAAAAACAAAAAAAAACAATTGACCCAAGTTAAACAATTTCAAGGCAATGCTACCAAATACTAATTGAGTGAATGTAAAACTTCTGACCCACTGGGAATGTGATGAAAGAAATAAAAGCTGAAATAAATCATTCTCTCTACTATTATTCTCACATTTCACATTCTTAAAATAAATTGGTGATTCTAACTGACCTAAGACAGGGGATTTCTATTCTGATTAAATGTCAGGAATTGTGAAAAACTTAGTTTAAATGTGTATGTAAACTTCCAACTTCAACTGTATTTAGGATTATTAATAATTTCTGACATTACAACATCTCATCCACTCACACAAACACAATCTTTCTGATTATGGAGCCCTGCATTGTGTTTTCCCACAAGATGGGCATCGTTCCATGATTGGCAGAGATATAACCACATTATTTGGTATCCTCGTGTGACAAGAGGACATTCAGTATAACTGCATCTCAAATGGCACCTTTCTCCCTATATAGTGCACTACTTTGGTCCTGGTAAAAATAAGTGCACTATAAAGTGCCCTGTGTAGGGTGCCGTCTTTCGGATGCGACGTTAAACGGGTGTCCTGACTCTCTGAGGTCAGTAAAGATCCCATGGCACTTATCGTAAGAGTAGGGGTGTTAACCCCGGTGTCCTGGCTAAATTCCCAATCTGGCCCTCAAACCATCACGGTCACCTAATAATCCTCAGTTTACAATTGGCTCATTCATCCCCCTCCTCTCCCCTGTAACTATTCCCCAGGTCGTTGTTCTCAGTCAACTTGTGTTCTTGTGTTCTCAGTCAACTTACCTGGTAAAATAACAAATAAATAAATAAAGAGAACAGGGTGCCATTTGGGACACAGAATATAACGACAGAGGCCTGGCCGGCGACTTGTTTGGACGGTTTTAGAACAACAAGAAGCTGGGTTGTTTTGGACAGTCAAATCAAATCAAATGTATTTATATAGCCCTTCGTACATCAGCTGGTATCTCAAAGTGCTGTACAGAAACCCAGCCTAAAACCCCAAACAGGAAACAATGCAGGTGTAGAAGCACGGTGGCTAGGAAAAACTCCAAAGAAAGGCCAAAACCTAGGAAGAAACCTAGAGAAGAACCAGGCTATGTGGGGTGGCCAGTCCTCTTCTGGCTGTGCCGGGTGGAGATTATAACAGAACATGGCCAAGATGTTCAAATGTTCATAAATGACCAGCATGGTCAAATAATAATAATCACAGGCAGAACAGTTGAAACTAGAGCAGCAGCACAGCCAGGTGGACTGGGGACAGCAAGGAGTTATCATGTCAGGTAGTCCTGATGCATGGTCCTAGGGCTCAGGTCCTCCAAGAGAGAGAAAGAAAGAGAGAATTAGAGAGAGCATACTTAAATTCACACAGGACACCGGAAGGACAGGAGAAGTACTCCAGATATAACAAACTGACCCTAGCCCCCCGACCAATAAACTACTGCAGCATAAATACTGGAGGCTGAGACAGGAGGGGTCAGGAGACACTGTGGCCCCATCCGATGACACCCCTGGACAGGGCCAATTAGGAAGGATATAACCCTACCCACTTTGCCAAAGCACAGCCCCCACACCACTAGAGAGATACCTTCAACCACCAACTTACCATCCTGAGACAATGCCGGGTATAGCCCACAAAGGTCTCCGCCACGGCACAACCCAAGGGGGGGCGCCAACCCAGACAGGAAGATCCATCAGTGACTCAATCCACTCAAGTGACGCACCCCTCCTAGGGACGGTATGAAAGAGCCCTAGTAGCCAGTGACTCAGCCCCTGTAATAGGGTTAGAGGCAGAGAATCCCAGTGGAAAGAGGGGAACCGGCCAGGCAGAGACAGCAAGGGCGGTTCGTTGCTCCAGAGCCTTTCCGTTCATCTTCACACTCCTGGGCCAGACTACACTCATTCATATGACCCACTGAAGAGATGAATCTTCAGTAAAGACTTAAAGGTTGAGACCGAGTTTGCGTCTCTCACATGGGTAGGCAGACCATTCCCTAAGAATGGAGCTCTATAGGAGAAAGCATCTGCACCAGACCAAGCCAGTCCCTGCACCAGACCATCGGGAGGCATTTACAGGTAACACAATACAGAAGAGCTGTGGGCCTAATCATAGAGTAACATTATTCCGGCCACATGCTCTGTCCTGGAGCCACGAGCTGCTGCGACACCCCATTAAGTATGAACTAGGCACATTAACGTTCTTGAATAAGTCAATGAATGTTTATCTCTGACCTTATGTGATAAAGGTTATTTGAATTGAATAATACAGGTGATACAGTACCTACCTCTCTTTTCCTTCTCGTTCAGTGCTCATAGGGTTTGGTTTTGGGCCAATTGCTTTTGGATTTCAGTTAAACCAGACAGATTACTTTTGGAAATTATGCTTATTCACATCTGGGATCAGATTCAATTTGGGGGTTTGATTTACAGTGGGCGTGTGTTTATCCTGGATCTGAGAAAAAGGACAACTTCTACCCAGAGCTTTCCAGTCGATCACGAAGTAGAAAGACCAGTAGGATAGACAGAGGTAGAGCAACCATGACCACGCAGTTTACCATCTGTCGACATCAGCTCTATCTGGTGGCCATACACAGGAAGTCCAGGGAAGAGTACATCTCTCACATCTCAAATCAAATTGTATTTGTCACATGCGCTGAATACAACAGGTGGAGACCTTACCGTGAAATATTTACTTACAAGCCCTTAACAAACAATGCAGTTCAAGAAATAGAGTTAATAAAATATTTATTAAATAAACGAGTTAAAAAAAATAGAATCAATCAAAAGTAACGCAATAAATGTACATAACAATAACGTGGC
This sequence comes from Oncorhynchus tshawytscha, assembly GCF_018296145.1. Lineage (NCBI taxonomy): Eukaryota > Metazoa > Chordata > Actinopteri > Salmoniformes > Salmonidae > Oncorhynchus > Oncorhynchus tshawytscha. The sequence continues at coordinate 50,605,324 of NC_056437.1, read as the reverse complement.
TATATACAGGGGGTACTGGCACCGAGTCAATGCGCAGGGGTACGAAGTAACTATGCATCTCTCACTGACTTTAACTTATTTTTTAGCCAGACTGAACATCTCAACCTGCAAGTTATTATGGCTGTCACTCTGCAATACAACCAAAAACAACACAATCATAAAAAAAACACTAAAATAAACACACATGCAATATCTTCATGTTCTAATCAACAGACAACAAGTCAAGTATACATTAATTAAATATAAATCACCAACTTATTGAATTCACAGTTGTCTATTTGTCCGTAACTGTACTATCATGACCTACATAAACACACTTGTCAGGGAAAAACAACAACATTTATTTACAAAGTAGAGGTGATAAAGTACCATGTTCAACACCAGAAAATGTTGATAGTTGTTTGCTATCATATTGTATAACCTTGTACATACGAAATGTAAGCTATGACATTTTTATTGTGTCCATTGGTTTAATATTGCGGTCACCATTGCATTCCACGTGCTTTAGCACTGTCTTCCATGTGGTTTAGCCTGATGCCAGAAAGGGTTTAAACATATAAGACACTATGTTCTGAACATACTGGGCGAGATGTTAGGAAAACCACAACATTACTGTGGGGTGAATCAGGGCATCCCTTCGGGAATAGAAACAATGACAGAAAGCTTGGCAGCGCCACAATGCTTGTTGTATTCACAGACACCTCATCAACATGCTGTTACTGACATGGGCTTGGGTCAGATGTCAAGCATGTTGTATAATAGGTTTAGTGTTTCATCGTTTTTGTTTATTTACTTGCTTGTTTTTTTCCATGTATGCTTATATGTCCCCTTTACATGAACTTATCACACCTGCCCTTACATACAGTGGGGCAAAAAAGTATTTAGTCAGCCACCAATTGTGCAAGTTCTCCCACTTAAAAAGATGAGAGAGGCCTGTAATTTTCATCACAGGTACACTTCAACTATGACGGACAAAATTAGTTTAAAAAATCCAGAAAATCACATTGTAGGATTTTTAATGAATTTATTCGCAAATTATGGTGGAAAATAAGTATTTGGTCACCTACAAACAAGCAAGATTTCTGGCTCTCACAGACCTGTAACTTCTTCTTTAAGAGGCTCCTCTGTCCTCCACTCGTTACCTGTATTAATGGCACCTGTTTGAAGTTGTTATCATTATAAAATACACCTGTCCACAACCTCAAACAGTCACACTCCAAACTCCACTATGGCCAAGACCAAAGAGCTGTCAAAGGACACCAGAAACAAAATTGTAGACCTGCACCAGGCTGGGATGACTGAATCTGCAATAGGTAAGCAGCTTGGTTTGAAGAAATCAACTGTGGGAGCAATTATTAGGAAATGGAAGACATACACGACCACTGATAATCTCCCTCGATCTGGGGCTCCAAGCAAGATCTCACCCCGTGGGGTCAAAATTATCACAAGAACGGTGAGCAAAAATCCCAGAACCACACGGAGGGGCCTAGTGAATGACCTGCAGAGAGCTGGGACCAAAGTAACAAAGCCTACCATCAGTAACACACTACACCGCCAGGGACTCAAATCCTGCAGTGCCAGACGTGTCCCCCTGCTTAAGCCAGTACATGTCCAGGCCCGTCTGAAGTTTGCTAGAGAGCATTTGGATGATCCAGAAGAAGATTGGGAGAATGTCATATGTTCAGATGAAACCAAAATAGATATTTTTGGTAAAAACTCAACTCGTCGTGTTTGGAGGACAAAGAATGCTGAGTTGCATCCAAAGAACACCATACCTACTGTGAAGCATGGGGGTGGAAACATCATGCTTTGGGGCTGTTTTTCTTCAAAGGGACCAGAATGACTGATCTGTGTAAAGGAAAGAATGAATGGAGCCATGTATCATGAGATTTTGAGTGAAAACCTCCTTCCATCAGCAAGGGCACTGAAGATGAAACGTGGCTGGGTCTTTCAGCATGACAATGATCCCAAACACACCGCCCGGGCAACGAAGGAGTGGCTTCGTAAGAAGCATTTCAAGGTCCTGGAGTGGCCTAGCCAGTCTCCAGATCTCAACCCCATAGAAAATCTTTGGAGGGAGTTGAAAGTCCATGTTGCCCAGCAACAGCCCCAAAACATCACTGCTCTAGAGGAGATCTGCATGGAGGAATGGGCCAAAATACCAGCAACAGTGTGTGAAAACCTGGTGAAGACTTACAGAAAACGTATGACCTCTGTCATTGCCAACAAAGGGTATATAACAAAGTATTGAGATAAACTTTTGTTATTGACCAAATACTTATTTTCCACCATAATTTGCAAATAAATTCATAAAAAATCCTACAATGTGATTTTCTGGATTTTTTTTCTCATTTTGTCTGTCATAGTTGAAGTGTACCTATGATGAAAATTACAGGCCTCTCTCATCTTTTTAAATGGGAGAACTTGCACAATTGGTGGCTGACAAAATACTTTTTTGCCCCACTGTACCTGAGATGGGGTAAAAGTCAGCTGACTGCTCCCAATGGCCAGGTAAGTAGGGCTCGGCCGCCTCTTTACCTATCAGTCCTACAAACACAAGTATGAGAATCTCTGACATGGTATACCTCACCAAAGCATACTTTACCAGGATGAAATGTCAGTGTGCCTGCCAAAAGTATTCATACCCCTTGGATTTCTTCACATTTTGGGATTAATAAAAAAGGTATACAGTGTAAGTCGGAAGTTCACATACACTTAGGTTGTTTTTCAACCACTCTACAAATTTCTTGCCAACAAACTTTAGTTTTGGCAAGTCGGTTAGGACATCTACTTTGTGCATTACACAAGTAATTTTTCCAACAGTTGTTTACAGACAGATTATTTCACTTATAATTCCCTATATTACAATTCCAGTGGGTCAGAAGTTTACATACACTCAGTTGACTGTGCCTTTAAACAACTTGGAAAATTCCAGAAAACGATGTCATGGCTTTAGACACTTCTGATAGGCTAATTGACATAATTTGAGTCAATTGGAGGTGTACCTGTGGCTGTATTTCAAAGCCTACCTTCAAACTCAGTGCCCCTTTGCTTGACATAATGGGAAAATCAAAAGAAATCAGCCAAGACCTCAGGAAATAAAATTGTAGACCTCCACAAGTCTGGTTCATCCATGGGAGCAATTTCCAAATGCCTGAAGGTACCATGTTCATCTACATAAACAATAGTATGCAAGTATAAACACCATGGGACCACACAGCCATCATAGCACTCAGGAAGGAGACACGTTCTGTCTCCTAGAGATGAATGTACTTCGGTGTGAAAAGTCCAAATCAATCCCAGAAAAACAGCAAAGGACCTTTGAAAGATGCTGGAGGAAATGTACACAAGTATCTATATCCAGAGTAAAACACGTCCTATATTGACATAACCTGAAAGGCCACTCAGCAAGGAAGAAGCCACTGCTCTAAAACCGCCATAAAAAAGCCAGACTACGGTTTGCAACTGCTCATGGGGACAAAGATCGTACGTTTGGGAGAACTGTCCTCTGGTCTGATGAAACAAAAATAGAACTGATTGGCCATAATGACCATTATTATGTTTGGAGGAAAAAGGGAGAGGCTTGCAAGCCGGGGAACACCATCCCAACTATGAAGAACGGGGGTGGCAGCATCATGTTGTGGGGGTGCTTTGCTGCAGGAGGGACTGGTGCACTTCACAAAATAGATGGCATCATGAGGATGGAAAATTATGTGGATATATTGAAGCAACATCTCAAGACATCAGTCAGGAAGTTAAAGCTTGGTCGCAAATTAGTTTTCCAAATGGACAATGACCCCAAGCATACTTCCAAAGTTGTGGTAAAATGGCTTAAGGACAACAAAGTCAAGGTATTGGAGTGGCCATCACAAAGCCCTGACCTCAATCCTATACAAAATTTGTGGGCAGAACTGAAAAAGCGTGTGCGAGCAAGGAGGCCTAGAAACGTGACTCAGTTACGCCATGTAACGATTCTGATGAAGAGGAGTAGTAGGAAGGATCGGAGGACCAATGCGCAGCGTGGTAAGTGTTCATCTTGTTTATTTGCCTGAACACTAAAATACAAAATAACAACGTGAATAAACAAAACAAACAAAACAGTCCTGTGTGGAACTGACACGGAAAATAATCACCCACAACTCAAAAATGTAACCAGGCTACCTAAGTATGGTTCTCAATCAAGAATAACGATTGACAGCTGCCTCTGATTGAGAACCATACCAGGCCAAACACAGAAATCCCAAAACATAGAAAAAGGAACATAGACAACTCACGCCCTGACCATACTAAAACAAAGACATAACAAAAAAACTAAGGTCAGAACGTGACACACCAACTCTGTCAGGAGGAATGGGACAAAATTTATTGTGGGAACCTTGTGGAAGGCTATCCGAAACGTTTGACCCAAGCTAAACAATTTAAAGGCAATGCTACCAAATATTAAATAAATGTATGTAAACTTCTGACCCACTGGAAATGTGATGAAATAAATTAAATCTGAAATAAATTATTCTCTCTACTATTATTCTGACATTTCACATTCTTAAAATAAAGTGGTGATCCTAACTGACCTAATACAGAGAATTGTACTACTATTAAATGTCAGGAATTGTGAAAAATGTAGTTGTCTAAGGCGTATGTAAACTTCCGACTTCAACTGTGTATATATATATATTTGTCAACAATCTACACAAAATACTCTAATGTCAAAGTGGAAGAATTTTTGAAAACATTTTTGAAAGATTAATAGAAATTAAATGACTAAAATATAGCTGTTGCATACGTACAGTGGCTTGTAAAAGTATTCACCCCCCTTGGTATTTTTCCTATTTTGTTGCCTTACAACCTGGAATTATTGGCTACTCAGGAACATTCACTGTCTTCCTGATAAGCAACTTGGTAAGCGACTTTGGCATTGTGATTTTGGTTATTATCCTGCTGAATGGTGAATCCTCTCTGAGTGTCTGGTGTAAAGCAGACTGACGTCGGTTTTCCTCTAGAATTTTGTCTATGCTTAACACCATCCGTTTCCTTTTATCCTAAAAGATTCCCCATTATTTTGCAGATGTTAAGCAAACCCATACCATGATGCAGCCACCACCATCCTTTAAAATAAGGAGGCATTTACTCAGTGATGTGTTGTGTTGGATTGTCCCCAAACATAAAGCTTCACATTTACGCCAAAAAGTGTATTACGTTTTTTTTCAGTATTACTTTAGTGTCTTGTTTCATGCAAGATGCATGTTTTACATTTTTTTTGTATTCTGTAAATTTGTATTATTCCTTTCACTTTGTCGTAAGTCATTATTGTGGAGTCATTACAATGTTGTTGATCCATCCTCAGTTTTCTTCCATCACAGCCATTGAATCACCAACGGCCTCATGGTAACATCGCTAAGCAGTTTCATTCCTGTCCTGTTGCTCAGTTCAGAAGGATGACTGTATGTTGGATGTGTCTGTGTGGTTTAATACATAATCCACAGCATAATTATTAACTTAAACATGCTTAAATATATAGTCCATGTCTGATTTGTTATTGTTACCTATCTACCAATCACTGCCCTTATTTATGAGGCTTTCGAAAAGCTCCCTGGTCTTTGTAGTTGAATCTGTGCTTGAAGTGAAATACTTGACTGAGGGACCTTACATATGTTGAATGTATGGGGGACAGGGGAACGGTTAGTTATAGACAAAAATCATGTCAACCCCTATATTATTTCCCACAGAGTGAGTCCATGTAACTTATTATATGATTTAAGCCAAATGTTACTCCTGAACTAATTTAGGCTCATTTGAACAAAGTGGCTGAATACTTATGCATTGACTATATTTTAGGTATCAAATTTGTATTCATATAAAAAAATTACAAATAAATACATTTTTCTTCCACTTTGACATTATAGAGTATTTTGAGTAGATTGTTGACCAAAAAAAAAATCACAATTAAATGCATTTTAATCCCACTTTGTAACACAATAAAATGTGAAGAAATCCAAGGGGTCTGAATCCTTTTGCAAGGCACTGTAAATATGTTTAAGATACAGTTTGTATGTACTGTTATAGATACTCTGGAATGATTGGGTGGTATTCTGAACGCCACTTTACCAGATAAAGCTGTAAAGCGGTATCCTATATCTCTCTGATCTGAGAGCCACTGACCGGGACTTGTTGACTTCCATAACGCGGGGAACAGGGACGGCAGCGAACAGGTTGTTTCTGGCGTTGATGGGGCACAGTGAAGGTGACAGGAAAGATGGCCTTAGAGTGAGGGGGTTCTGGGGTAGAGGTAGAGGTGGAGGTACAGGGCTGTCAGTCTGAGATGAGACAGGGCTGTCGGTCATCCTGACCTCTGACCTCCTGCCTGCCCTTGAAGGCTTATGCTCAGGCTCCTTTCCACGCCTGCCCTATTCAGTGTCCGAAAACAAATAGCAGTCCATGTTCAATACGGTTGACTGGTATGGATCTTGTACAACCATTTCTATAGCGCGATATATAGGCTTCGACTTGTATTTAAATAGTTGCTCTGCCCCTTTATTGTACGTACAGATGGTAAAATGCTCTTGGTAAGAATATGCTAAATGACTAAGGGTCCATGTAGTTTATACCTTCACTGGTTTTCTGTTACATGAGAATGGGACTACTGCTCCCAACTCCTCTGGTGCCTCCCACAAGTCACGATGGATCCTGTGCATGCTGTTGACCTAGGTATCTTTCAATATCAACACCTGTATCTTTGGTATGAATCTGGAGCAGGAACCAGCAGTCATTCAGGTAAATGGCACTTCATCATGACAACTACTTCACAGTATCTCATAAATGTTAAACAATTTCAAGGAAAGTTCAAGGCTCGACACACAAGACAAATCAACATGTGTGTGGCCAGATTATGACACTGTGACAATATAGTACCACATTCCCATTATTCTACAACGTAGAAAATAGTCAAAATAAAGAAAAACCCTTGAATGAGTAGGTGTGTACAAACTTTTGACTGGTACTGTATGTAAAGCAGGTCAGAATGTAGGTCAAATGTCTCTCTCCACTCTCACTGGCTAATTGCTTCTCCAAGTCCACTCGACATGCAAGGTTGCCCTGACTCACCTTTGCCCTGAACCCATCTTTGGAGAAGTATCGGTGAATGAGCAACATGGAGCACGTAGCCCTGTCAGCAGGATCGATCTGTAGGCATGTCTGAAAAAAAGGAGACCGTCACTGTGAAAGTAAACAACCAACGCAAACCAAATGGTTAGGCCCAGGAGTTTTTCCAGACCTTGTGACCCGTCATGGAAAATCCAGTTTTTCCTGGTGACGTGGTCAGGAAAAAACTCCTGTCCCACTCCATACACATTCTTGACTATCTCTCTGTAGACTTATATCCACTATTTCAGCAACTAAGGGATGGAGTTTGTTGTACTTCTTCCTGGGGTCCCTGAGGAGCTGCACCTAGCAGAGACTGGCCACGGCAAAGATAGGGTTCTGGAAGTACAGGTCCTGCTGATGGCGAGTCAAAGGCCCGATCAAGACAAAACACGCAATTGTGTGTCCATTTACTGTACTTAGTTTTACCGTACACACACTTTAATGACAGAGAACAGAGAATTTTTAAAATTCATTTAACTAGGCAAGTCAGTTAAGAACAAATTCTTATTTTCAATGACAGCCTAGGAACAGTGGGTTAACTGCCTGTTCAGGGGCAGAACGACAGATTCGTACCTTGTCAGCTCAGGGGTTTGAACTTGCAACCTTCTGATTACTAGTCCAACGCTCTAACCACTAGGCTACCCTGCCACCCCAAATAGATGGGGAGCCATCATTCCATAAGGTCCTCTCATTCCATAATCCAATTATGACCATCACACATTCAGGAGTAAAACAACACCACTATAATGAGATAGTAGCTGTACAATCACATAGCTTCCCTTCTGATTAGCACTGATAGACAGTACATGGCACTGGTTACATCCCCTGCACTCAGCGTGGTGGCAGCCATCACAGCACTATGGAGTGTAATGAATCATTAGGGTGACACACAGAGTGTTGTAAATAGCTTTTTTAGTCTGCGGGGAGGACGAGTTCTGTCCACAGACAGCTGATGGAGACCTCTTCACGTCCCTACCTACCTGCCACTGTGGCTATTGGCTTCCATCTTCACTGACACGCTGCCATTAGCGCCCTCCAGAGAGCCACTCTCAGCGGAGACAGAGAGGAACACACTGGGGCTGATTAGAGAGTCAAATAGCCTTAGTATCCCGTTCCACCACAGAGGTTTAATAAACCACAGATTGAACCTGATAAAAGACTAATATGGAGGGGACCACTTCTCTCTCTCTCACAGTACTAGGCCTGTGTATCTCCACCAGGTTAGTTATCCCAATGAAAGCACCGAAGGAAAAAACAACAACAGTAATGTTCTCTCGATGCCCTCTATTTAGCTTGCGTTTATGTCCAGGTCCAAAATGTCAAAAGGATCTTTGGGCTTTTCCTTGTGTAGGCATGGGTAAAAGACTGAATGGCACAGTTGAGTTCAGCGTTGGTTTGTTTGTCACTGCTGGCCAGGGATTGAATCAAGTTTATTTATAGAGTGAAGCCAATTGTCCCTCTCTGCCCCCTTGATAAGCCACAAAGCCACATATGATGTAAATCTGTTGAGCATCATGAGAATAACTAATTTATCGGGGAGCCAGGAAAAAAATGAGGATGCGTCCCAAATAGCACCTTTTTCTCTAGTGCACTACATTTGACCAGAACGGGCAAAAGAGAATAGGGTGCCATTTGGGATGCAGACTTACACTGCCTTTTTGTCTCTGCGTGACCTACTTTTCAACAATGGTGAAATTCTAGCAGGCTTGTTGCCCTATTGATATCAGAAAAGCTTTGGGTTATCTGTGCTCCCTTGGAAGAATGGACAACAATTTGATTAAGCCAGTGTGTAGTCAGTTATTTGAAATACATCCACAACATTAGAGGCATCAGATGTTATCAAGTCCACATTTCCAAACATCGATGCCCACACATTTACATTTTAGTAATATTTTAGTAGCAGACAATCTTTTTCAGATTAATTTACAGTTAGTGCAATCATCTAAAGCTAGAATCCTTAAACCAAGAAAACCAAAAGCTGATTTACCAAGCAAACTCAGTAAGTCAGAGACCAAAGGAATTTCCAGTTTGCCATCCCTTAACCCATTCCTATACACTTACTATGTATAGTGCCCCTTGACAATAGTATCTTCTGGCCAGTAAAACGCATGGCTTGCATTACGGTTTTGGAAACATAAGGTATATTTCATAAAAGTGAGAAATCATAAAAAAATGTACGTTTAAATTACTACACACCTTTATAGGTTTAGGGGTTTTTACATGTTACGGCGCTTGTTTACTGAAAACACAGTGGAATATCTGTGTTAATTATCTATCATTGTCTCTTAACACCTGTGTGTAAACGCACGAAGGACGCCATACATGTGTTATCGAAGAATACTGTTGGCTGTAACTGCGTTAAAACAGTGTACAGTAAGTGTATATACAGCATTTGTACTATTATTTTGATGTGATATGAAAGTAAAGGGCTTTACGTTTCTATAACCGGACCACAATTGAAAATCGATTTTTAGTTTACATGGAATATTTGGCTGTTTTGGCTTCCAGAACCAATTTGCCTCTGAACAGAACATGTAAGGTCCATGGACTATAAGGAGTAACATAGGCTCCTTTGGCCATTTATTGGGCTAGACATCCCTGAGACCTGGTGTGACAACCCATATGTCTAAAGGTTTGAATACTAACCAAGTTAAGGTGTCGTAGAAATTGCATGCAGTGTTCACATTTTGGGAAAAGTGTGTTCATTTGATTACATTTACACCACGCATCGAGAAAGTGCACTGTTCCAATCCAATGTCCTTGCGGTTTCCCCCCTGTGGAGGTATATGACGTCACTGTAGTTGTGTCGAGAAGAAGAGAAAAGCACAGACGAAAGATTTACCCCTTAATAACACCGTTTCGATAGATTTGTATGACCAAAGTATACGTTCTTACGCTTTGAATCATGTCTACTCCCGCTAGAAGACGACTTATGAGAGATTTCAAAAGGTAATGCAGTGTTTTAGCTCTGCGTTTTTTTTATATTTAGCTAGCTAATGTTATCTAACTACAGTAACGCTTGCTGGAAGCTAGCTAGCCACTTGGCTCTAGTTAGCTAACAGTACCGTTCATTTGAGGCGTGTACAGTGCAGAGTTGGCTGTAGCTAGCTATCAATGAGCCAGTCATTAATTTAATACCTAGCCACGTTGTATTGTCTGGTATCTAGCTAGCTAGAGTAAGATGTAACAATGTCGCTTCAGTTAGCCAGCATGCTAGAGCCACACAGATGTGCTACTAGCCAGTTAACTTGTTTTTATTCATCAACATGTGTAGCTAGCTAGCTAAATATACTTGTATTTAGCTAGCTATCTAAGTTAAAGGAGTAGTTACCAATTTTACAACTTGATGTTATATGGTTCCTCACCCTGAATGTAGTCTATGGGCCAGGATAAACTGTAGTCCATGATTTCGTGATTTAATAACTGAAGTTTGGAATGGCATTTAACTTCTGCCACCACTAACTGAAATACTGAATCCTAGGAGTCGATTCCAAGCTGAATCTTGACACTCAGAAATGTCCGTCGACACCGGGAGTTGACTCTCCACGTATGTGTCATTGTTGTTAATAACAGTAGGACAAATTGCAGAGAACGGCAAGCGACCGCAGTGAAGTCCTGTATTGCAATACTTTGAGAAGGAAATACAAACGTTGCGAGGTCGAATTGAGGTACAGGTGCAATGCTTAACCATCTGAAAGGGACACCGTGAGACCCAAGCCGTTGCTGGCAGCATCGCAGGTGAATTGTGAATTCACATGGATGTTTTGCTATCGTTTTAACGGAAAACATTTTTTTTTAAATGGCAGTTTAAACTTTCAGAATTGTATCATTTGTCACATCTCTATTCCTACTCTACCTGGCTTCCTCTGCCATCACCTGTCCTTGTGTGTAAAATAGACCAATTTCTTGATAAGCATTGTGACTTTGGTAAATGCTTAGTTTAATTCAGTCTCACACAACACCTATTTTTAGACATGCATTGTTCATAAGATATTTTATGAGTTAGTCTATTTGTAGTCTCCGTCACACAGCAAGTATCTGGTTGGCAACATCAATATTTCCTTACAGAGAACTGTAAGCTATAAAAACAAAGTCGCACACTCCATATTAGAGGGCGACCGATTAATCGGAATGGCCGATTAATTAGGGCCGATTTCAAGTCTTCATAACAATCTTCATAACAATCGGAAATCGGTATTTAAAAAAACAACAACTTTTATTTAATCTTTATTTAACTAGGCAAGTCAGTTAAGAACATATTCTTATTTTCAATGACGGCCTAGGAATGGTGGGTTAACTTCCTCGTTCAGGGGCAGAACGACAAATTTTCACCTTGTCAGCTCGGGGGAATCAATCTTGAATTATTTAAACCAAATTGAACATGTTTCGTTATTTATTTGAGGCTGAAGTAATTTTATTGATGTATTATATTAAGTTAAAATAAGTGTTAATTCAGTATTGTTGTCATTATTACAAAAGAAATAAAAAATATCGGCCGATTTAATCGGCATCAGCTTTTTTGGTCTCGATATCGGCATTGAAAAATCATAATCGGTCGACCTCTACTCCATATATACACTGCTCAACAAAATAAAGGGAACACTTAAACAACACAATGTAACTCCAAGTCAATCACACTTCTGAAATCTAACTGTCCACTTAGGAAGCAACACTGATTGACAATAAATTTCACATGCTGTTGTGCAAATGGAATAGACAACAGGTGGAAATTATAGGCAATTAGCAAGACACCCCCCAATAAAGGAGTGGTTCTGCAGGTGGTGACCACAGACCACTTCTCAGTTCCTATGCTTCCTGGCTGATGTTTTGGTCACTTTTGAATGCTGACGGTGCTTTCACTCTAGTGGTAGCATGAGACGGAGTCTACAACCCACACAAGTGGCTCAGGTAGTGCAGCTCATCCAGGATTGCACATCAATGCGAGCTGTGGCAAGAAGGTTTGCTGTGTCTGTCAGTGTAGTGTCGAGAGCATGGAGGCGCTACCAGGAGACAGGCCAGTACATCAGGAGACGTGGAGGAGGCCGTAGGAGGGCAACAACCCAGCAGCAGGACCGCTACCTCCTCTTTTGTGCAAGGAGGAGCAGGAGGAGCACTGCCAGAGCCCTGCAAAATGACCTCCAGCAGGCCAGAAATGTGCATGTGTCTACAAAAAACGGTCAGAAACAGACTCCATGAGGGTGGTATGAGGGGCCGACGTCCGCAGGTGGGGGTTGTGCTTACAGCCCAACACCGTGCAGGACGTTTTGGCATTTGCCAGAGAACACCAAGATTGGCTAATTCGCCACTGGCGCCCTGTGCTCTTCACAGATGAAAGCAGGTTCACACTGAGCACATGTGACAGAATCTGGAGACGCAGTGGAGAACGTTCTGCTGCCTGCAACATCCTCCAGCATGACTGGTTTGGCAGTGGGTCAGTCATGGTGTGTGGTGGCAGTTCTTTGGGGGGCCGCACAGCCCTCCATGTGCTCGCCAGAGGTAGCCTGACTGCCATTAGGTACCGAGATGAGATCCTCAGACCCCTTGTGAGACCATGTGCTGGTGCGGCTGGCCCTGGGTTCCTCCTAATGCAAGACAATGCTAGACCTTGTGGCTGGAGTGTGTCAGCAGTTCCTGCAAGAGGAAGGCATTGATGCTATGGACTGGCCTGTCCATTCCCCAGACCTGAATCCAATTGAGCACATCTGGGACATCATGTCTCGCTCCATCCATCAACACCACATTGCACCACAGACTGTCCAGAAGTTGGCGGATGCTTTAGTCCAGGTCTGGGAGGAGATCCCTCAGGAGACCATGCGCCACCTCATCAGGAGCATGCCAAGGCGTTGTAGGGAGGTCATACAGGCACGTGGAGGCCACACACACTACTGAGCCTCCTTTTGACTTATTTTAATGACATTACATCAAAGTTGGATCAGCCTGTAGTGTGGTTTTAATTTTAATTTTGAGTGTGACTCCAAATCCAGACCTCCATGGGTTGATAAATTTGATTTCCATTAATAATTTGTGTGATTTTGTCAGCACATTCAACTATGTAAAGAAAAAAGTATTTAATAAGAATATTTCATTCATTCAGATCTAGGATGTATTATTTTAGTGTTCCCTTTATTTTTTTGAGCAGTGTATATACCTTCAGTCATTTATTGGTTAAAAAAACACCAATGTTTCAGCATCACTAGGTTATGTAGACAAACAGTGCAATTAGTAGATTGTTTGTCTACATAACCTGGTTCAAGCATTCATGACATTACCCTGACGAAGGCACAGTTTGGTTTTTATCAAACAAATTACTTTGAGGTTATACATATGGAGTGTGCAACTCTTTGTTTTTATAGCTTACAGTTTATTTGCAGTTAGTCAGAACATCTACACTAAATAATGTTCTCTGGGTGTGCACCAGCTCATGCTTTTTATTGGACTTGCAGGGAACAGTGACATGATTCAAATGCGACTCACAATTGGTAACAGCACCATGTAGTAGCCTTTTCGTTGACACGGGGATTACAGTAAATGGGGTCATTGGTGTTCTCTGTAGAGACTTGTAGTTGGATCTACAAAAAACAGTCTCACCTGGTGCGTGAAGGTCAGCTGTTGAACTTTGTTTTTTAAATTTATTGCGGTGCGCTTTGGAATGGTACTGCTGGATTTAGAGTTACCAGAGAACACTGGGGTTTGGTGATAATAAGCGGCAAGGAGGACCGATATTTAAGGTTGTAATAATGCCATTATGGTTTGGGTTGTTTTGTAGGCCACAATGGACTCTGGATTCTAGAGTGATTTTCATGCATGGCTGTTGTTTTGCAAACAAGCAATAACACTTTCAGTTTAATAGGATGCACACTTGTCGTCTGGTTTGCTCCAAAATATTTTTGATGTTTCGAAAACCAGTCGTCGTGCCAGGGTTTAGGTTTCATTCTATTGTTTCCTCTCGGTTTTTCTGTCCTCAGACTTCAAGAAGACCCCCCAACTGGCGTGAGTGGTGCTCCATCAGAGAATAACATCATGATGTGGAATGCTGTTATTTTTGGGTGAGTGTTCTAAAGCCACCCTTGTTATTTTGCCAGCAGCATACCACCCTGCATACCACTGCTGGCTTGCTTATGAAGCTAAGCAGGGTTGGTCCTGGTCAGTCCCTGGATGGGAGACCAGATGGTGTTGGAGGGCCAGTAGGAGGCACTCTTTCCTCTGGTCTAAAAAAAGATATCCCAATGCCCCAGGGCAGTGATTGGGGACACTGCCCTGTGTAGGGTGCCGTCTTTCGGATTGGATGTTAAACGGGTGTCCTGACTTTCTGAGGTCATTAAAGATCCCATGGCACTTATCGTAAGAGTAGGGGTGTTAACCCCAGTGTCCTGGCTAAATTCCCAATCTGGCCCTCAAACCATCACGGTCAACTAATAATCCCCAGTTTACAATTGGCTCATTCATCCCACCCTCCTCTCCCCTGTAACTATTCCCCAGGTCGTTGCTGCAAATGATAACGTGTTCCCAGTCAAATTACCTGGTAAAATAACGCATAAAAAAATAAAAGTTATTGTGCCAGTGTGATCATCCTGGCATGGGCATCAGGACCATGTGGATATGGGCAAATTGAGCTGTGGTTGTAGGCTACAGTCAGAGTGGGAGCCAGAGATGTGTGTTGGCTGGGGGTTAGTTTAGATGGTGACATGTAATTGTTGAACTGTGGAGGCTATTTGCCACACAAATATTCCCATTTCCAATAAACAAAATAAATGTATCTGAAACCTGGAATGTATTGCATAGTCAGACTCATTATTTGTATTTATTAGGGTCCTTGGGGTCCAAACAGGATTAAAACAACCATCACAACATAACAGCCACATCATATATTAAACTTCTTTGTAATGCAATGTGCTATTTAATAGTCTGTATCAACATTCTATTTGTTATAAGGAGGGTGTAAAGAGCATCTCCTGGTGAACAAAAGTGAGAGCAGGCGTTGATCATATCAATCAAAATAATTTTAAATTATTACAATAATTCAGGGAGACCATCTCCAGAGCAGAGGCTAAGACAAATGTCTAATTTGCCTTCTTTAAAGGGATACTTTTGGCTTTTGGCAATGAGGCCTTTAATCTGACTCTGGGGAAGTAGATAAACTCATGGATACTGTTATTTTGTGTCTGCTTGCAGTATGAAGGAAGCCCTTATATTCTAATATCACAGCACCAATGTTCTCTAAACAACAGCTGGGAGGGGGGGAATAAAAATAAATACATCTCTGCCTTTTTTTGTTGAGTGCTCCAACTCTTTTCAGCCTCAAATGAGTCCTTTTGGAAGTTTTTCTTGGTAAGCCATTCTCAACTGCCAGAGGCTTGTTCAAAGTCACAACAAAAGACAGACTTTTTGGCAGCTGCTACAGAATCACACAATGTTCATACGGTCATCAATATCAGTGTACCTCCAGTCTGACGTCAATCACTATCAACAAATATGAGTTTAATACATAACATACAGCATCAAGTATGAGTTTAATAAACAAGCAAAGTGTCAATACAGGATTAAGATTGAATCCTACTACACTGGCTCTGACACTTGTCGTATGTGGCAGGGCTTGAAAACTATTACGGACTACAAAGGGAAACCCAGACGTGATCTGCCCAGTGACGTGAGCCTACCAGACGAGCTAAATGCCTTTCATTTTAGCTTCGAGGCAAGCAACACTGAAGCATGCAGGAGAGCACCAGCTGTTCTGGATGACTGTGTGATAACGCTCTCGGTAGCCGATGTGAACAAAACCTTTAAACAGATCAACATTCACAAAGCCGCTGGGCCAGACGGATTACCAGGACGTGTACTCAAAGCATGCGCGGACCAACTGTCAAGTGTCTTCACTGACATGGAGTCTGTAATCCCAGCATGTTTCAAGTAGACCACCATAGTACCTGTGCCCAAGGAAGCGAAGGTAACCTGCCTAATTGATTACCGCCCCGTGGCACTCACGTCGGTAGCCATGAAGTGTTTTGAAAGGCCGGTCATAGCTCACATCAACAGCATCCTCTTGGAAACCCTAGACCCACTCCAATTCGCATTCCACCCCAACAGATCCGCAGATGACACACTCTCAATCATACTCCACAATGCCCTTTCTCACCTGGACAAAAGGAACACCTATGTGAGAATGCTGTTCATTGACTACAGCTCAGCATTCAACACCATAGTGCCCACGAAGCTCATCACTAAGCTAAGGACTCTGGGACTAAACGCCCCTCTCTGCAACTGGATCCTGGACCTCCAGGCTGCCCCAAGGTGGTAACAGTAGGCAACAACACGCTGCCACGCTGATCCTTAACACTGGGGCCCCTCAGGGGTGTGTACGTTGTCCCTTCCTGTGTGCCCTGTTCACCCATGACTGCATGGCCAAACGCGACTCCCAACACTATCATTAAGTTTGCTGATGACACAACAGTGATAGGCCTGATCACTGACAACTATGAGATGGCCTATAGGGAGGAGGTCAGAGAACTGTCAGTGTGGTGCCAGGACAACAACCTCTCCCTCAGGCCCCCATTAACATCGACGGGGCTGTAGTGGAGCGGGTCGAGAGATTCAAGTAGAGGTCGACTGATTAATCGGCATGGCCGATTTTAATTAGGGCCGATTTTCAAGTTTTCATAACAATCGGTAATTGGCATTTTTGGATGCTGATTGTGACCGATTACATCACAATCCACGAGGAGACTGCGTGGCAGGCTGACCACTTGTTACGCGAGTGCAGCAAGGATCCAATGTAAATTGCTAGCTAGCATTAAACTTATCTTAACATAATCACTAGTTAACTTCTTGTGACTCTCAAACCCGGGTCCGGGAGCGTAATCATCGCCTGACGCTAATTAGCATAATGCAACGGACATAAATCTTCCTATTCATGAAAATCCCAAGTGAAATATATTGGAACACAGCTTAGCCTTTTGTTAATCACCCTGTCATCTCAGATTTTCAAAATATGCTTTACAGCCAAAGCTAGACAAGCATTTGTGTAAGTTTATCATAGCCTAGCATAGCATTATGCCTTGATAGCAGCAGGCAACCTTGTCACGAAAATCAGAAAAGCAATCAAATTAAATCGTTTACCTTTGAACTTCGGATGTTTCACTCACGAGACTCCCAGGTAGATTAGCCAAAGTTCATTTTTTTCCCAAAAGATAATTTTTGTAAGCGAAATAGCTTCCAAATTAGGCAAAAAATGTAGGCAAAAAATATTCCATTAGCTCCATAATATCGACAGAAACATGGCAAACGTTGTTTATAATCAATCCTCAAGGTGTTTTTCTAATATCTATTCGATAATATACCCGTCGGGACAATTCGTTTTTCCTTAGGACTGATTGGAATAATGGCTACCTCTGTATTTTACGCGAGAATCTCTCTCGGAGCCACCATGTGACCACTTACGCAATGTGGCCGCCTACGGCTATTCTTCAACAGATGCGTAAAACTACGTCACAATGCTGTAGACACCTTGGGGAATACGTAGAAAGCGTAAGCTCGTTGATGGCACATTCACAGCTCAATAGGGTCTCATTGGAACGCAGCGCTTTCAAAACCTGGGGCACTTCCGGATTGGATTTTTCGCCTGAAACATCAGTTCTGTTATACTCACAGACAATATCTTTACAGTTTTGGAAACGTTAGTGTTTTCTATCCAAAGCTGTCAATTATATGCATATTCTAGCATCTTGTCCTGACCAAATATCCTGTTTAAAACGGGAATGTTTTTTTCTTAAAAGATACTGCCCCTAGAGTCGCAACAGGTTAACTACACATGGTTGATATTACTAGTTTAACTAGCTTGTCCTGCGTTGCATATAATCAACGCGGTGCTAGTTAATTTATCATCGAATCACAGCCTACTTCGCCAAATGGGTGATGATTTAACAAAGGCGCATTTGTGAAAAAAGCACATTCGTTGCACCAATGAACATAACCATAAACATCAGTGCCTTTCTTAAAATCAATACACAAGTATATATTTTTAAACCTGCATATTTAGTAAAAAGAAATTCATATTAACTCGGGAAATGTGTTTCTTCTCTTGCATTCAGTGCAAGCAGAGTCAGGGTATATGCAACAGTTTGGGCCGCCTGGCTCGTTGCGAACTGTGTGAAGACCATTTCTTCCTAACAAAGACCGTAATTAATTTGCCAGAATTTGACATAACATTGAAGGTTGTGCAATGTAACAGCAATATTTAGATTTAGGGTTGCCACCCATTCGAATAAAATACTTAACCTCTCTGGGATCGTTCGGGACTCTAGCGTCCCACCACGCCAACAGCCAGTGAAATTACAGGGCGTCTGTGAGTATAACAGAACTCATATGGCAGGCGTAAACCTGAGACAAATCCAACCAGGAAGTGGGAAATCTGACGTTTGTAGTTTCATTTATGTGATTGCCTATCCAATATGACTCCAGTCACCCAAGTTATAGACTTTCCTCTGCTACTGGACAGCAAGTGGTACCGGAGCTCCAAGTCTAGGACCAAAAGTCTCCTCAACAGCTTTTACACCCAAGCCATTAGACTGCTGAACAATTCATAAAGTCGCCACCGGACAATTTACATTGACCCCCACCCCTTTTGTACACTACTGCTACTCGCTGTTCGTTTGTTACCTGTGCATAGTCACTACGCCCCCAACTACATGTACAGGTTACCTCAACTAACCTGTACCTATGCGCACTGGCTCGGTACCAGTGCCCCCTGTATATAGCCTCATTATTCTTATTGTGTTACTTTTTATTTTAGTCTACTTGGTAAATCATTTCTTATTTTTGAACTGCACTGTTGGTTAAGGGCTTGTAAGTAAGCATTTCACGGTATAGTCTACACTTGTTGTATTCGGCACATGTGACAAAGTTCGATTTAATACATAACATATAGCATCAAGTATGAGCTTAATACATAACATACAGCATCAAGTATGCATAGTGACCAACTCTTGATGCAAATGTTTCACAAATAGAACACTTGAAATCATATGTATTACATAAAGGGGAAACACGTAAATATGCTAAGCATTGTGTTAATGTACTCTTAACTGAAATTAACTTTATTTATCTTAAATATTCCCCATTGGGGCAATATGTTTGTTTTGTTAGTCGGGGTCTAATTACTAGATAGGAGCTTGTTACAGTACAAGTAATTGTTCATCTCTTTATTTGCAGGCCTGTGGGTACACCATTTGAGGATGGTAAGATAAAAATGTGTAATTCAGTTTGAGTTGGCTTACAGGAATGTAAATCATCAGTTTATCATAACACTACTGTAACCCATGAACTGGTTGAAAACAATGAACTTGGCTTTCTTAGTTTTTCCAGTCATGCTAGCCAAGAGCAAAGAGTCTTGGTATTCCGAAGTGTGATCATTTTGAACAGGTGCATGACTCCGCCTCCTTTAATTATGCTGTGTGGAATCTGGAGAAAGTGCTGAGTCAGCCTTCATATTCAGGCTTATATTAGTCATGTGACAGACTGTTAGCTGTGGGGTGGACCACTTTTCTTTCTCCCCTCCATAAAGGTTTAGTTTGATTAATGAGGAACGGATGTTTCTTTTTAGTAACACTAACTGTCTCTCTCTCTCTGCAGGAACTTTTAAACTTGTGATAGAATTTTCAGAAGAGTACCCTAACAAGCCACCCACGGTTCGATTTATCTCCAAAATGTTTCACCCAAATGGTAAGAGAGTCCCTATGGACACATTCGAGATGTCCTAAATACTTTGGTCACGTTATTGATGGGAAAGTGAACTTGGTATTAACTTTTCAGCATTTAGCTCTTCCAGCGAGTAAGCTATTCTGTGTCATGTGATTGTGTATACATCTTTCTTTGAAATTTAAAACAATCCTTTTGATCTTGCAGTCTATGCAGATGGAAGTATATGTTTAGACATCCTTCAGAATCGTTGGAGCCCCACGTATGATGTGTCGTCCATTTTGACGTCTATCCAGGTAGGTTTGTAATCCTCTCCTCCATCAGTCTGACATCATGAGACTACTTTGTCTGTGTGCATTTTACAAATGCAACACAGGTTCTTTATGTAGTGTACTTAATTTCTGTTTTGCAGTATGCTCTGAATGACCTTTGTTGTAATGTAGCATTGTCGTGTTATTTCTGCTCCTGGATATACTATATGTAAGACTCAGACACCTCGCTAAAAGTGTAGTGTCGAAGAACTACACACGTTCATACCGGTACATTCAATCACAACTTCTTTTTTTTTGTGTTCACAGTCCCTGCTGGATGAGCCGAATCCTAACAGTCCAGCCAACAGCCAGGCTGCACAGCTCTATCAAGAAAACAAGCGGGAGTACGAGAAGAGAGTTTCTGCCATCGTGGAGCAGAGCTGGGTAGACTCCTAACACATCTCCCCCACCCCCCCCACCCCCACCCCCATCACTCCTATCAAATGCTTCAATCGGTCATTTACCTCATCAAGAAAATAAGCCGACATCAGAAGAACTTAAGTGCCACCAGAAAGAGAAAGTAGGGACTTTTACTTGCTTGCCAACACATTTGAAGAAAATCAATCTGATACTTGTGTTATTGTTCCAATTTTTTTTTTATTGCATGATGTGAAATAAGTTATTGCTAACAGAATTTGTAATATATATTTTTTTGTTGGATTGATGCTGTTATTGTTTAGTTTCTACAGAATAGTTTATTTTTTAACATCTCTTGGTTTAAACCATTTGAGAGTATTTTGTCATATCGGCAAATTAGTAGAAATCCATAAAACATGACGACTTGGTTAAAATAATGTATTTTCTGGGAAATTCTACAGTCTGTCATGTAGCATAAATGTAAGATCAATTGACCAGCTATAAAGCAGACATATTCTTTTGCACCCATCCTGGCAGTAGGTTCAAATTACCGCCCTGAATGGAGTCAGTACTATTGATGAGTGATCAAGGTAACTATGGCATTCTGCTTGTTGATGATTTTTTTTAAAAGAAGAAAAAAAAGACCTAAGTCACAAACACAAAAGATGTCTCATGTCATGTGTTAATTGTATGAACTTTAAGTACAGTGGCACTTGTAATAAGAGGAGAATTTGTCTCATCTAGGAAAATGGACAGATAGTAGGCTGACTCCAACAAAAATCCTACTGTTTGGATCTATAATTGAACAATACATCTGCTAAGCCTTTTTCACATTTTGTTAGCCTTATTCTACAATTTTTACATTTATTTTTAAATTCTCTCCAATGCCCCATAATGACAAAGCGAAAACAGGTTTAGACATTTTAGCAAATGTATTTAAAAGAAAACATACCTATTTACATATGTAGTTAAGAACCTTTGCTATGAGACTCGTAATTGAGCTCAGGTGCATCCTGTTTCCATTGCTCATCCTTGATGTTTCTACAACTTGATTGGAGTCCACCTGTGGTAAATTCAATTGATTGGAAATTATTTGGAAAGGCACACCTGTCTGTAAAGGAATTATCTATAGAGCTCCGAGACAGGATTGTGTCGAGGCACAGATCTGGGGGAAGGGTACCAAAACATTTATGCAGCATTGAAGGTCCCCAAGAACATAGTGGCCTTGTTTGGAACCACCAATACTCTTCCTATAAACTGAGCAACTAGGGGAGACGAGCCTTGGTCAGGGAGGTGACCAAGAACCCGATGGTCACTCTGACAGAGCTCCAGAGTTCCTCTGTGGAGATGGAAGAACCTTCCAGAAGGACAACCATCTTTGCAGCACTCCACCAATCAGGCCTTTATGGTAGATTGGCCAGACAGAAGCCACTCAGTAAAAGGCACATGACCGCCCGCTTGGAGTTTGCCAAAAGGTACCTGAAGGCACACAGCCAAGACAACGCAGGAGTGGCTTCGGGACAAATCTCTGAACGTCCTTGCGTGGCCCTGCCAGAGACGGGACTTGATCCCGATCGAACATCTCTGGAGAGACCAGAAAATAACTGTGTAGCGACGATCCCCATCCAACCTGACAGATCTTGAGAGGCTCTGTATCACCAAATACAGCTGTGCCAAGCTTGTTGTTTCATACCCAATAAGACTCGCGTTTGTAATCTCTGCCAAAGGTACTTCATCAAAGTACTGAGTAATGGGTCTGAATACTTATGTAACTTTATTTTTTATTTTTTTAAATTTACATATAAATTTGCAAAAATGTCATCTGTTTTTGCTTTGTCATTATTGGGGTGTTGTGTGTTGATTGAGGTGGAAAAAGTCAAAGGGTCTGATTACTTTCCGAATGCACTGTATTAACGAGTACACTGTCCATATCCAACATTATTATGGAAGTCATTTTTCATATTTACTAGGGTAAATAACATCTGCTGAATATGTGTATGTGATAAATAACATTTGATTTGCTATATATAAATTTTTTACAGGATGGGTCATATTGTGGCAAGTGGTTTATTTAACCTTATATGGAGAAGGGATATGTTATACATTTTTGTGAATTCACTGAATGTATACTTATCTGCTGTGTAAACAAAATAAAACATTTTTCAGACTTTGAGATGATTTTGATTTCAGCTCTTATGTGAAGAGTGCAGCTGTGGCATGTATAATTGTTTTGTCTTTGATTGTATTATGGACAAGGGTAAATAATCCTCATCCGCTGCAACCTCGATGGGTAGTAGTAGGCAACTGGGGGAGAATCTAATTTGGGGGAAAAGACAGTCCTCTGTGACCATAAGTTAGTAGGTAAACGGAGGAGTGTCCTCGCCTCCCCCTGAGAAAGCACGAGTATCCTACCGGAGTCCTTTGCTGAAGAATTTTGAGATCTGTCCACCCCTTTGAATGAGCGGTTTTCTCAAAGGAGAAAAGCATGCACACATTTAAAAAACGATACCCTACTTATCCTTTTATCTATAAAATGTATTGCACAACTATACTGAACAAAAATAAACACAACGCAACAATTTCCCAAGATCTTACTGAGTTAGTTCATATGAGGAAATCAGTCAATGAACTTAATTCATTCGGCCCTAATCTATGGATTTCACATGACTGGGAATACAGATGTTGATCAGATACCTTTAAAAATGGGCCTCAGGATCTCGTCACGGTATTTCTGTGCATTCAAATTGCCATCAATAAAATGCAATTGTGTTTGTTGTCCGTAGCTTATGTCTGCACATACCATAACCCCACTGTCACCATGGGGCACTCTGTTCACAACGTTGACATCGGCAAACCGCTCGTCTACACAACGCCATACATGCTGTCGGCCATCTGCCCGTATCAGTTGAAACCGGGATTCATCCGTGAAGAGCACACTTCTCCAGCGTGCCAGTGGTCATCGAAGGTGAGCATTTGCCCACTGAAGTCGGTTACGACACCAAACCGCAGTCAGGTCAAGACCCTGGTAAGGACGACGAGCACCCAGATGTGCTTCCCTGAGACAGTTTCTGACAGTTGGTGCAGAAATATTTTGTGCAAACCCAGTTTCATCAGCCGTCCGGGTGGCTAGTCTCAGACGATCCTGCAGGTGAAGAAGCTGGATATGGAGGTCCTGGGCTGGCGTAGTTACATGTGGTCTGCGGTTGTGAGGCTGGTTGGACGTACTGCCAAATCATCTAAAACGACATTGGAGGCAGCTTATGGTAGAGAAATTAACATTCAACTCTCAGGTAATAGCTCTGGTTGACATTCCTGCAGTCAGCATGTCAATTTGCACGCTCCCTCAAAACTTGAGACATCTGTGGCATTGTGTGACAACTTCACATTTTAGAGTGGCCTTTTATTGTCCCCTGCACAAGACGCACCTATATAATGATCATGCTGTTTAATCAGCTTCTTGATGACACACCTGTCAGGTGGATGGATTATCTTGGCAAAGGAGAAATGCGCACTAACAGCGATGGAAACAAGTTTGAGAGAAATAAGCTGTTTGTGCGTATGGGACATTTCTGGGATTTTCTATTTCAGCTCATGAAACATGGGACCAACACTTTACATGTTGCGTTTATATTTTAGTAGTAGAGCAGACTGGTCTGGATCATCCCTGGCAGACAGGGGGCAGTGTTCCCCTTACTGCTCAGTGGGCAAGCACCAGGGCCATATACCAGCATAGACTTCAGAAAGCACATTGGAGCAGAATATCTGAGGTTCTGAGAAGGAGGCAAGGCATGGAATCAAGGATAGTTCACTCTGGGATAATTAGGGAGAACTGAGGAATGTGTGAAGACCACGTGGAAAGCCCTTTTCTGTAACCCTCCCTTGATTTGAATGTGAGGTACATGGCTCTCAGAAGATTATGTAAAAATCGTAAATCATCACATGGCATATTTCTGGCCTTACAATGTTTATTCTTGCAACATGTTCTCAGCCATGGTATTCAGATAATGGCCATTGTCAAGTACATTAGATATTGAAGCAGGCCAATCAACTACAATTATTTTAATGTATAAAATGTTTCAGAAGTTATTGCTCATGTTACATTTGTTGTAATACCCAATTAAAAAACAATAAGCTTGCATGTTAAGAAAACAACATTTTAAAATCCTATGCATCTGGTAAAAGGAAAGTTGGACAGTAGGGTAATCCATCCATAACAGACCAGGTCCTCCAATCATTGTTTCTGAAGGAGAGGGAGAGAGAGAATGGTTATTGTGGTGTGTCCTAACAGTGTTATCTTGCCTCTGTGTCTGTGATCACTGACCTGAATGAAGTGGATTGGAGAAAGTGATATGTTGGAAGGACTAGTCTAAGACATGACAAAAAGATGAGGAATTATTTTGGGATGAAATAGAATTTACCTTTTTTTTCATTATCTCATCTCTGGTTTTGAAAACAGGGGCATCCTCCACCACAATTCCTTCAGCCATTTCCTTCATTTTCTCCAGAAGGTCTGGACTGTATCTGAGAGAGCATGCAGAAACAGAAGTTAGTTACATTGCATGCCATACATTAGTTACATGATGCTATGCTAGAAGGCATTTTAGCTAAATAACATTTCAAGTACCGGTAGTCAATGCACATGAAGTGTATTATTGTTAACTCACCGACAGCCAAGAAACACGTTGTTGGCCCATACCATGGACAATGCTAGCAGCTGGTCAATGTGTGGGTCCTCAAAGTCGTTTATATTTCTGAATAGGAATTCCCTCCTGGCCTTCCAGTGTTTTTCACTCTCTGAGATGCCACGATATGTATCTACAAGCGTGGCCAAATGCCTGTTTTGATCAATGAATTCCTCGATTTCCACCTCGGCCATGTCGACAAGTAACGCACGCTTCCGTACTACAAAAATGCGTCTTGCAGAGAGGAAGGCAGGAAGCTCATGCGAAAGTCCCAGCAAAGACATTACAGTATGAAGATCAGCTAAGACTTGTTTTTTATTATTATTTATTATTATTAAACAGTAACATGCAAAACACAAAAACCAGAACAGCCAGAGGGATTACACAGAGAAATAATATAGACATGTAGCGAATAATTTGTTTAGACGTTTTGTTTTCGTTTTAATGATTCTAAATTGTTTTCCAAATCAGTTTTTTAATTTTTTTAAAAGGCCTTTTTTTTCATAAATGTTGGTTTGTGTATGAGAATGTTTCCTAATAAAATAAATATATGTATGACATACTGGATTTCAATTGTGGAATCAGTGTAGTGAACTAATATGTCAAACGTTCAAAATATCAATGGTGGAATGCATTTTGTTGCCAAGATATATATTTTTTTACATCAGTCCAGAACACCTCACTATGTAAACAAATACACAATATGTGTTCAATAGATTAATTCACTTGTAACATCAGGTATATATTTAGAAATCAAGCTATTACATGGGTAGAGTCTATGGATAATCTTAAAGGCGAGCCAAGAGTGAGCCAAGCATGGCTCCAGTTCACATCAAATGATTGATGAAGCCTAACTAAATATAGCATTTATAGAATACATATTTTATCCCACTAGGTATAGCTTTTATACGTGTCATTTTCCTTGCTTGAAACCTTAAAGTTGTATCTTTCCATAAATTCTCTAAGTGTAAATAGATTCACACTAATACTAACTAATTGGCTGACAAGGATAATGTTTTTCGAGAACCAGTTATGGTAAAATAACATCTTGTTTCTATCGAATATCGACCCATTATTCCATATAAAACATTTATGAGGTGAAAAGTTGTGTTTATACAGCAAGGCCCAGCACGTCAAAGCCTGCTTGAAGATCGGCTAAAACTCCGTCTCCAATAGAAATGCCCTTCTTTTATGGGTTTTATGGCAGATTACAACCCCAAAACGTGTATTACCGCCACCAACTGGACGAGGTTGAAAAAAACAAGTTACAAATAAAACCCATACATGATAGGGAAAACTAACTTAATCCACCCAAAATAAAACTATCAAAAAAACACATTGATAAAACCAAAACCTCCCACTTTTCCTTCCTTCAAATCTCCATATCTCCCTTCTCAGGCTCCATGACACGGTTTGTGACAATCCTCCATGCAACTCCTCCACTGAGAAGTCAACCAGTCCCAGGAACCGTTCCGTCACATTCATAATTATATCTATTCCCCACATTGACAGTGCCATTCATCACCATAGCTATAAAGACCACCTTCTTAACCTTTAACATATCTGGGTCCTGTGTTGAATGGCAACCCCTGTTAGAAGTGTTGAAGGTTCGAATGGTGCTCCTGACGAGTCACTGAAGGCCTATACACCACAATGTGACTCTTCAGGAGCACCATTCGACCCTTCATCCCTTTTAACATTCCCAAAGACATGGCTTCATGGTTCCCACCATAATTGCAACATGTCACATTTTCATCACTTTTAAAACACATGCTATGATCTTTTCCACGGGTTGAACATCTCGGCTTCTCCCTTCTGCAAACACTTGAAACATTTCCAAAAGCTTTACAATGATCAACACTGCATTGGTCTTGGAATAAATGCTCTGACTCTGTAGTTTGCACTTGAGAGACTCCATTTAAAAAAACAAAAGAAAAGATAGGCTCTTCACTTTTTATTCGTTCAACACACGATTCATCCGATGAGCGTCAATCACTCCAGGAATATTTTTAATCTCTGCAACATCGATTTCCCACGAAACGCCAGATATTACCCTCGAGGGGTGCCATGTTCCGAAGAGACACATCAAACTTCTCAAATCGGGTGAGACTCATCACAACCTCATACTGACCCACAGAAGAACAACAGCAAAAAGCCCACTTCTCGTGATAATAGAAATCCTTGACCATACTTGTTGGCGATGTCATGGCGACGCAAAACTCATGCGTAGAACATGCGTAGAACGGTCGTCTCGCACAAAACTGCGCATGTGCAAACTGTCAAATCAAAGACTCTCCTTCGATATAAAGTAGTTTTTTACGAAAATGAAAACGTGT
Organism: Oncorhynchus tshawytscha; assembly: GCF_018296145.1. NCBI lineage: Eukaryota > Metazoa > Chordata > Actinopteri > Salmoniformes > Salmonidae > Oncorhynchus > Oncorhynchus tshawytscha. The sequence goes on along the minus strand of NC_056437.1, from coordinate 50,577,808 downwards.
CACTTTGTCACTTTTACGAGGTTGGAGTAATAATATATTTAAATAGTTAATAAATTGGCTCGAAACTAGGTTGTGCCTTTAGATTTCGAGGAAATTAACAACTAAGGAAGAATTTGTCACTTCTCTCATTGACTTCTCGAACGCCAAACCCCGTTTGGTCTGTTTCGCAAGCGTCCCCGGAAGTTTCGCGATGTTGCGCCTCTGCATTTAGAAACTCTTTGGTACCAGTATTTATTACAGCGCCATCCTGTGACCGAACAGAGAACAACATTTTCCAAATGTCTGCACTACTATTGATTACTGGATGATTTTTTTTGGAAATCATTAAATTGACTCCCGACTCTGTGTACAAATATACCCTGCTTTATGTGCATCAGCCACCCTGTAGCCTCTGCTAATAAATATGGACCTTTTAAGCACATGATGTAACACCCTTGCCCTGACTTTGCCAAGTTGTTGGTTCAAACACAGCTTCAGCTGTTCTCACTCTATTTCAAAAGATTTATCCAATTCAACTCTGCAATGAAATTAGGAAGATAATTGTGGGTTTGGGGGACACATAAGAATTGTGTGCCATTCTAATTCATAGCATTCCCAGAAAGCATGGATTATTGAGTCATTCTTAGTTTTACACTTAAGACATGACTACCATTGTGCTGTAGAATTTGTGAATTTTGTCTCTTGTATAATAAATTCTATCCATTAGCATAGAATAAGAATACAATGTTTCTGAGTACTTCTACATTAATGTGGATGCTATGGGATAATCCTGAATGAGTCGTGAATAATGGTGAGTAAAAAAGTTAGATGCTAACCTCCTTTTTTTTGGGGTGGGGTGATATTTATGCCTCTAACCTTCTCACTCACCATTATTCACAATTCATGAATGATTATCTATAATCATTGTAGCATCCACATTAATGTAGAAGTGTTCAGAAACATTAATTATATTCTTATTTACAGTAACACTGACTCCAAAATGACACAATAGATAATTGACCATTTCAATTTGGCACAACATAATCTGAAACACAACCAAAACAAACTGAAATGCAGTTTTAGAAAAAAGGGTTCCAAAAGTTTTGTCGACTGACCCCATAGAAGAACCCATTTTGGTTCTAGGTAGAACTCTTTTGGGTTCCATGTAGAACCCTTTACACAGAGGGTCAGTCGACAAACTCAAAAAGTTTCTTCAAAGGGTTCTCCTATGCCATAGGACCTATGGGGACAGCCGAAGAACCCTTTTAGGTTCTAGATAGCACCTTTTTTTCTAAGAGAGTTGGAATATAGGACAACATAAAAAACATTTGTCTAGTTTAATACACTACAAATGAGTTTGTCTAAATACTTGTGGCACCTTCAAATGGGGGGGGCTAGATACATAAAGTGCTTTCACTTCTAAACAGTAAAACAGATATGTACGGAAATACCCTAAAATAAAAGGCTGAAATTCTGTACTGTCGCCTCATACAATAATTGATCTAATCTCCAAAATGCTGGAGTAGAGCACAGTTAAAAGTTTTAGTTTAACTGACCAAATAAATATGTAGGGGGGTGTACCTGGTATGACAATCTATGCCACCTAAAGCACTTTGTTTGGACTGCGAGTCTGTGACCTATATACAGTATCACTCTTACATCACTCCTTTACCCATTTGCCAAAAAACATCAGATACAGTAAGAACCTATATTCTATTTTGTCACTTCACCTTAGAGAAAGAAAGCCTTAATAAATGAACATTGTGACATATCAAAAATAAATGATATCTTCCCAACCCCAAACTCAGGTTACAGGTTTACTACCAGGCTACAGGCCAAAATAAATAAAGGCCTTTTTTTTCAAAGGCAGGGTTGAATGGAAACCATCCAAGAACATACTGACACATCCTTGGCTGCCTCTTCATGTGACCAGGGCCCCCTTACAGACATGCCAGGAACAAGATCAGAGAGAAAGACTTTACAATTCCGTCAGTTCTGAGGGAGACCACCCTACCTCACTCTGTCTATATGAACAGGTTGGGACAGCATCCTGACAGGTATGAATGAAACAAGACAGGGGAGGAAGGCAAAAGTGTAATAGAACATGTAGGTAGGTCTTCCCCTTCAATTGTTATGAGGAGGGTGTCACTTCACTTGACATCTTGAGAAGTCTCCCCTTCACAGTGTCAAATATTTTATATTAATTGGTCATTTTTGGTTATTCTCCGTGATCACGCTCTCCGTAGCCGACGGGAACAAGACGTTTAAACAGGTCAACATTCACAAGGCCGCAGGGGCAGACGGATTACCAGGACGTGTACTCAGAGCATGCGGGGACCAACTGGCAAGTGTCTTCACTGACATTTTCAACCTCTCCCTGACTGAGTCTGTAATACATACATATTTCAAGAAGACCACCAAAGTCCTTATGCCCAAGAAAGTGAAGGTAACCTGCCTAAATGTCTACCTCCCCGTAGCACTCACATCGGTAGCCATGAAGTGATTTGAAAGGCTGGTTATGGCTCATATCAACACCATCATCCTGGAAACGCTAGACCTACTCCAATACGCATTCCACCCCAACAGATCTACAGATGACGCAATCTCAATCACACTCCACACTGCCCTTTCCCACCTGGACAAAGGGAACCTATGTGAGAATGCTGTTCATTGACTAGAGCTCAGCGTTCAACACCATAGTGCCCAGAAAGCTCATCTCGAAGCTAAGGACCCTGGGACTAAGCACCTCCCTCTTCAACTGGATCCTGGACTTCCTGACAGGCCGCCCTCAGATGACAAGGGTAGGCAACAACACATCTGCTACGTTGATCCTCAACACTGGGGCCCCTCAGGGATGCGTTCTTAGTCCCCTCCTGTACTCACTGTTAACCCATGACTGTGTGGCCAAGCACGACTCCAACACCATGATCACTGACAATGATGAGACAACCTATAGGGAGGAGGTCAGAGACCTGGCAGTGTGGTGCCATGACAACAACCTCTCCCTAAATGTGAGCAAGACAAAGGAGATGATCGTGGACTACAGGAAAAGGAGGGCCAAACACGCCCCCATTCACATCAACGGGGTCGTAGTGGAGCGGGTCGAGAGTTTCAAATCCCTTGGTATCCACATCACCAACAAACTATCGTGGTCCAAACACGTCAAGAAAGTCATGAAGTGGCCATGACAATGCCTTTTCCCCCTCGGGAGACTTAGTATGGGATTTGGTGTTGGTCCCCAGATCCTCAAAAAGTTCTACAGCTGCACCACCAAGAACATCCTGACCGGTTACATCACCACCTGGTATGGCAACTGCTCAGCATCCAATCGTAAAGCGCTTCTCTGCCACTCTGCTTGTAGGTGTGTGTGCACTCATTAGAAGGGGGAATCCCAGTGGTTAAAATACAATGAGGTGCACACATTCCTATCTTAATCTCCATCAAACATATCTGCAATCTTGATTATGTTAAATATGGGCAGCTTACAACCCATTTGATCCCCATTCTGTTTATAGCCACATAGCACACCTCTTCACTCAGCATAAAATACACACTGATGCTGAAATAATACACTGTTCCAAGAGGCTTGGCAACACATATTTTTGATGAGTCATCTAATGTATGCTTAGTCAAGAGAAAACTGTAATTGGGAGACATGGAGACAACAGGTAGCCTGTTCAGCAGCATGCTGGGAATGAGCCAAGGAAGAAGTACCCCCACTCCAATATCACATGGGCCCTGGTCAAAAGTAGTGGAGCATATAAGGGAATAGGAAGCCATTTGGGACGCAGCCTGAGAAGGTCACTGCCTCGCAAATGGGACAAGTATGAGAGAAGTACAGGAAAACACATGATGACTTGAATTGAATACAGATGGAGATAGTAGATCTCAATCATCGGCTTCTGACTCAGGAGACAATGATTACATCTTCATACCTCGGTTTAAAACATTGCACCCTTTTAAATCACTGTTTTTTTTAAAGGCTGTACCATATCATTATACAATACTGTTGTGCTGATGATCTCTATAGGGATTTAAAGTATGAAAGGGCTGTAATGTAAAAAATCTACGGATGGCCTAGATAATTCTAGGAGTCTAGACCATAATGAAACAAATTTGAGGATCTGTCTTTCTTTCTGCAGGCGTTTCAGTCTGTCAGTCTCCCAGGTTTGTCAGGCTGCCCTAGAATAACCTCTGAACTATCAGAATTCGCACCAATTCTCCAGTCCCGACAAGCAGTTTGTTGTAATATTATCAATCATGAGATACAGTGGCATTGATGTAGGTAGCTGACATTTGGATGCCCTGGCCTGGCCTAATCAAAAGCCTATTGGATGCCACAATCAAACCGAAAGGACGTACATTACCTTGAATGAAAGAGAACCACAACTTACACTTACACAGGCCCTTCTAATGAGAGGAGGGTTGTGTCCCATTTGGCACCATATTCCCTTTAAAGTGTATGTAGGGAATAGTCTGGCATTTGGGACAGATATGGGACATATATGTTGCAGCATGGATTAATTTTCTGCTAAATAAACGATGAGTCCAGCAGACAGTAAATTAACGGTCAGTACAATCAAATACCCATGGAGTGGCATTGTGTGTTTTCCCAAGGGACTTAACCCACCTGTGGTGCGGGGCAGGCTGCTACAGCACGTTTGAATCTGTGCCAGAAAAAGCTAGTGTGTCTATCATTTCACTTGGGGGGGTATTGGTACACTAATACAGAACAATTAAATGCCCAGGGCACTACTTATGTGAAAAATATTTATTTCCAAAATACCTGTTTTTTCCCCCCCAGATTTTTCAGAGGGTGCACCCTCACTTCCCGCGGTTATGTGAGCTGGGTAAAGAAAAGCCTGCACCGCTTGTATTTTTTTTTTTTAGAAATGCGTGCCAAGGGTGCAAATATATGATGTCAGAAACACAACAACAATCATTGATATAGAAAAAAAATACTGCCATGCATCATTGGCTGGGTGGCCACGCGCAATTACATGAAGGTGCGTGCGATTACTACCAGATACACAAGTAACCCTCATTGGAGACTAGCTGTAAAATATACTAAGGTTAAGACAATCCAATAATTCCATGCAGAGCGTTTGATGTCGAACTTTCTGTAATGGTATTCACTTCTATTCAATTTCGCTCCGGCCCAAGTCCAATGATTTAGTTTATTTTCGAACGCTTCTGCATGGGAATTGTGCAATGTCCCTTTTAAAAAAAATCTTCAACCTAGACTGGTGGAGATCCGGCAAAATACAGATCACTCCTAATAGAAAGTAGTAAATGCTGTGGAATTGATATCACTTGTCTGTGTGAACTAACAGCATGGCTTGGCGTGGATTGAAATAGGCTATGAAAAACGTTTGAAAGTAAGCCTAACGTTATTTCCACGTTTCTTCAATGTCTTTCTTATTACGAAAGGAAATATGAATAGCCCATTTTTTTCTCAGTAAATGCCCAATTATTGAGCAGTTATTACCCAATTTAACAAACCGCTTACACTAAACGGTGGCGTTCACTTTCAAACGAGTGATAGGTGAAGAATATAATTCCATTTGATTTCCATGTCAGATTTTTAGGTTTTTGGCGAAATGAACCCATCGTAAAGACATTTGAATCGGCTTTCAGTAACGGCAAAATGTAAAGTACGTCATTAATATGGCGCCAAAAGAGTTTAAAGTAGGAGCTTATTTTTGTTGTGAGGTTGCAGAACCCTCGCACAAGAGGGAGAACATGAGCGGGCAAGAGGGGAAGCGAATGGGCAGGCGACTGGGTTTTTCCGGCAGAACGTCTCGAAACTAGCTTGCAACATTTCATTCCATGAAAATGAAGCACATATATATATTTTTTCTTCTCCCCTACTGGATCTGAAAACACACTCACGTGACAAATCGGGACCTGGGGGATATATCACATTGGACTATTTTCAAATGCGACATGGCTTTGAAAATGAGATTTGTTAGCTTACCTTGCTATACCCGGCATAGCTTTAGCTTACATTAGAACTGACTTGCTGGCTGCAGCTCGAGGCTATCTTGCAAGCCGTTAGACAATTTGGATTTACGGATGATACTCCTAAAGTCTGCTAAAGGTAGCTAACAGTTAGCTACATTTAACTGTATTTAGCTGATAACTGCGAAGGCGGCCATCGCAGTTTTGTGTAATAATGTTATGCTGCCGGATATACTTTATAATGGATTAAATTTGTAAATTGCTACTTTTTATTTGGACTCTCTTGGGAGAGCATCTGATCGACGTGCTGTCACCACAGCCTCGCAGGCACGTCCTGTCACCAACGTGGATAGTCGGTGGGCTAACGTTAACTAGCTAACTAGCTAGGGTAGTTGCACTGGAATTTGACCACCGTGAAATTCACTGTCACTACATGTGGTTAACTTCAAATGATTTCGTGATTTCTCATCGTCCAGAGTCGAGGACGTTTTCGCCATCGGAAGCTGACTGCAATCAAGGTAAAAAGGTAGGTTCGAATTTGGTTTCTTCTCCCAAGAAGTACAGTAGTAGCATGTAACGTTAGCACAGGGGGAAAAAGCACACTTCCAGAGCTGGTAGTGAAATGTGTAACGTTAGTGCATGTGGGTCAGATGGTTGTGATAGCCACACAAATAGTTAACACGAGAAGAACGTTCAACTGCAACTTCTTATTTTCGAAAATATGAAAATGTCAGGTCCCAGTTCACAAGCAATGTTAGCAACGCCAACTACGCAGCGAATATTATTTACAGGCGGGCGGTCATAGCTATGTTCACCGCTGTTATGAAATAATTTCGGTTGCGGGATTTTCCTGAGGTGCTCTTGCGTAACATGCTTCAGTGAAACAAATGGCTAATGAATTATTTTGTTGAATTCGAAGCAATTATTGACAACTTATGCATGAGTCGTGCAAGTGTGTGTGTCGCGAGGAGGGACCGCGTCTCGCCAACATATGGCGCTGAAAATGCACATGCTGGGCTAATGACGAGTGATCGGATATTATCTGCCCGTTGAAAAGATCAAATGAGCAGAATTTTTGATAACGATTGCGCTATAAAACTGGATTTGTCTAAAGTTACTGTCGCCATCCAGTGTCGCTCGGTTGTGGGTTTGAAATCGCACGTGAATGCCAATTGCGTTCCCAAGAAGTGGAGTGTGTATTTCGGAAGGCTAAGCACGCACCTATCTAAGAATTAGAACAAGCTTGTTAACTCTCCTCTCCCCTCCCTGGCTCTCGCTGTGCAGTTCTAACTGTAGGGGGAGTGGCTATTGTTTACCTTCAGAAACTCTGTGCTCATAGATCGGGGGGGCGGGGGGGGGGTGTTGGTGGTGCTGCGCATGGCGAGTAGAGGGGACAGAGCAGCATCTTGATGTTCCCATTTTAAGAAGCGAGAACTTGATGTTCATAATCAGATGTATTTGGGGTCAAGATATTTTCAGTGTTTTGAATTACACATTGAGACTCTCTTAAGTGCCACGCGCTGAAATCTTTGACAGCTGTGGGGGGGGCTCACATTTATATTTTCCGTTCTTATTGGGAGAGGGGTTTTGGTTTGTTATGGGGGGTGCCAATGTATGTGAAGTTTACTTTACAGCACATAACCTCGAGTACATCCAAATGTTATTATGTATTTATGGTCCTCTTTAACAAACAAATAAGTAAACATTTCTTACAATCCATTACCTCCAGTGATTTAGAGTAGTAGACTGCGCAATCCATCCTGCTCCTCTTATTGCACAAATGTAATTGAACTGGTCCCTTCCTTGAATCAATTAAGTCTGAATCATGTTGGGATCCAGTTGTGACAGCTCTACCCCCCTCCCTCCATGAAACAGGAGATGAGTCATGGTGTGGGGGCATAAGAGCGCTCTCTCAATTAAATTTAAATTCAAAGGGCTTTATTTGCATGGGGAAACATGTTTACATTGCCAAAGCAATTGAAATGGATAATAAACAAAACTGAAATGAACAGTAAACATTACACTCACAAGTTTCAAAGTAATAGACATTTCAAATATTATATTATGGCTATGTACAGTGTTGTAAGTACAAAAGGGGAAATAAATATAGGTTCTATTTACAATGGAATTTATTCTTCGCTGGTTGCTCATTTCTTGTGGCAACATGTCACACATCTTGCTGCTGTGAAGGCACACTGTGGTAGTAGATATGAGTTTATCAAAATTTGATTTGTGTTTCGAATTCTTTGTGGGTCTGTGTAATCTGAGGGAAATACTTTTGGTCATGTAGTGTATGTGGGCACCTGCTCGTCGAACATCTAATTCCAAATTATGGGTATTTAATATGGAGTTGGTCCCCCCCATTTCCGCTATAACAGCCTCTACTATTCTGGGAAAGCTTTCCACTAGATATTGGAAAATTGCTTCCATTCAGCCACAAGCATTTGTTAGGTCGCACTGATGTTGGGCGATTAGGCCTGGCTCGCAGTCGGCGGTCTAATTCATCCCAAAGGTGTTCGATGGGGGTCAGGGCTCTGTGCAGGCCAGTCGAGTTCTTCCACGTCGATCTTAAAAAAAAAACAGTTCTGTATGGACCTTGCTTTGTGCACGGAGGTATTGTCATGCTGAAACAGGGAAAGGTGGCATCCTATGATTGTGCCACGCTGAAGGTCATTGATCTCTTCAGTAAGGCAATTCTACTGCCAATGTTTGTCTATGGAGTTTGCACGGCTGTGTGCTCGATTTTTATACACCTGTAAGCAATAGGTGTGGCTGAAATAGCCGACTCCACTGATTTATATGGGGTGTCCACATACTTTTGTGTGTGTGTATATAGTTTACGTGTCTAATATAGTCATACATTTGGCAGGAAGTTAGGAAGTGCATCTCTCTCGGTCAGATACTCTTACCTAGAAAAACACAGTTTATTACATGTAGGGGGAGGTGGGGTTCGCTCGGGGGGAGTGTGTACATGTGTGTTAGTAATCTATGTTACAGGTGTGTGTGTGGGCGGGCTCCTAATCTGCGTTTTTGTGTGTGTTAGTAGCACTCTCTGATTGAAAAACGGGGGCAAGTACCTCACATGATCTGCAGTATGGTATTAGCAGCTTCTCCACGGGGGTTTCATGAATGGAGTCACTGACTGCTGCTCATGTCATTTTAACATCTCTCCAACTGTACACACACACACTCGCCTCAGTAACCTTCCCAAGCAGTGTGTGTGTGTGTTTGTTACTGCTACGTGTCAAGGGAGGGTGTTGACATCCATGCAGGGGGAAAGGAAAAGGAAGGGTAAGAGTCTAGGTGGGCATTTGTGCTTCAGCAAAGGAAGAGGAAGTGATTTATTTATGCTCCATTTAAAAAAAAACTTTATTTAACTAGGCAATGCAGTTAAGAACTAATTCTTATTTTCAATGAAGGCCGAGGAACAGTGGGTTAACTGCCTTGTTCAGTGGCAGAACGACAGATGTTTACCTTCTCGGCTTGGGGATTCGATCTTGCAACATTTCAGTTACTAGTCAAACGCTAATCCATTGTATACGATGCAAACAGGTGACTGACGTTTCCACGACAAACTGCCGTCACCGTCAGTCACCTGTTCACCTTTTTGTTGTTGTGTGGTGCTCCAACTCCTTTTTACCTCGAATTGGTCCCTATTTTGTATGTTTTTGTTCTCTCTTGGTAAGGCCTTCTCGTGAATAGGGATGGTTGTTGGCTTGAGCTCATTTCATCGTCCTTGGCTGTTTATCTCCTTACATGTGTAGCGGTGTGTGTGTGTTGTAGCCTGTGCGTGTGTGACCATGTACTTGCATGCTTGTTTGTGTGTAAGCGTGTGCATGCATCATGTTTATGTAAGAACGTTTGTGTGTGCTTTCATGTCTCTGTGTGTGTGTGTGTGTGTGTGTGTGTGTTCTCTGCTGCGGATGGCCCTGCTGTGGCCTGGAATGGATGCTCATTAACTGAGCCTGTCAAGGTCTCAGTGGGAGCCTGCTGTTCAGTGGGCAGAGGGCGGATGAAATCTCTGGAAACGCCAGGAGATGAATGTCTTTCACCCGGCCCGGTGACTCACGAATTGTTATTGAAATATAATTGCGGAGCAGGGTATGATGCAGGAGGAATGGAAAATGTAGTTTTTTTTTTTTTTTTTTTTTTTTCTCCCCTCGGCTGTGAGGCAGGACTGGAACACAAAACACACAAGCTAAACAAACATACATGCAACACATTTCAAAAGGCTTTTTTGGAATAACAGCTTTTCATGCTTTCTTTGACACTGTGTCCTTCTGAATAAGGGAAATAATGAAGCCCAGCTCCTGTGGCAGTCAGTGGTACTGAACAAATGACACTTGTCAAACTACTGGTTCTGTCCCAAATGGTACCATATTCCCTACATAGTGCACTACTTTTGACCAGAGCCCTATGGGCCCTTTATATATAAAAAAAAAAAAAGTGGTGCGCTATAAATTGATGCCATTGGGGACGCAAACTGTGTACCAGAACTTTGATAGAACGCAAGTCCCCAGCCTGTTCAAGAAGGTAATCGGAGGCTTTGCTGATGGTGATACAGTCGGTGGTTGTCAGGTGGCTGTCTTTTTCCCCCTGCCCTTTTCACCTTGCATCAAAGCCAGGTAGATTACCCAGCATCTCTAGTTTCCCGGCACATGAAAAGGCTTGAAAAACGGTTCATTTTTATGTCTGCCGGCAGTGCCTGATTACACCAGTCAGTAGCCTCTGTAAAGCAAGGCGTCTTTAAAAAGCACCAAGCTTTGGGTTGGTGTCTGTATTTACTGCTGTCCGCTAATAATCAACACAACACCAACCCTTTTACAAGGATACACATCCAAAAAGCAGCGTTCATTCTCTGATGGCAACAAATGGTCAAGGCCACAATTTGGGAATGAAAGGAAACTATAAACAACAATCGGTCCCCTAGGTTTTAACTCTTGATTCACCTCAAGGTAACACAAGTGTCCAGCCAGGAAACTTAAATGGTTGGACATATGCTTGCTTGGGCCCCTGTTGTAAATGAGTGGTAGGGGGGGTAAACAGGGTGGTGGTGGTGGGAGGAGGAAGATAAACAGGGAGGTAGCCGGGCCCGTGTTAGTGTGAGTGAAGGGCAATGTGCACTCCTCCATCCCTCACTGGGGCTAATGAACTCCTGATGGCAGGGGAGGTGAGAGCAGGGGGATTAATCTCCTCTTTTCCTCCTGCAACAGCCCTCCTCCCTCTTCCCTTGTTTTGGCACTCAGGTCCCTTTCATTGTTTGTCAGCACTGTCAGGAGAGAGAGACTGTAGAAAATGATTTGGTCCTGCCCCCCCTGCTTCCACCTCTTTACTTATGTTATTTTTTTCCCCCATAATGCAGCAGCGTCAATAAATATTATCTTAATACCTGTGGCTGGACCGGAGCCGTGAAGGTGATGTTAAAGGAAATCCGTGATATTTTTGTTGTTGTTCATATGTTGGGCTGGTCCCCTGGGGTCGCTGCTGAGGTCATTCAGTGAGGGTATGGTTGTGTCCCAACATGGCATCCTATTGGCTACGGTCAAAATTAGTGCACTGAATAGTATTAGTGTGCCATTTTTGAAACAGCAGCAGAATCCTCATGGGAGAGTAGCCTACGACTATGCCACACAATGTAGCCATGGAAGGGCCATGGAAGGGCCACAGACCAAATGCACCCTCGGGAGCAGGCAGCAAGCAAAATAAGCAACAAACATATCATGGATTTAGAGGCTAAGTACACACGTCTGTGTCTCAATAGCAATAAAACACCGGTCTCATGAACAATCTTTTAAGAACAAGCCCACATGCTAGTGAGTGACCAGCTAATTATTTATATTTGATATTTTATATATGTATGTATATACAGTGCCTTGCGAAAGTATTCGGCCCCCTTGAACTTTGCGACCTTTTGCCACATTTCAGGCTTCAAACATAAAGATATAAAACTATTTTTTTGTGAAGAATCAACAACAAGTGGGACACAATCATGAAGTGGAACGACATTTATTGGATATTTCAAACTTTTTTAACAAATCAAAAACTGAAAAATTGGGCGTGCAAAATTATTCAGCCCCTTTACTTTCAGTGCAGCAAACTCTCTCCAGAAGTTCAGTGAGGATCTCTGAATGATCCAATGTTGACCTAAATGACTAATGATGATAAATACAATCCACCTGTGTGTAATCAAATCTCCGTATAAATGCACCTGCACTGTGATAGTCTCAGAGGTCCGTTAAAAGCGCAGAGAGCATCATGAAGAACAAGGAACACACCAGGCAGGTCCGAGATACTGTTGTGAAGATGTTTAAAGCCGGGATGCAAAAAGATTTCCCAAGCTTTAAACATCCCAAGGAGCACTGTGCAAGCGATAATATTGAAATGGAAGGAGTATCAGACCACTGCAAATCTACCAAGACCTGGCCGTCCCTCTAAACTTTCAGCTCATACAAGGAGAAGACTGATCAGAGATGCAGCCAAGAGGCCCATGATCACTCTGGATGAACTGCAGAGATCTACAGCTGAGGTGGGAGACTCTGTCCATAGGACAACAATCAGTCATATATTGCACAAATCTGGCCTTTATGGAAGAGTGGCAAGAAAGCCATTTCTTAAAGATATCCATAAAAAGTGTTGTTTAAAGTTTGTCACAAGCCACCTGGGAGACACACCAAACATGTGGAAGAAGGTGCTCTGGTCAGATGAAACCAAAATTGAACTTTTTGGCAACAATGCAAAACGTTATGTTTGGCTTTTGTGGAGCGATGGGTAACTATGCCCTGAGTGTGGCTGTTGTCGACGTGTTCCTGGTTCGAGCCCAGGTAGGGGCGAGGAGGGGGACGGAAGCCATATTGTTACACTGGCAATACTATCGTGCCTATAATAACATCCAATAGTCAAAGCTATATGAAATGCATATGGTATAGAGAAATAGTCCTATAAATACTGTATTAACTACAACCTAAAACCTCTTACCTTGGAATATTGAAGACTCATGTTAAAAGGAACCATCAACTTTCATATGTTCTCATGTTCTGAGCAAGGTACTTAAACGTTAGCCTTTTTACATGGCACATATTACTTTCTTCTCCAACACTTTTGTTTTTGCATTATTTAAACCAAATTGAACATTATTTATTTGAAGCTAAATTGATTTTATTGATGTTTTATATTAAGTTAAAATTCATTATTGTTGTAATTGTCATTATTACAAATAAAATAAATTGGCCGATTTTAATCAGTATCTGCTTTTTTGGTCCTCCAATAATCGTTATCGGTGTTGAACAATCACAATCGGTCGACCTCTAGTTAGTGTAACAGTCTTTTGGCTTAAATGTAGCTAGCGGTAGAGCAGTGCTGCACGCAACAAACTGAGCAGACATTTTCCAGAATGAATGTCCATTGATACTCCTTTTTTAGTAGTGTCTGCTCTGCACGCAGTTTGAGGAGTTGAGATGACATAAAAAGGGTAACTTCTCTATTTCAGTAAAATAATGTTTGTCTTTCGGTGTCCATATGATCGATTTCGTTGGACAGATTCTCAAATACAAATAAGTTGAAACCGCTTGTCAGAGAGGAGGAAGTGATTGCGTGTGTGTGTGTGTGTGTGTGAGAGAGAGAGAGAGAGGTGCACAATCGCAGCCGAAGGAGACGAGACTAAAAAGACAATGTGAGAAGAAGCGGACATAAACGCTCATGAAATTACCAACTTGATTCTGCCTCCCGAGTGGCGCAGTGGACTAATGCACTGCATCGCTGTACTACTAGAGAACCTGGTTCGAGTCCAGGCTCTGTCGCAGCCAGCCGCGACCGGGAGACCCATGGGGCGGCGCACATTTGGCCCAGCGCAGTCCGGGTTAGGGGAGGGTTTGGCCGGCAGGGATGTTCCTGTCCCATCGCACACTCCTGTGGAGAGTCGGGCGCAATGCACGCTGACATGGTCAAATCAAATTTTATTAGACACATGCGCCGAATTCAACAGGCGTTGGTAGACCTTACAGTGAAATGCTTAGTCACAAGCCCCTAACCAACAGTGCAGTTAAAAAAAAAAAAATGCGGACAAGGAGAAAAGTAATTTTAAAGAGCAACAGTAAAAAAAACTAATATATATATATATATACATATACAGGGGGTGCTGGTACAGAGTCAGTGTGCGGGGGCACCGGTGAGTTGAGGTAGTATGTACATGTAGGTAGAGTTATTAAAGTGACTATGCATAGATGACCACAGAGAGTGGCAGTGGTGTGTGTGGAGGGGGGGGAATGCAAATAGCCTGGGTAGCCGTTTGACTAGATGGTCGCCAGGTGTACGGTGTTTCCTCTGACACATTGGTGCGGCTGGCTTCCGGGTTAAGTGGACGTTGTGTCAAGAAGCAGTGTGGCTTGGCCGGGTTGTGTTTCGGAGGAGGTCGAATGAATTGTCTCTAGAGCTTCGAGACAGGATTGTGTCGAGGCACAGATCTGGGGAAGGGTGCCAAAACATTTCTGCAGCGTTGAATGTCCCCAAGAACAGTGGCCTCAATCATTCTTAAATGGAATACGTTTGGAACCACCAAGACTCTTCCTAGAGCTGGCTGCCTGGCCAAACTGAGCAATCAGGGGAGAAGGGCCTTGGTCAGGGAGGTGACCAAGAACCCGATGGTCACTCTGACTCAGCTCCAGAGTTCCTCTGTGGAGATGGTTGTCCTTCTGGAAGGTTCTCCCATCTCAGCAGCACTCCACCAATCAGGCCTTTATGGTAGAGTGGCCAGACGTTAGTCACTCCTCAGTAAAAGCCACATGACAGCCTGCTTGGAGTTTGCCAAAAGGCACCTAAGGACTCTCAGACCATAAGAAACAAGATTCTTTGGTCTGATGAAACCAAGATTGAACTCTTTGGCCTGAATGCCAAGCGTCACGTCTGGAGGAAACCTGACACCATCCCTACGGTGAAACATGGTGTTGGCAGCATCATGCTTTGGGAATGTGTTTCAGTGGCAGGGCCTGGGAGACTAGTCAGGATCGAGGGAAAGATGAACGGAGCAAAATAGAGGGATCCTTGATGACAACCTGCTCCAGAGCCCTCAAGACCTCAAACTGGGGGCGAAGGTTCACCTTCCAACAGGACAACAACCCTAAGCACACAGCCAAGACAATGCAGGAGTGGCTTCGGGACAAGTCTCTGAATGTCCTTGAGTGGCCCAGCCAGAGCTTGGACTTGAACCCGATCGAACATCTCTGGAGACACCGGAAAATAGCTGTGCAGCAACGCTCCCCATCCAACCTGACAGAATTTGAGAGGATCTGCAGAGAAGGAGGGGAGAAACTCCACAAATACAGGTGTGCCAAGCTTGTAGCGTCATACCCAAGAAGACTTGAGGCTGTAGTCGCTGCCACAGATGCTTCAGCAAAGTACTGAGTAAAGGGTCTGAATACTTACGTAAATGTGATATTTTTATTTTTTCTAAATTAGCTAAAGTTTTTGCTTTGTCTTTATGGTGTATTGTTTGTAGATTGATGGAGGGGGGGGGGGTGAAAAAAATGATTTTAAGAAATGTTATAATGAGATGTAACACAACAATGTGGTAAAAGTTAAGGGGTCTGAATACTTTCTGAAGGCACTGGATCGCGCCAACATAAATTCAAATGAATATGCTTGCACGGAGCTCTTGTACCGTCTCAGTTCTTCTTCTGCCGTGTGTACCAGTAATAGTTAGTGCATTTTCTTGTTCTAAGACGACTTTTTTTTTTTTTTTTTTTTTCCCCCCCATACGACAGGTGTGCTGGATGCTCTCTGAATGAGACCCCCACCCCTCCCTTAGGCTTTTTTTCCTCCTTCTAGGTTTTTGTTGGTGTGTGGAGAGGAGAGATGAGGGTTTTTAGATATGATCTAGAATTGATCTTTAATTCATATTCGTGTGTGTGTGTACCGTGCGCAACTTGTGCACTGTATGTGTGTTTGTCTGTATGCTTTTGTGTGTTATTTTTTTGTTTGTTGCCTTTCTCTCTGTGTGTTCTAGCTGGGTTAAAGACTCCATGACTCCGCACAGCTGTGCCTGTGATCATGTCATTCAGAGCCATAGCTGCCTCATTCAGAGGCTCGCAGAGCATCACAACCCCTGCTGGGCTACAGGGTGGTTTACGCCACAACTACTACGAACACACTGCTCTCTTCCTCTCCTCTGACATGCGCGCTCTCTCTCTCAACCTTTGCCATCCTTCTCTCACGCTCGCTTTCTCTCTGCTAGAACTCCCCATCTGTCCTCACTACACCCCTCTCCTTCTCCAAAGATAGCCGACTTGCCGTTTCGTTGCGTTCCGGGGAGGCAGAGGCGGGCGGGGGATCGGTCTCCCAGGGGTACTGCAGTGATACACTGCTCCCTCTTCGCCTGCCTTGTTGCTGCCTTGTTTTGTACACACAGCATTAACACTGCACAATGCACCCAACACTCATGTTGCATACACCCTCTCCCCTCCCCTCTGCTTTTTCCATAGAGGGAGAGAGGAGGAAAAGGACTGTCAATAAAATAAGAACGAGGGAGAGTGGTGCTTGGTTGCCTGGCTCTCTGGCAGTTTTGCCAGTGGCTCTTTTTACACATTGGCATCTTGTTTAAACCAGCCTAATGACACTGCTGCATCTCCCCTTCATACACACACACACACTGGCTGTCACAAACCAGCCTCAGAAACAGTCAGCCCCAGAGAGATGTTTATGAAGCAATTTAAATGCAGGGATTCTTCATCAAACAGCCTGACCTACTGGATTCTGAACAAATGCTTGGTCATTCTGTGTGTGTGTGTGTGGTAATTGCAGATTGGTGCCTGTTATTAATGACATATCAGCTGCCTGACTGTTAGTGCTGTAAATGCCAAGGCATCCTCTCCCTCTATCCTGGGACCTGAAAGTGGCTTGTTGATGGACAGACGGGGCAGACGGGGCAAGGCAGGCAGGCGGGCAGACGGGGCAAGGCGGGCAGACGGGGCAAGGCGGGCAGACGGGGCAGGCAGGACAGGCGGGCAGTAACTGTATCCATTTCAGAGGCTTGGTGTCAGAATTAGCCATCTAATGGGCTTGGCAGTCATCTCTCAGCACTCTGAAAGACCAAGCACACACACACACACGCACACATGGAAATGACTGGGCAGCCCCCTTTGGCACTGGCAGACAGTTTTGGGATGCAGCCTTTTTAGCCTGCGGCCTCTCCATCCATGCAGCTCAGTCATCACACAGCCCTCCCCAGTGAGTGAGTCAGAGGTTTGTGTGTGAGGGTCTGGAGAGTGGGCGCCTCTGTGCTACACACACCACCGGGGCAGCAGAGCTAAGGGCCACAGCCCTGTGTGGTGACTTCATGGAGGGACTCCGTGTCTTGGGAAGGACCTGGTGTTGTTTTGGCCCGTCTGCTCTCCTCTCTGTGTAGCAAGAGCAGGCATGCGTACACAATACTACCACTTCTACTCCCATTACCACTACAGATGGAGTGGCACTGCCAGTTTTGCTATGCCGTGCCGCCATTCGGAAGTTGGTGATTTGAGGCATGCGTGAAAAGGGGAGAGTTGTGGTGTCACAGGGCAGTAATGTAATCCATCTTGGCCACTGTGCAAGGCATGGTATGTCAACGAGTTCTCCAGCCGCACCATCGAGAGCATCCTGACCGGTTGCATCACCGCCTGGTATGGCAACTGCTCGACATCTGACTGTAAGGCGCTACAGAGGGTAGTGCGTACGGCCCAGTACATTACTGGGGCCAAGCTTCCTGCAATCTAGGACCTATATAATAGGCGGTGTCAGAGGAAAGCCCATAAAATTGTCAAAGACTCCAGTCACCCAAGTCATGGACTGTTCTCTCTGCTACCACACAGCAAGCGGTACCTGAGCACTAAATCTAGGTCCAAAAGGCTTCTTAACAGATTCTACCCCCAAGCCATAAGACTGCGGAACAATTAATCAAATTGCCACAGGACTATTACATTGCTGCAACTCGCTGTTCATTATCTATGCATAGTCACTTCACCCTTACCTACATGTACAAATGACCTCTAACCTGTACCCCCGCACATTGACTCGTTACCGGTACCCCCTGTATATAGCCTTGATATTCTTTTCATTTATTTGTTAAATATTTTCTTAACTCTTCTTGAACTGAACTGTCGGTTAAGGGCTTGTTAAGTAAGCATCTCACGGGTTGTCTACACTTGTTGTATTCGCAGCGTGTGACATACAGTTTGATTTAGATCTCTCTGTGCTGTGGAGCACTTCGTTTGTTTTATGGTGCGAAGTCGTCACCAAGGGGACTCCTCCTGCAGGACTGTTCCTCCATTCCTACAGTACAGCACCTCTGGGGGAATCCTGCTCTGCATTTTAAGAGTTTTAACTGAAAATGGATCTCACACTGGATTAAAAAAAAAAATGTTGAAGTGGAAAATGCATTCTTTATACATCTGTTATTCCTCTTTGGCACCTAGCACAGACTTCTTCCTCTCCATGGCCATGGAAATGTCTCAATCTTAACAAGGATTTTGTTTGATGGAGAAAAATAAGGAGGGGCGAGAAAGGGAAAGCCACACAGGTTTTCTTCCCTGTTGAAAAGCTGTCGGTCAGACACGCCAGTGTTTTTCCCCTCTGATGTGGAGGGGAAGCGATGAGTCGCTGTCTTCAACCTACAGTATGAAACATGACTCCCACCACCCACTTTTATTGCTTTCTCTACGTCTTTTGATATGGCACTGAGGGTAAAATAATAAAGGAAAAACAACACATCCCTGAGGGATACCTCGTTCACTGAACTTCCAGCGAAGCCAGACAGGAAGTCCATTATGTACTCACCACTACGTAGCAAGTTATTCTAAAGCACAGGGAGTATGAGAGGCAGCTCTATTTGGAAGTCTAAATGTCACTAGTAAAGTTTACGGCAGGCTGAGCAAGGCAACAGGAAGAGCCCAATATAAGAGGGAAAAGCCCTGTTTTATGGCCACATAAATCTGCGCTCAGTCATTGAAGGCCATAACCCGCTTTTTCCTCTAGTTGTCTTTTGCTGGCTCACTGTACTCTTTCTGTGGATTGATGGGGGAATCAGACATGCATATCTACAGAGCAGATATCCTCATAAAGTCTCGCCCTTCCCCTGTGTTATAACCACCGCTCTGTCTGTCTCTCTCTCTCTTGCTTTCTCTTTGCTCATCTCTGCTTCTTTTTCTCTCTAGTTCAGCTACTCACTCTCTCACTCTCTCACTCTCTCACTCACTCAGTGGTCTAGTTTGACTCTAGCAGTATAGTAACTGTAGCCTGTACTGTGATTGCTGCTGTATACTGATGTGTCTCTGTATTTGATTCTTCTCTTCCCTAACAGATGGAGAGTGAAAAGAAGAGAAGAAAATACTCCACCAGCAGCAATGACTCGGACACCACTGACAGTGAGCTGAAACTTGTGTAGTTAGAGATAATAAAAAGGGCTGGAGAGTGAGGGTGGTGGGGGGGGGATACCGGGGGAGGTTAATGGAGAGCTAGAAGGGTGGGATTGTCACCATTGGAGACAAATTAGTTAGGAGTGAGTCATGAAAGCTGTACTCCGACTAAACGGGAGAGATTAGGACAGGGCCGACGCGCGCTCTGCAGCCAAACGCCAAACAAACAGGCGGAATAAACTACAGAGTAGCTTGGCAGAACATTCTCAGCGGCAGGACCCGTCACTAGTCTGGCCTCGGTTCTGTCCCTAATGGCACCCTATGAGCCCCGGTCGAAAGTAGTGCTCTGTAGGGCATAAGATGCCATTTGCAACACTGCCGATGCCTGGAACAGTCAGTAGCCTGGCCTCCTCTCTACTACTCTGACAATCTGCTGCTTGTCATCTTGTTTTCTCCGCTCGCTGCATCCCTGACTCTTTGTAGTGGCCTGGGATCAGATCGAAGACCCAGGCAGTGTCTAGATGTTTACGCCTGCATCACCACAACGGCTACCACTGTGAGCCACAATGTTGGTGGCCAAGTGATGGACATATGTATGCTTGTGAAGAAGTAGGATGAAATTACCACAAGTCTCTGATCTAAGGTCAGATAAGCTTTTTTTTCTTCTTTTCTTCAATTTGATTAATTCATGATTGGGGGAGGAAATCTGATCTGAGATGTGTGCCTACGGGCAACTCCTACCGCTGGACCAGTGGCCTTAGCTCTGGGCCATGTGCCGGGGGCTACGCCGCTTGATGCTCCCTAAACCAGTGCTTCTGAGTCCCGGTAACATGCCAGTGTCCCGGGCTAGCCTGCATCTGTTCCACATGGGTTTGGGTTATCATGTTTCTAATTGAAGGATCCCAATGATAATTTTTGTCCCTGTGCTACCCCCTGGGGCTTGTCATTAAAACAGGCCTTGATGGGTAGCTCTGATTTGCCACAGCCACAGCCATATCATGTGGACCACTCATAGCCATCCCAACACACACACTGAGATTACATCATGACGTGGCTCTGAACTCCCTCCTGGTAGTTGGAACAGCACACATTTAAAATAACAACCTGTCACCGTGTACAAATGGAAATGTCAGTTATTGAGGAGATTAGTGTCTCTCCCTTCTCTCCTGTGTTGCTGCAAGGGATTTTGTGGCTGGCTGAGGTGTGATCTTGGTCTATAAATACAATGACTTGATGACGACCACCTCTCTCCACCTGCCTGCTCGTGGATATACACACGCCGTCACACAGTACAGCCGAGCGGAGGATTCATTCTAGGCCTTTGACTTAAACCCACTCATCACAGTGTGACTCTGAAGACTGGAATGACGAGGTCTGCCTCCAGCCCTGTTTAACGCCATCCCTAGATATTGGCTGCTTTCCAAACGGCACCCTATCCCGTTATGCACTTGGGCCCTTAGGGCTCTGGTCAAAAGTAATGCACTATAGGGCATTTGGGACGTTACCCACCACTAGCATGTTGGCTATGGAGGGATTAGGAATATGTTTATCACAAATCAAGTTTCTTCTGATGGCTTAAATGTCTTCTGTTTTGTTAATTAGTATTCGGTTCTGGGGTGATGTGGAGGGAAACAAGAATGGACTAGTTGGTGGGAACTGATTATCATTTCACCCTTAGGCTATCAAATGTAAATCATATATATGACCTAAAATACAGTAATATCAGTACTTCTATTCCTTCTAGTAAGTGATACTGACTCGTTGTTGAAAGGTTCTTCAACCCATTAGTGGCTATGACCTTGTGCCTCTCTGTTCTCAGTCTTCTCTGCTTGTATCACCATCTCTATCCATCCACCTGTCAGTTGTTACTGAACCAAACTAATTATGATATCGAGGCAAGTCAATCAGACTTTCGGAGCTCCTAAGTTGTGCTCAGTGATTTGAATATGGCAGCCTCCTGTCTCCTCTGACTGTAAGTCACTCTGGATAAGTTAAATGGATGCTCGATGACCAGCATGTAAATCTGAACCGTAACTGTTACCGTGTCATTGTTTGCAGGTCAAGTGACCTCCTGGTCCAGGTCCTCCAAGAACACCGGGACCAGCAGCACCTGGGTCAGACAGGAGCACAAGAAACCGTCTGAGGTAAGTCAATGCCAACTCCATGCTCACTCACTGGTGAGTCTCAAATGGCACCTTATTTCCTTTATAGTACACTTCTTCTTTTCTCCAGGGTCAGAAATAGTGCACTATATAGGGAATAATGGGCCCTGGTGAATAGTGTGCCACTTGGGATGCAGACACGGACTAATAATAAATAATACATGGGATTTAAAGTGCCTTTTTAAGAAATCCAAGGCGATTTGTACAGCAAGAGAGTTTAAAAACAAAATGAGGATAAAACTATAGAATTAAAAAGAAATAAAAGCTACACAGGGTTTTTTTCTGGATCAAAAATATGCTTAGGTGGTGTCTGGGGGCGTGGCAAGGGGTGTGGTCGGCCTGTTGCATGAATGAATTTTCGAGGCCCTCATCTTGGCGGTGTGGAGTGTTGCATTTTTAAAGCACATTTTCTGCAATATCACATTCTGCGATGGAGCTGAGAATCTATTTCATGCATTTGTCTAATGTTGTGTTTTGCTCAAACATAACAAAATCAATACTGCGAAATTAATTGTTTTTGAGAATTTTTAAATCTCCCTGACTGTCTAGCTTTTATTTTGGGGATTGTTAATTCTCAAAGAGTATAATATTTTCAAGTAATAAGGGTCCATTATTATTTCTACATACTTTAAATCTGGCTTTTAGTCGTTTTAAGTTTACACTGAAAGCACATTTTTCCATCCCGAAAACACATTTCTTAAGAGTATAGACAGATATTTTACACCCTTAGGTGGCCCGCCCAAGGATTTCAATGGCAGAAAAATCCTTGGCTACTTCGCTTAAGCTAAAGCTGAGTAAGGGCTGAGGGGAAAGCCAGACTGGACTAGTCGGTTGTTAGTCAATCACTCAATCACACTTATTTATTAAGCCCTTTTTACACCAGCAGTTGTCAAAGTGCTTATTTAGAAACCCAGGATGGGTCGAGGGATACTGTGGCCCTGTTCAGGGTTGCTACTGGCTGGGGGCAGAGAGTAGCAGAGTTTGGGGGCAGCAGCGCTGAAAGCACGGACCCCATGGGGTGCAGTCTTGTTTTTTGGGGAGGGTGAGTATTCCAGCAGGTCAGAGGTATGAGGGGTAAGGTGTGGAGTAGGATCTTGTAGGTAATGTGGAATTTGACAGGGAGCCAGTGAATGTGGTGGGGCTGATGTGTTCCCAGGGTTTGATGTATGTCTTGACCCTGGCAGTGGAGTTCTGGACGTACTGAAGCTTATATAGGGCTTTGCCCGGACACCCCGAATAGGACTCCAATGCAGTAGTCCAGACATGATGTAACAAAGGCATGTATGAGGGTCTCCACTACCTGGTCCGTGAGGGATGGTCAGAGTCGGGAGATGTTGATGAGGTGGTAGAAGGCTTATTTTGGTGATGGACTTGATGTGTGACTCGAAGGAGAGAGTGGGGTCCAGGATGACACCCATGTTTCAGACCTCTGTTGATGGGCAGATGGAGCAGCCGTCAATCGACATCATGACACACTTTCTTGAGGGGAGTCTTGGGAGCCATCAGCATGACCTCGGTTTTATTGCTGTTGAGTTTGAGTAGTTTGGATGTCATCCAGTTTTTGGTATCCTGGAGACTGGGGTGAGAGGTGGGTTTAATTTGGGTGTCATCCACATAGCAGTGGAAGTTGAGAACATGGCAGCGGATGATGTGGCCCAGGGGAAGCATGTATATGATGAACAGCAGGGGTCCAAGCACAGAACCCTGAGGCGGGGGGGGTTGGAGTCTCCAAAGGACAAGTACTGTTTCCGGTAGCCGAGTAGGACTGGAACCAGTTGAGTGGCGTTTGGACCGTATCCATGCGGTTGTGAAGGATGCAGGAGCTGTCAAAAGCAGCAGAGAGTTAGAGTAGGATAAGGATATTGAAGTGGCGAGAGTCGGCTCTAATTAGGTTGTTGAACACTTTTACCAGTGCAGTCTGTGCTGTGCTTGGCCCGGAACCCTGAGTTGAAGAGGTTCATGCATGTCATGGCTGGTAATTGTTCACATTATCGGGGTCCAATCCTTGTTTCTTTAGGATGGGGGTGGATAACTGAAGCTGCTGGTAAATGGAATATATTTTTTGACTGAAAAAGGTCCAGAAACATATTGCACAACTCAAGAGAGCCATTGATGGAGGAGTGATCCAGGGGCTGGAGTAGTCTGATAGTTGGAGAAAAGGGTTCCAGTATTGCCTTGGCCGTTATTGATGAGGTTGTAGTATACTGATTTTGCCTGGGCGAGAGTATCCTTGTAGTCCTTGACATGCTCCCTGTAAGCCTCTAAGTGAACTGTGAGACCAGATTCTTTATAGACCCTCCAGTTGTCGGCCAGTGGACTTCAAACAACACAGCTCAGGGGTAAACCCTCGGGGGGGGGCGGATAAGGAGACAGTCCTAGTTTCCAGATGGGCAACGGCGTCAAAGCTGGAGGAGAGGAGCGTGTCATAGTGAGACACGAGCTCCACGGCAGAGGACGGAAGAGGATCGGGGCTGTTGTGTTTTTGAGGCCTGTTTCCTAGGATGGATGTGCCGACAGTTTTATTGTTCCTGTATGTAATGTTCCGTTTTTGCCGCAGCTTGGAAAGATCCAGGCCACGCAGGTTGGAGGGTGTAAAGCCTGTCGAACACGAGGTCCAGAACGTGGCCTTTTGTCAATGTGTTGAAACCTGTACATGCTGTGTAATGTTGAAACAGTCCAGGAGAGACAGGAACTTGGCAGAAAAGCCACTATTGTTGGAGTTGACATGGATGTTGAAGTCACCCAGCAGTAGGGTAGAAGGTGACATGGCGCAGACGGACATGAGGACCTCTGAGAGTAACACAGAGGAGCGTTTTGGGAGGGCGGGAGATGAGCACAACTTGCTGAGGTTGAGGACCAGCCATGCGAAATGCCAGACATTCAAAATATGTGGCATTCAGTATGGGAAGCACTTTGAAGTCTGTACCATGAATAACAGCAAGCTCCCCGCCCGCCCGACCCACAGAGCGAGGTTTTTGTAGGTACACACAGCCTGGTGGAGTAGCTTGATTAAGCACCAGAAAGTAATTTGGCTGCTGCCAGGTTTCTGTTAAGCACATCACGTCGATATCTTTATCCACGATGGCATCATAAACCAACATTAATTTCTTAATGGAGAGAGCGAAAGTTGAACAACGCAAACGAGTTGTATTGGGTAGGAGAGGAGGAGGCATGGTGAACAGAGCTGTCCACAGCTTAGATTTGCACCAGGGCAGTTCATGTTACAGTTCATTTGACTCACTGTGTGTGTATTTCCTGTGGCGTGTGTATTTCCTGCGTGGTGTGTGTATTTTCTGCGCAAGCACTATGGCAGTAGGCATTTCTCATTGTATTTTTAATTTATTTTTTAACATTTATTTAACTAGGCAAGTCAGTTAAGAACAAATTCTTATTTTCAATAAGAATTTGGGTTAACTGCCTGCAAAACAGTGGGTTTAACTGCCTGTTCAGAGGCAGAACGACAGAATTGTACCTTGTCAGCTCGGGGATTTGAACTTGCAACCTTCCAGTTACTAGTCCAACGCTTTAGCCACTAGGCTACCCTGCCGCCCTCGGCATCCCGACGCACAATCCCTAGGTCGTGGAGCGCCCGTAGGGAAAACAGGGCTTTAATCCGGGTAGACAAAGTGGTAGAGTTCGGCAAGGAGTACCTTATCCGTGTCATGATGGCATCCCCATCCAGGCATGGGGCAGGCCAGTGAAAGGTCCTGGGGTACAGTAGATCCCCCAGCCCACAGCAGAGGAGCCAAGGCAGTAGTAGTGGAATCCACATCACTGTACAAAAACAGGTAGGAATGCAGAAAACGTGTGGGGTCTACCTGTATAGTTATCCGAGGAAGGCGACTCTGCTGGTAGACAACCCGCAAAACAAAGGTCTAGTTGGTAGTAGTCAGGTAAACAGACCGGATGGCTTTTTACAAACTAACGCTCAG
Organism: Oncorhynchus tshawytscha; assembly: GCF_018296145.1. Classification (NCBI taxonomy): domain Eukaryota; kingdom Metazoa; phylum Chordata; class Actinopteri; order Salmoniformes; family Salmonidae; genus Oncorhynchus; species Oncorhynchus tshawytscha. The sequence goes on along the minus strand of NC_056437.1, from coordinate 50,552,395 downwards.
CAAGCAAGACTCCGCAGGCATCAAAAGGTGGAACTGGTAGGCAACAAATCCTGTTAAGCATAAATCACAATGATCAACACTAAGTAGCAAACAATATCGCAGTTTCAAGAGGATAAGCGGTAGCCAAAGCATGCCAGCGTACTCTCCCGGAAATGGCTGACTGACTGACCTACTGACTGACTGTGACTGGTGATTAGGTTGTTGGAGTCCCATGAGGTAATGATAATGTGACTGATTGATTGCTGATTTGTGTTGTGAGACTGTTGCTGTAATGGTGGTGGGATAATGGTCGATGATGTCCTCATGAGTTTACTGGTGTTTATGGTGTGGTGGGTCCATTGAGGTAATGATAATCCACTGAGGATAATGACCGTATGATAATGACAGTACAATAATGCAATGTTTGTTCCTACAGTAGATGTCCTTGTGAGCTGTGCATTGTGGGATGTGTTGGAATCTGTACACCATGTGTGCATCCCAAATGGAACCATAAACCCTATATGGTGCACTATTTTTCACCGAAGCCCGATGAATGAAAAGGATGCCATTTGGGATGTAATCCCATGACGTACCTGGGTGGTCCTTTGCAGTAGGGCTTGCTTTTTAGAAGAATGTCCTCCACTTCATATTTTGGTTTAAAAACTAACAATTTAACAATTTGACTAAACCAAGTGAATCCAGTGATGATATGATTATGGGTTTGCTGGCTAATTATCAGGTTGGGTGCCCATAGGTCCATGAAAGGTAGGCACTACGGGATTTGAGATGACCGGCCCACATAGGACTCCAGTCAGAAGTAGTGAACTATGTAGGGTATAGAGTGCCATTTGGGACTAAGCCCTAAATAGAAAGATGGCAGGAACCTCCTAAAAAGCAGTACCTACGTTTCCTTCCAGATGATATGTTAAGAAGCGCTCACTCACCACAGGGTAGGCTGCTGAAATGAAAACCACTCAGTAATTACAAGGTTTCTCCTGCAGCCAAAGCTGAGCCCTGTTAGCCTACTTTTTGCATCAGATGTTTGGCTTGAGAAGTGTGGAGGATGGTATGGGAAGTAGGCCCTAACTACACTTGCACTAGTCTGTTATAAGAAGGAAGGAGACTTTTGAGCTTTCCATAATTTTAATTATATGAAAAAAGATACAAATACTTAAAATAAAAAAAAAAATCAAACTACAGTAGACTATATTTGTGCCATCTGTTATGTTGCCATGTTATTATGCAAAGATCTTGTCATTGTTTCGGAGGGATTTGATTTGAAGTGTCGTTCCTTAGTCTAGTCTGAGAGCAAGGACACTGAACCAGTCGTGTGTTCACTGGCTTTGACAATTCAAAATCAGGGCTTTAGCGAGATCCCTTTGTTGTGTCTCTGGAGGATGCTGTGACAGTTGTCAACACGTTACCAACATCGGCAAGGGCACACAGAGCCTTTCCTCAGGCTCTAACAGTTCTACAGACTGAACAAAAACAAATGTTTTTATTCATATGGCTCGTGTTCATTTGTGATTCTTTGGGGAACTTTGCTTGTTTACCGCTTGATAAATAGCTGCTGGCTAAAATATGGAAATGTAATGACAATGTTGTCCTCGTGTATGTGTGTGTGTGTGTGTGTGTGTGTCATGATTGAGTAAATGTAAATGACCAGGTTCTAATTTATTGTAATGCTAAATAAAGGATTGTTTGTCTTGAATGAGGTCCATAGGTGTAAACGTGTTTGGTGTGCGTTATGTAGATTTTATTAGCGCTCAGTTCACTTTCCGTATACTTCCTAGACAGTATTTTCAATACCTACGTACTCAGTGGTTTCAATACTAACGTGCTCAAGAATGACTAATATTAGGAAACAAGATCTCTCCCACTCTACGCCCAGAGGAAGGAAGTTGCCTTTGCAGAGCATGCAGGTGTGAAACTCGCTCACACAGGGGAAGGGATGGGTGGGGTGTCCGAGTCTCCTACAGTGGCCCAGCTGCTGGAGCTCATTAAGGCGGGTAGAAACAGCTGTGCAGATCCACGGCAACCAGATGCAAACAGCTGCAGGAATGCGTAGATAGGGGTGTCCTGTCCTCCCCTCTCCCGAGTGAGCGGCTGCCAGTGCCAGGCCCAGTGAATGGCTGAGTGGCCTGCCTAGCTGGTTGGATGTCACTGGTCCGCGCTGCTTCGCATGTCGACACCAACCAGAAGAGAAACGGGCTCCAAGATCCCTGCCAGCCGCCCTATTAAAATATCAATGTAGGCTCTGTGGTCTGGTGCCAGGTAGAGGAATCCTTACTGCTGCATAGAAACCATCTGAAATCATCAACCGATGCCAAGAATACTAGAGATGGACGAGGAGCCTGGATTCTCTGTTCTCAGGCGCAGGCAAGCCAAGCCCCACTCACTGGTAAAATGGAGATGCTTATCCGAGTGCACGCATCCAATCGCGCAGTGTGTTTTGTTCTTCGGTCATGCGTGACACCTCTATTTTACTCTGCAGTTTTCCGTGATCTTCATGGCAACATATTTGATGGTTGGATACCTGGGTTGGGTAGGCAGCTCTGGCTGGGCTTTTTGGTGCTGGGAGGGAAATGCAGAAAGAGTTCTGGCACATTAAGTGTCACAAACAGCTTCTTCAAAGCGGCAGTCTAGGTTTGACCCAGGACCTGGTATCTGTAGGGGAAAAGCGGCCTAATGTTTGCTATTATCTCCCTCCTGGTACTGCTGTCTCTGCATGCCTAATTGATCCAGAAGAGGCTCAACTCTTTGTTTCTCTCTGATAAGTGCAAATCATTCTCCCTCAGCCAATTCTGCATTGTTGCTGCACTGGCCACTCTCAAGGACATTGTGAGCTATTCACGGGGCCAGAGTTTTCCTTAATCTCTGTTTTATTGAAAGTTTATGGAAGGAACTTTTTATAGAGTAACTGAATCTTAGCCAGAAAAGCAAAAAGGGAAGACATTTAAGTTGACATTGGATGTCTCTGCAGCATCTTTCTGTGTATTTTCATAGTTTACATTTAGGATGTATTCAACCCCGTCTATGGCCTCGTGTATTTGACATGCCAAACCTTTTTTGGGACAGTTGAGTTGGCCTTCCTTAATGTCAGTGATGTTCTGTTCATCTGCACCCCCCGGATTTGTCCTCCGGGTTTGCCTTGTTAGCAGCACATTCACCACTCTCTCAAACGGCTAACTCTGCACTCTCGCTAGTAACGCCGTGGGCCAGCGAGGCGTGAAAGGAACTAGCCCAGCTCGGAGTCGGGCACAACAGACCGATGGCAAGTGGCTATACAAGAAGGGAACTATAGACACCGCTGACAGACTATCGTGGGTTTGCGAGATGCCGGACATAGCCAACAAAAAACCGAACTCTCTGAGAATGTATGCACAACTGGTAAATAAGCACTTATAGGCTATGTCAGCCAGGTGGCTAGCTGCCAGCAGACTTCTATTAGCACTGTGGTAGCTAATGCTAATAAAGTCTAAAGGCCCAGGGTAGGGTTTACTTAGCTAACATATGGAATTGTTTTAAGATGGTTATACCAAGGATCATTTAGCGATTTTTATTTTTTATATTTATTTATTTTATTTAAATTTTTTAAACATTGGGATTACTGCTATTGGACCATAGAAATGCATTGAATAACATATCGAACAGTCGAAAAAAGGAATCAAAAGGAGGTAACTTTTGAAGTGTCTGTCCTATATCTGAGAGAATGCTCAGAAAAAAGAATGTTTTGCCGTGGAATTATCCGTATACCTTTTTGACGTGGTAATGCCCCATTCACTTCCATACACTTTTCAGCCCGGTACACGGTTATATTCAAAGGAGTCCGGTGATAGTTGTGGGGTTTGCACAGCAAAACACCGTGTTCGTGAAAGTTGGATCTTTCCATACTAGTTTGTAGACCAAACCTTTCAGACACTACAGACATTTTCGTGAGAATACCATAAAAAAAATAAACATTTTTATTTATTTGGATGTCTTCTGGTCTGACAGGCAACGGTGTAGCTCTACCACCTTTCACCACAGATGCAGGAGGCCGACATTGGCGGATGTGGTGGATTGAGAGGCAGCCCACACACAAACAAAACGTTCTCTAGCTTAAACAGATGTTCTGTTATCTTTTGTTGATGTACTGTTTTGTAATTTGTTTTATGTATGTTGTAAGTGCCTTAATGTGTTTGGACTCCAGGAGAAGTAGCTGCTACCTTGGCAGCAGCTGATGGGCATCCCTAATACATTCAAATAGATTTTGATGGGGATTTATAAAATGTATTATGCTAATTAGATTTCCACCGGGGCACGGACATCGAGTTTAGGGGGAGGGCTGTGGTTAGTGTGACGAAGTAAGAAGCTAACGTTAAATGGAGACAGTCCTCTGCAGGAGCAAAATATAGGCTACTAAGTTCATCATAACTTTGCTTTACGGAGGGTACTAGTGAGACAAGGTGGTATGGCAACTGAATCTTAGCCAGAAAAGCATAAAGGGAAGACATTTAAGTTGACTTTGGATGTCTCTCTGCAGCATCTTGTCGTGTATTTTCATAGTTTACATTTCGGATGCAGTCAACCCAACTATGGCCTTGTGTATTTGACATGCCAAACTTTTCGGAACAGTTGAGTTGGCCGACCTTCACGTCACTGACGCTTGATATTGGGTTAAATGCAGGAATTTAGTGGCGGGTGAACGGCGTTTACACCTTTTTTATTTGTGGTGAGGCTGAGGCAGGCTGCAATGCAGAGGAGACACGGAGAAAGCGTAACAACTCAAGCAAGCAGATTAGAGGGGTTAGTACAGTGGTTCCCAAACTTGGGGTCAGGGACCCATGTGGGGTCCCTTGAGAAAATCTGTACAGTTCTAAAAATGTCATACGTTTTTCGTTTATATCGATAGTTGTTTGTCTACAGCATCTCACTGCTGGCTTGCCTATGAAGCTAAGCAGGCTTGGTCCTGGTCGGTTCCTGGATGAGAGCCCAGACACTGCTGGAAGTGGTGTTGGAGGGCCAGTATGAGGCACTCTTTTCCCACTGGTCAAAAAAAAATTAAATATATATGTATAAAATATCCCAGGGCAGTGATTGGGGGCATTGCACTGTGTAGGGTGCTGTCGTTCAGGTGGGATGTTAAACGGGAGTCTTGACTCTCTGGTCACTAAAGATCCCATGGCACTTATCATAAGAGTAGGGTGTTAACCCTGGTGTCCTGGCTAAATTCCCAATCTGGCCCTCATACCTAATCATCCCCAGCTTCCAATTGGCTAATTCACCCCCCCCTACCCTCTCGCCTGTATCTATTCTCCAGGTCGTTGCTGTAAATGAGAATGTGTTCAGTCAACTTACCTGGTAAAATAAAAATAGTTTCGATCGCCCACAAGTTGTTCTTAGTTTTTTATTTTTATACCATACATCACTGGTTAAAAGGTAGATACAACTTGGTTCAACCATCTAGGCAGAATAGTTTTTTGTTGTTCCATTTTAAGTAGGTATTCTTCCCCTCATTTCAAGCAGGTTAGTGTTTTTTTGTTTGTTATGAATCTTGTTCTGGAGGCACAAAGTCATAAAATTAGATTTTAAACCCAACCTTAACCACACTGCTAACCCTAATGCTTAACTCTAACCTTTTATATTCAGACCAAAATTAAAATGTTTGTTTTCAGAAATTTTTACAATATTGCCAATTTGGCTTTGCTGCTGGCCTATCTGAAGAGAAATCGCTCAGTTTTGCCTTCAGGACAAAACTCATGACAATAAACATCAACCAGGTCATTTCAATGCCATTTTAGAAAATGCAGACAGTGCCGACATATTACGCATGATGATATTTGCATTCCCTATGTTGTGTGGGATATTGGCCCATTGTTGTACCTCTGTCTCTTTTGATGCACTTAAAAAAAAAGTGAATGTAGGAGAGTTGACGATCGGGATCTGTTTGCATTGCGCATGCTCTCAAAGAGACGTATACAGGAAGGCTACTGTGTTACTGAAGGACGTGACCTTTGAATGAGGCTTACAATTAAAGTGATTTAGAAGAGCTTTTCTCAGTCAACCATAATTCACAGCGATTTGTGAAGAAGCCTGTCATTCACCGAAGAAGACTAAATGGGCTCATTTCAGAAGTGGATTGTTTTAGAAATGACACTGAAACTAAACCAAACTCTTATTTTTTTTTCCTTTTTCCCCCCCCGAGTGCTTTTGGGGGATCGGGGACATGCCCACCCTCTCCACCATCTTATTTATTTTGTAAACAAATGTGAGAAGGTCAACTCTTACTAAAAAAAAGAAGAATGGAAAAAAAGGACATTCTACTCCAAAATGCATGAAAATGTAAATGTGTTGACACCATCTGAAATATAACTGATGCGCTGTAGGGAGATGAGGAGCAAAGTGGTGGCTGTGTGCTCATGGCTCTCAATTGCACCACTGCTCGCTCTGTTTGCTACAAATATACTTGTAACTTGTCACTCTGACCTTTTTTTTTAAAGGGAGTGTTCCTTCATATTGCACGCAGACAGACATAAAAATGGTACCCAGAATTAGAATAACTCCTGGATATGTCAAAAAAGGGCTTAATTGCCAAAATCTCACACTATCCCCTTTTAAAAGTGCAAAAAATTATTATAATAATTAAGCGAGGGCGCCGCTGCTAAATGAATATAGGGTAAACACTGGTGACTGTGGCTTTTCTGTCCGACAGTACATGCTCTTCTGTGGTTCTGTAAAGGATATAGCTATAGCCTAGCTGATCTCTCAGCTCACTCGCTCGCACACACACATCACATCCACCCTGAGCCAGGGGTTATCCAGTGAGCCAGAGGAAATCCTCCCTGCCTCTCCAGAGGGAATAACCTCACCTTGGGAATGGGAAAAGGCGATCTCAGGGACGGTTCAGCGCACACAGCAACCCAACCTGGCGAACATGCTGTCCCAGCAGTCCCTTCTTTTTCTGACTGTCTGTCTCCCTGCCCCGGCATATACGATGTTCCATGTCCAAGAGCTGTGGTTTACACACAGTAGGAAAGTTATTGGAAGAACATCAGGCAGTGAAGCTTCCCAGTTGGAGTTTGTCTTGGGAAAGAGGGAATTTTATTTTCTATTTTTCGCTATCTCACGCTCTCTCTCTGGTTGTATATGACATGATCAAATGCTGGTTTTGCCGGCCATGTGTAGTAGAGGGTCCTGGCCTTGGTCTCTTCCTCTGTTGGGTACTGACGCCAAGACGGCCCTGGTGCCTGGGCCTGCGGCTCCGTGATAAGGTCAGATGTGTCCAGCGACTGAGGATCAACTCTCAACCGCTGCTCTGGATCGGCAGGGCCCTAATCGTCTCTGGAATGGCCAGGGAGGGGGAGCTGGGGGGCTGGGTATGCTGCCTGCTCTGTGGCATGTGGAGCTTCCAGAGTTGTCAATTTTATATTTGAAATCTGTTGATTTCAGGAAGGTAACATTCAAAACAGGGTTTTCTATAGTTAGTGTTCCATTACAAAGAGAACATATTTGTTGCTTTTTTGTTTTATAACATGATACAGTAAACCCTCAGTAACTCTTCAACGTCTCAAATGGCGAAACTGACTAGCTACCAAATGGACAGACATCATTAGTGTGTTTGTCGGGAGCAACATGGTCTAATTAGTCAGGCAATGCCCACATTATTCTGACATTTTAGAATGTAAAAAGGATGTGAATGTCAATGTATAATGCCATTGTGTAGGCCTACATATTCCTGTAGTGGTAATGCATACTTTATTGCATACATTTGGGGGAGGGGGGGGTTGTTTTCTTCTATAGGCTAATACAACAATAAAATGTAGGTCCTTGAAAGACCTTGAATTTGACTTGCCAATGTCGGTATGAACCATATTTAGGCTACTTGCTCGGCCCGCAAATGAAAGCGAGAATCACCTGCTGTTGAAATTATGCGTGCATAGTTTGATTTCCTGTCATATCTTGACCCGGGCCAGTATGTATTTTTTCCATTTGTGCCAGTAGCTTTAAGTTGTCACTGGCTAATTGACCTGAATATGGAGACCTGATGTGTGCGGTGCACGTAGGGCCTACTTGTCTACCGCTTTGTGTAGCTGTTAGGGTTGGGGGGGTACTTTTCCGTGAGAAGACAAACACCACTCGAGCTCTGCCACCCACATCTGCGATGGAAGAAGTGCGACATCGGTGGATGCGGTGCATTGAGACACATCCAAAGCTAGATATCTCACGTGCCCGGCCCGCAACAGGAATCACTAGAGCGTGGGACAAGGACATCCCGGCCGGCCCAACCCTCCCCCAAACCGGACAACGCTGGGGCTGGGCCAATTGTGTGCTGCTGCTAGAATGGGGGTCACGGTCGGCTGCGACAGCCTTTGATCGAACCCGGATCTGTAGTGACGCTTCTAGCACTGCGAACCAGTGCCTTAGACCACTGCGCCACTCAGGAGGCAACGTCGTCTACTGATTTTGAGAATCTCAAGTCTGTGTATCAGCACAGCCGATGTCCCCTTATAGTGCAAGGGCACCGTGGCTGCTCCACTTACTCATTCCTAGCTCTTACCACTTATGCTGCACAGAAGTTAACACACTTGAGTAATTCATAATGGCAACAATGTCCATTACAGGCTAGAACGCTTATGCAAGAAGATACTGGTAGCGTCCAGGTTTCTTTCATAGCTTACAGCTGAAGCTTACATCAATTCACTATCCTAGTACCTTGTTTGGGATAATAGGCAAACAATGATACAAAATATTGCTGATTTTTATTCTGAACTTTATTCTGGAATTTTTCCGGAAGTTTTCCATGGGAAGTTGAGCCCTGGAATTTGGGGAATTTTGCTTAAAGCTAACCTTTTTTTTTGTTGGTTACACACAAGGCAATTCTAGGTCTTGTGGCATATTTTGGTTAAACTATCCCCGATTCAATGGAATAGCAACCCTCTGCATGCACAGTGCATTCTTCCATCACATGTGCAGTGCACTCTTCCATCATGTACAGCTGATTCTCAAGATCTTGCACACTAATGACATGCTATTGAGCACTACTACACTGTCTGAGCCAAGGACTACATGCTTTCTGGTAAGGTTAGATTACCATACTGGGTTGGGGTGAATATATTTTATGACATTGTTTTTTGTTAACTAGTAAATAGTAGACTAATAGTAAATCATTTCTAACTTGTTAACAATTTCTGCTAGTAGTTTTTGCTACCATGTGGGTTTAGCTTGCTTGAGCCTGCTAACTGAGTGTTAATTCACCTGATTTCGTACATATTTCATTTTAAAACATTTATCTTACAAAGGAGTTGTTTAATCTAACTGCTTAACTATTTATCTGTACATGGAATTGTTTTTATTTGGACTTTGAATTAAAATAAATCTTTACAGGAAATGCCACGGGCACTATCTGATGTGTGGAGACATTTCACTGGAGCTAACGTAGAAGGAAAAGCTGTGTACATTTGCAAATACTGTGCCAAATCATGTGTGAAGAATGCAACAAAGATGCAGAATCATCTGGCCAAGTGCATAAAGTTCCCTCAGCGCTCACAACAAGCAATTTCTGACAAAAGTTGCTCGAGCTGTGTATGTGACTGGTTCACCTCTGCTCACAGGCCGTGTGTATCAGAAGAGATTTCTGAATGTTCCCCGCCCAGCATACACCCCTCCAACCAGACATGTTTATCTACTCATTTGCTGGATGCGGAGTTCAAGTGTAGGTCAAGCAAATCATAGAGAAACCAGACTGTACTGCAATCATCTCTGATGGGTGGTTGAATGTTTGTGGAAAAGGAATAATTAACTACATCACCCCTCAACCAGTATTCTACAAGAGCACAGACGCAATGGACAACAGACACACTAGTCTACATTATAGATGAGCTGAAGGCAGTCATCAATGACCTTGTACCACAGAAGGTATTTACACTGGTGACAGACAATGCTGCGAACATGAAGGCTGTTTGGTTTAAAGTGGAGGAGTCCTACCCTCACATCACACCCATTGGCTGTGCTGCTCATGCATTGAATCTGCTCATCAAGGACATCATGGCACTGAAAACAATGGATACACTCTGCAAGAGAGCCAAGGAAATGGTTAGTTATGTGAAGGGTCAACAAGTTATAGCAGCACTCTACCTCATCAAGCGAAGTGAGAAGAATAAGAGCACCACATTGAAGCTGCCCAGCAACACCCGTTGGGGTGGTGTTGTCGTCATGTTTGACAGTCTCCTGGAAGGGAAGGAGTCTCTCGAAGAAATGGCCATATCAGTCTGCTGATCTGGACAGCCCCATCAAGAGGATACTCCTGGGTTATGTATTTTGGGAGAGCGTGGTAAGCAGCCTGAAACTCCTGAAACCTATAGCAGTAGCCATTGCACGGATTTGGGGAGACACTGCCATCCGGTCTGATGTTCAGACTCTGCTTGCAGATGTAAGAGAAGAAATCCGTACTGCCTTGCCCATTTCACTGTTACTCCAAGCAGAGGAAACTGCAGTTCTGAAATACATCTAAACGCGTGAAGACTTCTGCCTGAAGCCCATACACGCTGCAGCGTACATGTTGGACCCCAAGTGTGCTGGCAAGCACATCCTGTCAGGTGCAGAGATCAAGGCCTATGGTGTCATCACTACTGTGTCTCGCCACCTTGGCCTGGATGAGGGCAAGGTTCTTGGCAGTCTGGCGAAGTACACTTCCAAGCAAGGGCTTTGGGATGGAGATGCAATATGGCAGTCATGCCAACATATCTCATCAGCCACCTGGTGGAAGGGACTTTGTGGATCGAAGGCTCTTTCCCCTGTTGCCTCCATCCTTCAAATCCCACCAACATCAGCTGCCTCAGAGCGCTACTGGTCCTTGTTTGTGAACACACACCAAAACACGCAACAGGCTGACCAATACAAGGGTTGAAAACTTGGTGGCCATCCAGGCAAATTTGAGGCTTTTTGAGCCTGACAATGAGCCATCCTCAAGGTTGGAAAGTGACAGTGAAGATGAGGCCTCAGAGTCTGACGTTCAAGAGGTGGACATTGAGGAGGTCCAGGGAGAAGACATGGAATCCTGAGAGGAAGACCACTAAAGCTTTAGTTTCTAGACTATCATTTTACAGATGTATGTTGAAAATGTTTTTGGGAGATGCGATGGATCATTGGGGTTAATTTAATATTCCCTTTTATTGTTCAGTGAAGATTCAACTCATTTAATTAAAGTTCAATTTGTAATAAATGTGTATTTTTTTTCTATTGGAAGGATTTAATCATTTGCAATTATGTCTGCTTATGATAAGGTAAAAGGTTTATGTTTCTGGCTCTATGATGTGGTAAATATATCCAATGCAAAAAAACATTTAAATGGTATTAATATTAATTTGCATATTTCAGTTAATTCCCACGGAAAGTTTACACCTCTGAATATTCCCCAAAATGTGCAACCCTAATTGCCACCAAAAATATTATTCATTCATTTCATCTTCCCCGCCTCACGTCTCTCCCAGTCAAGATCATCTTTGCTTGAGCACCGAACTGTGTGAGAATGTCATTGATCTTAAAGAGACAGCACACACTTTTTAAAAATAAAATCTGTTTCTTCTATGGAAATGTTGTTGATCAGTACAATAAAGTAGGGAATGTCTGTAGCCCCATGACATGAGCCAAAACGAGCTCAATAACTCAATACTCTTATTGCATATGCATTCACCTGTATTTAGCCTAGGCTACATCTTGATTTACCCAGTGTATTAATAGACTAGAGATTTACCAGTATGTAGTTTGGTTAAAAAAATGTTTGATTTATGTAACTGGTTCATTAATGCATTTGTAAAAATCCTATTTCAAATGTAATGATATTGAACTCAAAAAGATCTGTCTGGGTCAAGTGCCCCCCTGTATCATTTTGATATTCAGTATTGTCATACTAAACCTGGTTTCTGTATCGTGATAACGCTGGTTTTTGTGTGGATGTGGAATAGTTTCAGGAAGGGTTGGACTGGACAGTGAACTACAACTGAAGCGATGGGCTGTTCAAGTTGACATGGTATAGGCCTATATGGATCATCTATGGGAGCATCCATTCTAGACATTTGCTGCTATTGGCAGGGGGAGGGGATCGGTGTCTGCGAGTGGGAAGGTGCATGCAGGACAGAAGGGGTGAAGGAGACTAAAAAGACGTAGAATGCCTCTAAAAAAATCAACTAATATTAAAACCTTGATTCTTGCGATTTCCTGGAATTTAGAACATCGTGCTAAACATAATTTGGTTAATGCAAATGTAATTTGATATATCGCCCAGACCTAATTTGAGTCCAACCCATTTTTATTCTGGGCTTTGGCTGCTCTGCAATGGGACAGCCTACAATCCCTCCCTAAACACGGCGCCTCGTCCACAACCATCCTATTCATGATCTCTCTTGGTCTCGAAGTAATGGCTTCATGTGTTGTTCCAGTGAGGAGAGGGGAGATGCCTGGTGCTGATGTGGTCTGTGGAGATGCTGCTGTGTCGTTTGGCCTGAGTCGGCTGGGGAGAAGTGGCCAGCCGCTCACGGTTTGGACTCCATTGGATGCGTCCCAGATGGCAACCTATTCTCTCTATAGTGCTCTACTTTTGATCAAAGCCCTATCGGCCCTGGTCAAATGTTTTGTACTACGCGTGGAATAGGGGGCCATTTGGGAAGCAGGTTTCTGTCTGTAGCCGGCCAGTCTGGTGTGTTTTGGCAGATGGCAGCAGCATTGTGCCAGCCTGGTTTAGACGGATGTAGAGTTTGGCATTGAGACTGGTGTGGAGGTGAAGGTGACCAACCTTGTTGACAGACCTGTCTGGATTCAGCTGAGAGATGGGGGATGGAGGAACGCTCTTGAAGTGTGTGTGTGTGTGTGGGATAGAGGAAAGGGTGTGTGGTTGGTTGGGGAGGTGTTAAATTCATCTCCAGTGTGGTTCATGACCCCTGCTGTGCATCTCCCTGCTGGTCCTCTCTCTCTCACTGGGCCGTGAGTCACTAGGCTAATGTGGTGAGTGTAAATGGTGAGACACACCCCCCACCCTAAACTCCTTCAGACCGTCAAACACCAATCATTAAAGCGACGCGGGCGCTAAAATTAGCCGCGGACATCTGTCATGACGCTGAAGGAGGTAGTCATGGTTTTAGTGCTAATTTGTTGTTGCTCGCTCACTCACTCAATTGAAGGGCTTTTTTGGCATGGGAAACATATGTTAACATTGAAGTAGATAATAAACAAATGTACAGTAAACATTACACTCACAGAAGTTCCAAAAGAATAAAGGCATTTCAAATGTCATGTCAAACAGTGTTTTAACAATGTGTGAATAGGTAAAGTGCAAAAGAGTGCCCTTTTCTTGTGGCAACAGGGTCACACATCTTGCTGCTGTGATGGCACACTGTCGTATTTCACCCAGTGGATATGGAAGTTTATCAAAATTGGGTTTGTTTTTTAATTCTTTGAATCTGTGTAATCTGATGGAAATATGTGCCTCTATGGTCATACATTTGGCAGGAAGTGCAGCTCAGTTTCCACCTCATTTTGTGGGCAGTGTGCACATAGCCTGTCTTCTCTTGAACTCTCTGTGTGTCTCTCTTTCTCTGCGTCTCCCTCGCTCTCCAGCCTCCTGTAGTGTAGCCTTAAGTCAACATGAGCCTTTTTGAAATGTACGACACTTTTCAGAATTCTGTTAAATCCGTTGAAGTTGTCAGTTTGTTTTTCCCTCTACTTAAGTCTTTTTTTTTTTTCTCATCCTAAATGGCCTTGAGACTTGATGCGGGCAGCAGCACAGTAGTAGCAGCAGCAGCAGTTTCATGCTCATCACTTTCATTGGTGGTTGGTGACGTTTAAGATAAGGCAGGACAATGATTTAAAAAAGAAAAGAAAAAATGAGCACGACCTATTACAGCATATTGGATGACTGTCATTCATATTCCATTCACCCAGCTCAATGTAATATTGATAGGTTTAGGATACTCAAATGTTCCCTATACCCATCATGAGGTTGCTACAACCTAGCCTATGAATGGAAGTTTACAACGTAGGTGCACAGGTCGACAGAACAATTCAAGTAATCGAGGTGACAAACAGTGACATTCAATACCGCTTTTCACACTTGCCTGCATCGATACTGAACAAAAATATAAACGCAACATAAAGTTTTGGTTTCATGAGCTGAAATAAAAGATCCCAGAAATGTTCCATATGCAAAAAATAAATACAAATAAAATGTCTCATTTTGTTCACAAATTTGTTTATATCCCTTTCAGTGAGCATTTCTCATTTGCAAATATAATTAAAACCTATCCACCTGTGGCATATCAAGAAGCTGATTAAACAGCATGATCATTACACAGGTGCACCTTGTTCTGGGGACAAAAGGTCACTAAAATGTGCAGTTTCATCACACAACGCAATGCCACAGATGTCTTGTTGTGAGGGAGCATGCAATTGGCATGCTGACTGCAGGAATGTCCGACAGAGCGGTTATCAGAGTATTGAATGTAAATTTCTCTACCATAAGCCGCCTCCAACACCACTTCAGAGAATTTGGCAGTACATCCAACCGGCCTCACAAACGCAGGCCACATATAACCACGCCAGCCCAGGACCTCCACATTTGACTTCTAAACCTGTGGAATTGTCTGGGGGGGGGGGGTGCTGAGGAGTATTTGTGTCTGCAATAAAGTCTTTTTGTGGGGGAAAAAAACAAGTTCTGATTGGCTGAGCCTGTCTCCCAGGTGGATGGGCCGATGAGGGCACAGTCATAGGCCCACCCATGACTGCGCCCCTTCCCAGGCATTTGAAATTCATAGATTTGGGCCTAATGAATTTATTTAGATTGACTGATTTCTGTAACTCAGTCAAATCTTTGAAATTGTTGTATGTTGAGTTTATTTTATTCTTCAGTATAATTGATCTAGGGTGTAATCATTAGTCCAACAGTTGAAAACGAGAATTTTCTATTGGACAAATTCAGTATGTGAACACCTGTACGTCCAATGCCTCATTCCAAAATCATGGGCATTAATATGGAGTTGGTTTCCCTTTTGCTGCTATAACAGCCTCCTCTTCTGGGAAGGCTTTCCACTAGATGTTGGAGCATTGCTGCAGGGACTTGCTTCCATTCAACCACGAGCATTCGTGAGGTCGGGCACTGATGCTGGGCGATTAGGCTTGGCTCGCAGTCGGCGTTCCAATTCATCCCAAAGGTGTTCGATGGGGTTGAGGTCAGAGCTCTATGCAGGCCAGTCAAGTTCTTCCACACTGATCTCGACAAACCATTTCTCTATGGACCTCGCTTTGTGCCCGAGGGTATTGTCATGCTGAAACAGGAAAGGGTCTTCCCCAAACTGTTTCCACAAAGTTGGACACACAGAATAATCTAGAATGTCATTGTATGCTGTAGCGTTAAAATGTCCTTTTACTGGAACTAAGGGGGTTAGCCCAGAGCATTATTTCTCCTCCACCAAACTTTACAGCAGGCACTATGCATTGGAGGAGGTAGTGTTCTGGCATTTACCAAACCCAGATTTGTACATCGGACTGCCAGATGGTGAAACGTGATTCATCACTCCAGAGAATGCGTTTCCACTGCTCCAGAGTCCAATGGCGGCAAGCTTTACACCATTCCAGCCGACGCTTGACACTGTGCATTGTGATCTTAGGCGTGGCTGCTCTGCCATGGAAACTCATTTCGTGAAGCTCCCGACTAACAGTTATTGTGCTGATGTTGCTTCCAGTGGCAGTTTGGCATTCTGTAGTGAGTGTTGCAACTGAGGAGAGACGATTTTTTTACACGCTACATGCTTCAGCACTCGGCGGTCCCGCTCTGTGAGCTCGTGTGGCCTACCACTTCGAGGCTGAGCCATTGTTGTTCCAAGACGTTTCTACTTCACAATAACAGCACTTACTGTTGACCGGGGCAGCTCTAATAGGGCAGACGTTTTATAAACAGACTTGTTGGAAAGGTGGCATGCTATGTTGGTGCCATGTTGAATGTCACTGAGCTCTTCAGTAAGTCCATTTTTACTGTCTGTGGAGATTGCATGGCTGTATGCTCTATTTTATACGCCTGTCAGCAACGGCTGTGGCTGAAATAGCCAAATCCACTAATTTGAAGGGGTGTCCACTAGAGGTCGACCGATTAATCGTAATGGCCGATTTAATTAGGGCCGGTTTTCATAATCGGAAATCGGTCATCTTGGACGCAGATGTAATTTTTAAAATTTTAATTTTATTTGTTAAATTGATAATTTTTAAACCTTTTTTAATTTAATCTTTATTTAAATAGGCAAGTCAGTTATGAACACATTCTTATTTTCAATTACGTTCTAGGTACGGTGGGTTAACTGCCTCGTTCAGGGGCAGAATGACAGATTTTCACCTTGTCAGCTCAGTGATTCAATCTTGCAACCTTACGGTTAACTAGCCCAAAGCTCTAACCACCTACCTCACGAGGAGCCCGCCTGTTACGCGAATGCAGTAAGAAGCCAAGGTAAGTTGTTAGCTAGCATTCACCTTATTCAATCATAATCCCTAGTTATAACAACACATGGTTGATGATATTCCTAGTTTATCTAGCGTGTCCTGCGTTGCATATAATCGATGCAGTGCGCATTCGCGAAAAAGGACTGTCGTTGCTCCAATGTGTACCTAACCATAAACACCAATGCTTTCTTAAAATCAATACACAGAAGTATATATTTTTAAACCTGCATATTTAGCCAAAAGAAATCCAGGTTAGCAGGCAATATTAACCAGGTGAAATTGTGTCACTTCTCTTGCGTTCATTGCATGCAGATTCAGGGTATTTGCAACAGTTTGGGCAGCCTGGCTCATTGCAAACTAATTTGCCAGAATTTTACGTAATTATGACACATTGAAGGTTGTGCAATGTAACAGGAATATTTAGACTTGGGGATGCCACCCGTTAGATAAAATACTGAACGGTTCCGCATTTCACTGAAAGAATAAACGTCTTGTTTTCGAGATGATCGTTTCCGAATTTGACCACATTAATGACCTAAGGCTTGTATTTCTGTGTGTTATTATGTTATAATTAAGTCTATGATTTGATAGAGCAGTCTGACTGAGCGATGGTAGGCACCAGCAGGCTCATAAGCATTCATTCAAACAGCACTTTCGTGCGTTTTGCCAGCAGCTCTGCTGTTTATGACTTCAAGCCTATCAACTCCCGAGAGGTGTAACGATGTGATGTGAAATGGCTAGCTAGTTAGCGGGGTGTGCGCTAATAGCGTTTCAAACGTCACTCGCTCTGAGAGTTGGAGAGGTTGTTCTCCTTACTCTGCATGGGTAACGCTGCTTCAAGGGTGGCTGTTGTCGTTGTGTTGCTGGTTTGAGCCCAGGGAGGAGCGAGGAGAGGGACGGAAGCTATACTGTTACACTGGCAATACTAAAGTGCCTATAAGAACATCCAATAGTCAAAGGTTAATGAAATACAAATGGTATAGAAGGAAATAGTCCTATAATTCCTATAATAACTACAACCTAAAACTTCTTACCTGGGAATATTGAAGACTCATGTTAAAAGGAACCACCAGCTTTCATATTTTCTGAGCAAGGAACTTAAACGTTAGCTTTCTTACATAGCACATATTGCACTTTTAATTTCTTCTCCATCACCTTGTTTTTGCATTATTTAAACAAATTATTTAAACCATTATTTATTTGAGGCTAAATTGATTATATTGATGTATTATATTAAGTTAAAATAAGTGTTCATTCAGTATTGTTGTATTTGTCATTATCACAAAAATTGGCCGATTTAATCGGTATCTGCTTTTTTTTGTCCTCCAATAATCATAATCGGTCGACCTCTAGTGTCTACATACTTTTGTAAATATAGTGTATGTTTCTCCCTGTTACGTTTGCTTCTGTTTTTAAGAAATATTTTAACACAATCGGCAGAATGAATACACCCCTGATCACATGCAAACACAGTTCACTTTCATAGCATGATAATTTTGCTTGTTGTATAATTTCTTCTCGCATCTACACGCTCTGCTCTCACCTTTTCCCTTCGCTTGTGGACTTCAGTGCACAACACATCAGCTGTCTGTGACCAGGTGAAAAACCTTTCCAAGCCAAACCTTCATTTCATATCCGCTAACTGCTACATACACAGCCTACATCGTTGCCACCATATTCACTAATGTCATAGCAGACATAGCTACTAGAACTAGCTAGTTTGTAAACCCATTACAATCATGCAGTACAGTGTACAGTCAGCAAGCAGTTTAGCAGTTACATCGGCGGGCCCCGGTGGCAATAAATTAATACAGCTGAAAGCTTAGCTTGACTTGGAAGAGTTTGTGTTGGATAGCCTTACCCAGCTAGCTAACATAGCGTCCCTGTCTGTTTGAGTCAGGTGTTTTAAGTAGGCTAAACTAGCTAGTTGCATTCAATAGCTATACAACGAAATATACGTAGCTTGCTGTTTCTCGCTCTTACTTCGCCTTCATTTTTAAAGAAATCAATTTGTTAAACTGTTCAACTATCTTTTGAGTCTACTACTCACCACATTGTATGCACTGCAGTGCTAGCTAGCTTATGCTTATGCTTTTAGTACTAGATTCAATTCATGCGGCAAGATAGTTTGGAGGCCATCCTCTGGAAGTTATCATAATTACTGTATTAGTCTATGGCACGGGCCCGATTTTAAATAAATAAATAAATAAATAAAAAAAAATACATTTTTTACATTTGTTAAAATAATATTTATTTTTTAAATAAAAAAATTCTACTTATTCTTTTACCACAATGCTGAATGCAAATTTCCTCAAAACAATAACAAAATGCAACTGGGAATGGCCAGTCACCTTTCGCGGATCTCAGCTTTGAGAGAGGCCAGTTTGCGTGTCGCTGTTCATTCAAGTATGCGTATGTTTCTGCAGACAGTGTTCTCCAGTCTGTTTCTGCTCTCTTGACAACTCCTTATGGACTTGTCATGCAAAAGAAATGGTTTCGCTTGACAATGACTATGGAGTAGGCAAAAGCACACACCGATATGGGACCAGGCTACAAAAGTAGTGCATTACAATAGCCTTCCATCTTGGTGCGGCTTGGTCAGGTGTGCATTTTGCCACTTTCCCATTCCATACCGTCACTATTCTCAATTCACATCTACCTTCTTAATGTAGATGATTATAAAGGTGTGTGAGACCAGGTGAGTCAGTCAAACCTGCACACATTCCTGTTGCAGTGAGGCAGATTTACATTACTGAGGTGAACAGTGTTCTGCTCTGCAGATCTCTCTCTCTGTGTGTGTGTGTGTGTGTAGTGTGATTTGTAATCCCTCTCGGCCTGTCATCCCCTCCTTCCCCATGTCATCACTTAAGCACTAGATTGGAGGTAATGAGAACCCTGCTCGCTACAAAACATAACTCATATCCATCCTGGGTTTACATCCTCACTCCGCAACAGAGAGGTGTGTGTTTCTACCTGATGATGCTGACGTAAGTAGCTGTAGGTCATTGAGGTGCCCTATCCCTGACTGTTACTGCTGTGTACAGGACGAGTGCTGGGAACGACACTGTCCTCCTGTCATCATTATCATAGCCGCTTGACAAGCCCCTGCCTGGGAGTCGCTCATCCTCAACACTAAACACACATACATCCACTTATGTGTATTCTATACTATTCTGCTGTATCTTAGTCTGTTCCGCTCCGACATCGCTCATCCATATGTGTATAGTCTTAATTCATTCCTTACTTAGATTTGTGTGTGTTGGGTATATGTTGTGTACTTTGTTTAGATATTACTTGTTAGATATTACTGCACTGTTGGAGCTAGGAACATAAGCATTTCGCTACACCCGCAATAACATCTGCTAATCACGTGTATGTGACCAATAACACTATCTGATTTCCACAACACACTGTTTGATATAAGAAAGGGGAATAAAGAGAGGAAACGGGGGTGGAAGTAGAGATGTGGGGCAAAGGGGGAGGGAGGGCGAGGGGTGAAATGAGAGATGGATGGGGTAAAGGGGGAGGGAGAGGAGTGGACATTAAAACCAGGGACCTTGTAATTCTGTTTCCCTGACATTAATTAGCTGTGGTTGGGTTGTATAAACACGGCAGTAAAAATGAATCACTGACACACCCTCTCCTCTCCTGCTGGGTGTTGGAGAGCGAACAGGAGATCATCCTGACTGTCCTCCCCCAGTTCTGCTCTGCTGAAGGGGAGGAGGGTTCATCTTGGCCTCGGCTCACTGTCTGAGACGCACACATCTCACACACACACACACACTTTCTCTTTGCTCTCTCTGTCCCACACACACACTTTCCATCCCCCACACACTGTCTCACACACATTCGCTACATTGCATTATTTATTTGCGCTGGCAGACACCCTGGTCGACCAAGGCGACTTTCACCCGGCTGTCTGCCTGGGTTTTTACATATGGCCTTTTCATATACAGCCTAGCACTTACTGGGGCTGCTGCGTTCGCTTTCTCAGCTTCTCCACATTAATCTCAGGAAGAGAGAGCGCTCTTCTAGATAAAGGCTTGCGTCCCAAATGGCACCTTTTTCCCGTATAGTGCACTACCTTTTGACTAGAGCCCTATGGGCCCCGATTAAAAGCTGTGCACTAAAAAGGGAATAGGGGGCCATTTGGGACTCAACCAGAGAAATCTATCCTTCCTGCCCTCCGGTCATAAAGGTCAACTCCCCTGTGACCTAACTATTACTCCCTCTCTATCTACTCCCTTCCTCTTCATTTAGCTTTCTCCAGTCTCTCTTTCATCTGTCTTTCAACTCGCTCGCTCCCGTTCTGAGACACTTATCCCTCCCCCTGTTTCTGAAGTAAGAAGAAGAAAATACCTATGCGTGTTATATCTATGTGCTAGTGAGAGCATCAGCAGAGGAATGGAGGATAACGGAGAGTGGGAGGGAAGTAAGGATATAGGAAGGGATGGGTACAGGCAGCTAACTAGTAAAGCAGGGGATAAGCAGGGGCTTCTTAAGGAATGATAACGTGTATAATGAAGTGAGTGTCAAAGCTCATCTGCCAGCCTGGTTGGATAATGCTCTGCATGGCATGGTGGGCCCGTGCCTGATGTCCTTGAGGAAGGTTGGTGTAGGTTTGGGGATCAGTGCCTCTTATGGGACTGATCACACCAGTGTTGCTCCGCAGGCCCCCGCCAGGGCACAGGCTTGAGACTCACTGGGTTCATCCCAAATGGGACCCTATTCTCTTTTGTAGTGCACTACTTTTGACCAGGGCCCTATGGGTAGTGCACTGTAAAGGGAATAGGGTGCCATTTGGGACAAAGCCCCTTGCCTCACACCGGGCTCTGAGGCACAGAGCATCCTGAAGCCCAGCTCTTTCTTTTCTTTTATATTTCCTATGAAATCTGACAGTTGTTGGTCTGCCGGTGGCCTTTTGTCGAATGTTGAAATTGAAATCGCCCGTTTTATGCAGGCTTTTCAGACACAGGCTGTAGCGTTAGTTGTTGCGGTTATTTGACCTGGGCTACCGGATATCAACACCACTGCCACCTACAACAGTAATTGCCATGTGACTTCGGCTTGTTTTGTTCTTACAATATAAGTCTAAAGGACTGCCCTTTCATACAACGTGAAGCTTTTTCCTCAAATGGCACCCTATTCCCTTTATAGTGCACTACCCATAGGGCCCTGGTCAAAAGTAGTGCACTATAAAGAGAATAGGGTGCCATTTGGGATGCACCCATTGACACACTTACAATGGAGATTCCCTGTTGACGATGCTTTTTGAGTTTGAGATCTGCTATACCGACGCAAATGATTGGTATGATGATAATTTGACAGTGACAAACTTTTTCTGTTGTGTTTTTCCATGTGTCAATTTGAGTGAAACCCTGTTTCTCTCGCCGTCTTCTTTCAGGTGTTCTTTATAGCGTTCGTTGTAAAGTAGTGCTGAGCGATTAACTGAAATAATAGTTTTTGGTTATTGAACAACAAATTGATTGACTGTCGATTCAGTTACTTAAACCGTTTCTCTCTAGAGCGAAATCGAAACATTCATGAGAGAAATTTAAGTCTAGAACTATGTGGGATACTGGTTTGAAGGGAGATGTCATTTTCATTAAGCAACTAATCAACCTAGTTCAGCGCAGAAACGTGATAATTAACTACAATGACAATCCATTGCGCCTTCTCTTTCCGGCTCGGACAGAGATGGACACACACCTGCTACGTTAGGTTACATACAGACCGCATGAACGAGGAATGTACACAACACAATGAGGAGAGGGCTAGAGAAGGTTTGTGAAAGTATGCCTTATCTACTTTGAAGAACTAGTAAAATGATTCAGACAGATCTGCAGCGTAGGTTATTTAGGCAGACTAGCTAAATAGGATGACTAAAGACAGTACAGTGTGGGGAGCACAGAGATGACGTTAGATGGTCTGGCTGGCAGACTGCTACTGCCTGAGCAGAGATGAGATGATGAAAAATAATACAGTAATCAAATAAAAAGTAAGTGATATTTTTATTTCATAGTCATTTCCAATTTTTCTATTGATGTCTACCCAATGTGATCCTGACAGAGACAATGGAATATTTTCAATGTTTTGGCAATTGACTGTTCACTATTTTCGGCTTTGAAATTTCCATTAAAAAGCTGCAAAATGTTTCTGTAATTTCCTTTACATTTTTTTTTTTTAACAAACCGAAACGGAACCAAACACTAATCACTCAGCACTATTGTAAAGGCTCTTTCACCTGTGCTACTTTACACCCCCTTCGATAATGCTTAGTTCACCAAGTGATGTCATTACGTGTCTTTTTTGTGCTCACAATATCACCCTATATCACCCTAAATGGACTGCCCACCCACCCACCCAGCCTGAGTGATGGTAATGTTTAGGTTGCAATGTTTTTAGCCTGAAACCTGTCATGTTTTCTCAAATTCAAACTGCTATACAGATGCAAATGATTGTTATCATAATCATTTGACTCAAACGCTCTCGATTTGCGTTGTGAATGGTGTCCGTATGACAACTCTCCTCTGTCTGTGTGTGTTTCTGATCAGGTGTTCCGGACGGACTTCATCACGGCCATGAAGCTGCCAGACTCGGCCCAGCTGGGCCCTGATGACTTCTACGTGCTGTCTGACCCCTGGAGACAGGAGTGGGAGAAGGGGGTCCAGGTCCCCGCCAGCGTAGACGCCATCCCAGAACCTGTCGTCAGGTAGGGAGGATGTTTACTGTTTGAGGGCTCTATTAAAATCACCTGATTCCGTTATGTTTTTCCAGGGTTCTGTTTTGTTAGGTTTTCGCTTTCAAAATCCCCCCCCAACAAATTTCAATAGATTAACAATGCTTTAAACACATCAGGAGACTACTTTTGAGCTATAGGGAAAATGTGAGACGAATTCCATTGCACACCTAGCAAGAGGCTGTTGTTTAGTGATTGTTTTTGTAACGCACATGTGATGGTAGAGTTTGCAAAACAAAACTAGCCACTGGATGCAAATAATCATATCATTCTGCAAGGTAAGCTGAGGCTACTTTGTATGTCACATTTAATTGAGAAGGTTTTTGGGAACGCCTTTCCATCTACCAGAATATTTTTCATGAGCCTCATTGCTGATGACGACACACAGTGCCAGCTGCCCGGGGAAAATCTGTTTGCCTATTCAGAAAGTTGCAGGAATCACGAATCACATTCTGTTCGTGTCTTATGATAGACTTGGGCAAATTTTAAAGAAATATTCACTTCATTTAGTTTATTCCCCACTAAGTTCAAGACATGTTTTGAATATTGTTGAATTCCATTTTTGTGATTCCGTCCACGTTTTTAGGGCCCTACTGTTTGAATGCTTTCACTGCTCTGAGAGGACTCTCTCACACACACACACACACACACACACACACAGACATGTGTGCTTAGCTTCAGTATAACGTTGCAGCACGTTGCGTTGCCCGGCTCGGCTCTTGGCTATCATCATCTCCCACAGACAGACCACACACACACACACACACACACACACACATGCCCCATTCCCCACCTCACACATTTGACAGGTTTTACTGGAAGTGATCACAGCAGCACCATGTGTCAGGTCAGCTGCATTGTGAGAAAGGGTTTGTAGTGGGGCCCTTAAGTGCTGCTCAGTGTCCAGGGTTCATAGGATCACACACCGTCCAGGGTTCATAGGATCACACACCGTCCAGGGTTCACTGGATCTCACACACACCGTCCAGGGTTCATAGGATCTCACACACACCGTCCAGGGTTCATAGGATCTCACACACACCGTCCAGGGTTCATAGGATCTCACACACACCGTCCAGGGTTCATAGGATCTCACCACACCGTCCAGGGTTCATAGGATCTCACACACACCGTCCAGGGTTCATAGGATCTCACACACCGTCCAGGGTTCATAGGATCTCACACACACCGTCCAGGGTTCATAGGATCTCACACACACCGTCCAGGGTTCATAGGATCTCACACACACCGTCCAGGGTTCATAGGATCTCACACACACCGTCCAGGGTTCATAGGATCTCACACACACCGTCCAGGGTTCATAGGATCTCACACACACCGTCCAGGGTTCATAGGATCTCACACACACCGTCCAGGGTTCATAGGATCTCACACACACCGTCCAGGGTTCATAGGATCTCACACACACCGTCCAGGGTTCATAGGATCTCACACACACCGTCCAGGGTTCATAGGATCTCACACACACCGTCCAGGGTTCATAGGATCTCACACACACCGTCCAGGGTTCATAGGATCTCACACACACCGTCCAGGGTTCATAGGATCTCACACACACCGTCCAGGGTTCATAGGATCTCACACACACCGTCCAGGGTTCATAGGATCACACACACCGTCCAGGGTTCATAGGATCACACACACCGTCCAGGGTTCATAGGATCTGGGAACACGGAGATGTTGGTCGGAGTTCGTCAGATGGGGGGGGGACTACACAGACTGGGTTGTAGGCTTATTCATCTCCCAGAGGGAGGATGGGAGACTGGGGCGCACACACACACTCATGCGGAGACACACACCTACACAGAGACTCACGGAGTGAGGCAGAGGTAAAGTGGGGGGTAGAGAAGTCACACCAAAGGGACTGGGTCACAGGGAAACATCAACAAACCTCAGTGCTTTACTCTCCGTCTGCTCATGCAGGAAACACAATGTGCAAAGATGGATTGGATAGATAAGCTGTGTGTAGAGCTGGATAGATAGCCTAGTGGTTAGAGCGTTGGGCCAGTAACCGAAAGGATCGAATCCCCGAGCTGACAAGGTAAAAAACGGTCTTTCTGCCCCTGAACAAGGCAGTTAACCCACTGTTCCCATCATTGTAAATAAGAATTTGTTCTAAACGGACTTACTTAGTTAAATAAAAATGAATTAAAAAAGGTACAAATTAGGAGAGCAACAGATAAGAAACTAGATAAATGGATAGATTCACAAATTAGCATGTGCTTTCCTTGATTGATTGATTTAGAATGTGGGGAGATGCAGGGAGAGAGGGTTGAAGGTAGATAATAAGTGAGTTGACTGCACTTAAAAATAATGACATCTTCCAAACATTGTGGAAAGGAAAAGCTGCAGGGCCTGTCGGTCTCAGCTAGCCTCTCTCGGGCTCGCAGTCCTCCTCTTCTCGTCCACGTGCGACCCTCGCTCGGTCTGTACGAGCTCACTGTGCCGCCGTGGTTTCGGATAAACACTTAATGGTCGAAGAGAAAGACCGAGATGGCTTGGTCCCTGTGTTTGTGCTCCTTTTCAAAGAGCGAGAGACCCCCCCCCACTCCCTTGGCCAAGTGGAAGTAATTAGCCGTTGCATAACAGTCTCATTCGGCAGACAGAGAATGACGAATTGGCACGGTATCTTTAGCCTCAGTCCCCATTGAAACGCAGGGAAAGAAATCATTACATGTACGAGAACCTTCTTTTCTCCTAATAAGAAAAGGCTTGACGCAGCAGCAAAGGCAAAAATGGTTTTATTCTGTTGACTGTGGTGGCGGCGAACTGGAAACCATCATACTTCGAAAGACTTTTGGTCTTTTGGTTTGGCCTGAGGGGAAGAGGAGAGGAAAACCAAACAGTAGCTGAGAAAAAGGGCGACCGAGTGCATGACTTGGTGGCTCAGTGGGGAGATAAAATACGTTTGGGGTTCAGAGGTCAAGAGAGCCGAGGAGCAGGGCCTTGGCCTAGGAAACGAGCATTGCTTCCCCAGGGAACAACCTCCTCTCAGTCCTAGGCTACATCCCAAATGGCACCCTATTCGTTATAGTGCACGAACTGTGGCCAGAGCCTTTGATCAGCTCAAGGCAGCATCCTTTCCCAGCAGACCAGGCTTGAAGTCACAGTATACTATTTTATGTCCACTTCAACAACTGGAAACTCCCCAAACTCCTTCAACGCAAGACTCCTTCAATGATGATGATTGACATTATAAAGAGACAGGCTTTCGGCCAAGGATGAGCATGGGTCAAGGAGGTTTTAAGAACCCACTGTTCTGTACCACATCATTACCAAACTGACTGGTTCTGCCTGGCCTGGGTCACTGGGTTCAGGATTGACTGAGCTTGGCTTGCTGCTCTCTGGCCTGGCTCTGCTTGGCTTGGTAATGGTAACTCTGACCGCAGCCTGCCTGCTGTCTGCCTAAGCCCAGTGCCTGGGCCGGCAGGCCTGCAGTTTCCAGGGCAAACCGGGTTCAATACTATTTGAAAACTTTCAAAATAGTTTGTTTGCTTTAGTCAGCCTGGAGTGCCGGCGTTGGGGTCCATATGCGTCAGGAAGTTAAATCAAGCCCCGCTAAAGTATTAGAAGTGGTTTTGAATAGTATTTCTCCTGTTCTCCAGAGCTGCTGTGCAGACCAGGCTTTGTTAGAGTCCAGTCATGCTGTTGTAAGCTCGCTCACCAGGGTGGCTGGATGGAGGGGCGCCATCACTTCTAGGCCTATACTCTCTTGTTAACAATGTCACAGGGATGCCCTCTCCTTTCATTGTCTTACCTATGGCTTGGTGAACTCTGGCTCAATCCCACATCTACCCCTTGCCCCTACCCCCTATGCACTGAAAATAAGGGATCATTTTAAGCAATATGAAGGTAAATATGCTCAGGTTTGAATTCTCTGGTCACTTTTTCTATGCGCCAGTAACCCATCAGTGGATTGGTAGACCTCGCTGTAGTGGTACACCACCTATTGAGTTGAAGACTGGTTTAGTAAAACGGGAGATGAAATCCATGCGAGCTGTGCTTGGAATCGTAAGCACATAGATCACTGAAAGTAGGCTATTAAGTCATTTGTATTACATCCTAAAGCACAACATTCTCCAAAGGATGTATGTGTGTGTGTAAACTGTCCCCTGTGTGTGTGTGTGTGTGTTTTACAGTAGTGATCCCCTGGGTTGTATGTGTTTGTGCGTCTAGTTGCGCGTGCGGGTGTGTGTCATTTCTCCCTTGGGTGGTGCAGCTGGATCTCTTTGCAAGGAAACGCAGTCTTCCCACCAAAAGCAGTGTGCATGCCACAGCTATGAATCCACCCTACAGACATACACACTCACCCTCCACACCAGTACTTGTGGTTGGACCCGTGTGACGGATTAAAGCTGTGTGCTATGCATCGTGGGTTGAGCAACATCTGGGGCATTAAAGGGTTCCCTACGAACTCCCTTCTGCCTGCCCTCTCTCCTGTGCCTGCATGTGTGTTTCTATGTGAGCTCATTGTGCATCTGTCTACATGTATGTATCACGTGTTGTGCACCCTGCCACCTCAGACATACAGACCGCTTTAGGGGGAAAGCTCTAGTTGTTGATCATCCCACATGAAACAACAGGCAGCTCCGTTGTTATCAGTTCCGCTGCTGCCCTGTGGTGCATGTCTCTGTGGTGTTTTTCTTTGTGGTTTGGTGAGGGGCCCCTCATGCCAATAGCTGTGGCCACTGCGGGCTGTGCAGGTGGCAGCAGGACCTTCAGAGCCTGTGTCCCAAATATCAACCTATTCCCTATATAGTGCACTGCTTTTGACCAGACCACTATGGGCCCTATAAAGGGAATAGGGTACTCTTTGGGACACAACCTCTGCTCTGTTTCGCCTGGGTGACTCATCCTCACTCACTTCCCACTCCTTCTCACAAATGACGCTATTTCCTGCTCATCAGGGACCAGGAGTCTGTTGGTTCAGCAGCCTTTTCCTTTTTTTGAACATCTCTGGTAGGGAGAAGGAGACTAGGAGACACATGCTCAGAAGTACACACTACACACATGCTAGCTAGCAAGCCAATCAATCCACAGCGGGTGTTAGCAAAACGGACAAAGCCTATACAACTGTCTCACCTAGGGATGCGCCGATATCGATATCCAATATTTTCCTAGCCCCCCAAAAAATTAATGCTTTTTAAGCATTCTAGTACAGTTAAATAGTCACACATGGACGCAGCGGTCTAAGGCACTGCATCTCCGTGCAAGAGGCGTCACTACAGTCCCTGGTTCGAATCCAGGCTGTATCACATCCGTTCGTGATTGGGAGTCCCATATGGCGGCGCACAATTATCCTAGAGTTGTCAGTTTGGCCGGGGTAGGCCGTCATTGTAATAAAGAATTTGTTCTTCACTGACTTGCCTAGTTAAATAAAGGTCACACACACACACTGGCCAAAAAGTTATTTTGTTGGCATTTACGCATGTCCCCATTACCAGTAAAACATCATCTAAACCTACCTTTCACCTACTTGCTGTGCTGTTTCGTTGTTCATTTGTTCAGTCGTTTCATTCTCAACCAGGATTTCATCACACATGTCAAGCAGTGAAGTTTCAGCTCTGTCTGTCCGTGGCCTTTCTTCCTCGGTGCCCACTGGCGCTGTGTCCGTTTCCATCTTGTCCAGCTGTGTACGTAACATTTCATGTAAACCCTGTTTCTTGTCTGCATTGAAGTAGCGGTCCTTGCACCTAGCATCGAGCATGGTGGCGACACCGTAAACAGGCTCAGAGAGAATGCCACCAGCTCACTTGTTCACAGCCTCAAGTACTTTTGTAAGTTTTAACCCCGCGGTCTGTGTCGGCAGTTTTGTTGAGCAGGCGTTTCAATTCCACGACGGAGGATATCACATCTGCTGCAGACACAGTTGATGAGTTTATTTCTCCAGTCTGTTGTTCAAATGGCGCTAGGAGTGTGTTCAAGTTTCCAAGTTTCAAACATGTTCTCAAAAGCCTTTTGAAATGGCAGCATTGGTATGAGAACCAGCACATTCTGGAACATGCAATATGGCTTTCCTCAGTACGAAATCCTCGTCCACCCACTGTGTGGTCAGACTCAGCATGCTCATTGGGCTGACGTTGCTGGTCCAAATGTCAGTCGTGACATTAATAGCAGTGACACCCATAGCAAGTAGCTCATAGATGTACGTTTCAACAATACTGTTTAACTCCAGTAGGGCAACATCTGAAAATTTGTGTGTACCGGGGCTCGACCAGTCGGCGAAAGCCAACATCCTCCACGACACAGGATGGTTGATTGTCAAGTGCAATGAATTCCATTGTCTTGGCGTTGATGGATTTCGCCTTTGGAGTTGTCTCGTTGACGATGTTTGCATTTTTAGCTAATATCAGCCGATTCTGATATGCGCACCGATTTATATCGTGCATCCCTAGTCTCACCAGTCACTTCTATTTCAAATCCTGTGGTTTGTAGCTAAAAGTTGGATGTCAAGAGGAAACCTTGCGGAAACCAAGGTACGCTGCCCCCCACCTTGGGGCGGCAGCGTAGCCTTGTGGTTAGAGCATTGGACTAGTAACCGGAAGGTTGCGAGTTCAAACCCCCGAACTGACAAGGTACAAATCTGTCGTTCTGCCCCTGAACAGGCAGTTAACCCACTGTTCCCAGGCCGTCATTGAAAATAAGAATGTGTTCTTAACTGACTTGCCTGGTTAAATAAAGGTTTAAAAAAAAAAAACTGTTGTTTACCGACATACTCCAGGATTTGAGCTCTAATATTTAATATGAGGAGACAGTACTGAATATACAGTGCATTCGGAAAGTTTTCAGACCTATTCCCCTTTTCCACATATTGTTACGTTACAGCCTTACTCTAAAATGTATAAAATTATTTTTTCCCCTCATAAATCTACACACAATACCCCATAATGACAAAGGAAGGAAAAAAGGTTTTTGGAAATGTATAAAACAAAAACAAATAACAAATAAAACAAATTGTAGAATAATAGTGAAGACATCAAAACTATGAAATAACACATGGAATCATGTAGTAACCAAAAAAGTATTAAACAAATCAAAATATATTTTATATTTGAGATTCTTCAAAGTATCCACCCTTTGCCTTGATGACAGCTTTGCACACTCTTGGCATTCTTTGTGGGAACTCCTTCTAGACTGTTGGAAAAGCATTCCAGGTGAAGCTGGTTGAGAGAATGTGTGTGAGTGTGCAAAGCTGTCATCAAGGCAAAGGGTTATTACGTTTGTAGAAATACAAAACTTTCAATCATTCAATAGTATGTCATCACTATACTTTCCATTCTGACATTACATGTATCCATCGCAGTGCTGTTCTATACCTTTGATGTACAATTCTAGGTCATTGTGCATACCATATGTAGGTCATATGAACTTAATCCACAACGATTCTGACTATTTTGGAGTTGTATAGGATTGAGGCCAACACATCTCTCCCAGGCTTCCCCAACCAGCTCTCCGGACTTCCGAAGACGTGGTCGCATGCACCCTCACGTATAGCGCGCTTGTCTTCCACCACACACTGCTCTGAGACCCAGGGCTGTTGCTTTGCGGGTTTTGTCATCCGTCCACTAAAGTCTTTAGCCCGGAAGACGACTGTCAGAATTTGAGGTTGTTTTCGGAGCTTTTTGAAGACTAGAACTAGCTGGCTGGTAAATTAGACTTTTCCCCAGAGCCCGTTGGCGAGACCGCCAATCCATCTTCCTCTCGCACGAAGGCTCGAAAATGCTCCAATTTACTCCTGTTTTAATTAAATCTCTAAGCTGGTCATTACTGTGGCAGTGTCGCCTCTCCATCTCCTTTTAAGAAAGCTCCATCAGAGTATTTCTCCCCACAGTTTTAGTCTAGTTGGGCAAGCTAGCTATCTATCTTTAGCTTGGCTTGTTTACTTCTAGTGGCGGCGTAGAAAATGTACAAGGAAGCGTGGGGGGTGTTGCACATGCACATATCGTGCATATGAGAAACAATCAAAAAGTTTGCTCAAATTCTGAGCGAATATTGAATTTTACACAGTGGGTCACAGCTCCTTTGTTGTGTAGTCTCATCAACTAAACTTGTTCTGTGTGTGATTTTTAAAACAATCGGTTCAAGAACAGTCATCTGGTGTAATAGAAGCAATTATTGTTACCATCATGATTGTCTTAAAAAAAAAGTTTTATTTACACAAAGATTTTCATTTTCCTTTTCACTATAATGGGGGATCCTACAGTGCCTGCAGTACTGCGGTCGGCCCTGAACTGATTGTCTTCAATGAGGGGGCAGTCCTTCTCCCCTGGTTTAGATTTAGGCAGACTGGAAATAAAAGTATGTGAACCCTTTGGAATTACCTGGATTTCTACATAAATTAGTCATAACATTTGAAGACATTAAGTCACAACAATAGACAAACACTTCAACAAAACTAATAACACACAAACAATTGTGATTTTTCATGTCTTTATTGAACACACTGTATTCACAGTGTAGGTTGGGAAAAGTATGTGAACCTTTGGATTTAATAACAGGTTGACCCTCCTTTGGTAGCAGAAACCTCAACCAAATGTTTTCTGTAGTTGTGGATCAGACCTGCTTAACGGTCAGGAGGAATTTTGGACCATTCCTCTTAACAAAACTGTTTAGTTTCCACAATATTCTTGGGATGTCTGGTGGGAACCGCTCTCTTGAGATGCTGTGGCGTGACCTCAATCTGGTTAAGGCATATTTTCTTCTATTGAAGCCATTCTGTTGTTGATTTACTTCTGTCTTTTGGGTTGTTGTCCTGTTGCATCACCTGGCTTCTGTTGAGCTTCAATTGACAGACCGATAGGCTTACATTCTCCTGCAAAATGTCTTGATAAACTTGAATTCATTTTTCTGTCTGAGAGCAGCTGTCTAGGACCTGAGGCAACGAAGCAGCCCCAAACCATGATGCTCCCTCCACCATACTTTACAGTTGGGATGAGGTTTTGATCTTGGTGTGCTGTGCCTTTTTTTTCTCCACATATAGTGTTGTGTGTTCCTTCCAAACAACTCGATTTCAGTTTCATCTATCCACAGAATATTTTCACAGTAGCGGCGTGGAACATCCAGGTGCTCTTTTGCAAACTTAAGACGTGCAGCAATGTTTTTTTTTTTGGACAGCAGTGGCTTCTTCCGCGCAGCCCATGAACACCATTCTTGTTTAGTGTTTTACGTATTGTAGACTTGTCAACAGAGATGTTAGCATGTTCCAGAGATTTTCGTAAGTCTTTTGCTGAAACTCTAGGATTCATCTTAACCTCATTGAGCATTCTGCGCTGTGCTCTTGCAGTCATCTTTGCAGGACGGCCACTCCTAGGGAGAGTCGCAACAGGGCTGAAATTTCTCCATTTATAGACAATTTGTCTTACTGTGGACTGATGAACATCAAGGATTTTAGAGATACTTTTGTAACCCTTTCCAGCTTTATGCAAGTCAACAATTCTTAATCTTAGGTCTTCTGAGACAACTTTTGTTTGAGGCGTAGTTCACATCAGACAATGCTTCTTGTGAATAGCAAACTCACATTTTGTGAAGGATCTTTTATAGGGCAAGGCAGCTCTAACCAACATCTCCAATCTCGTCTCATTGATTGGACTCCAGGTTAGCTGACTCCTGACTTCAATGGAGAAGTCAGTAGCCTAGGGGTTCACATACTTTTTCCAACCTACACTGTGAATGTTTAAATAATGTATTCAATTGACAAGAAAAATACAATAATTTGTGTTATTAGTTTAAGGAACACTGAGTTTGTCTATTGTTGTGACTTAGATGAAGATCAGATCAAATTTGATGTAAAATGTATGCAGACATCCAGGTAATTCCAAAGGGTTCACATACTTTTTCTATACTGAAAAAATCTCACTCACTCCCTACACTTCCTCATCCAGCAAAACATAGCTGGCAACGGGAAGCCATTCTCTTTAATGACCTCATCAGGGATGCCAAAGCACCCTGGCCAGTCACTCTTGCCTCCCCGCTTTAAGGAGAGTAAATGCTGTTTACGAGGGCTGTGTTACCCAGCAGACCCCAACGTCTCAGCTCTCTCTTTTAAAGAACCAGCCACCCAACACTACCATGCACTGCTTTGCAGTGTTTCGTTTAGCCTCGCCTTCTCTTCTCTTTATTCTCTCCTCCTCCCATTCTCCTCTCCTCCTTCACTCAAGGTTTGGTGTTGTTTTTTTCTCTTTTTTTCTCTGAGGTGGCGTAGTCGTGTTTCTCCGTTTTGCTGCCGTTCTCCACTACTTTGTTTTGGATGACCTTGTTCTAAGCGACCGACCCGCCTCTCGCTGTGTCTTTGGATAGAGGGTGAAAGATTAGAGGGCGAGGGATGACAGAGGAAAGGCAATGGCGGTAGTGGTTAAAATGACACCTTCCTCTCAGAGAAATGAAGTGAAGGACTGAACCACAGCCCAGACAGACTAAACGTGTGCCACACAGCAGCCTTCCTTGAGTTGTTGCAGCTCTATGGTCTGAAAGTGGCATCAATTCCTCTTCCTGGTCTCCCTTCACCTTGCGTCACTCACTGTTGAATGCGGAACAAGGGAGAGTTTGTTGTTTTGAAAGTCTATTGGAAAAGTTTGGTTACTTGCTAGCTACCTAGTTTGGTTACTTGCTAGCTTTTGCTTTTGTTTGTTGCTGGGACCGCCACTATCTGTCCAGTGATCCTGCCGATCTGAGGAGCTGCTTGGTGTAGCAGCTAGCCTAGCTGCTAGCTAGCTGCCTATCAAGCTAGCAGGTTTTTTTTTTTTGAGGGCTTAAACACAGCCCACGACGCCTGGCTGGGACTGCAGATTGCCCTGGGCTTGTGGCTCTCTAGATGTCTTCTGTTGTTTCCAGTCTACCCTGCGACGTGCCCTGTCTGGAACTGTGAGGTGTAACAGCGTAACCTATGTTGCTACCATGACAAAGCTCAAAGCCGACGGGAATAACATTGGTGACAATGGTGTCTCTTTCACAGGTGAGGGATCTTTTAAACTAACAAAGATGGTTATACAAGCAGTTGTTAACAACAAGAATATAGCTTCAAGTGTTGTCCAAATACGGATGGAGTCAACTAATAAAAGAACGGATGACTTGACCAGAGAGGTCCAGGCTCTGAAGAACAGTTTGCAGTTCTCCCAGGCTCAGCTTGACTAGTTTAATTGCGTACTTCCGCTACGACGGGCTTGTAAATTTGCTCTGGCTTTCTACGCCAATTTCAGTGCACTCTCGTCTGAGTGTGCCAGAGCGCATAATACCTGACGGATTTGCGAACGCTCAACACGTTTTGAATATGGCCGGTGTCAGTAAACGCTGGCAAAAGAGTAAATTGTTGCCAGCAGCACAGTTGTAGTCACCAACACTCTGGATAACATAGCATCCTAACCAGCTCTGCTAGGGCAAGTAAAATGGTCAGTGAGCTGTACTCTAATTTGTGTATGGAAGTAGCTAGCAAGGTAGCCAACATTAGCCAGTTTGCTTGGCTGCTTGACTGTTGTTTTTAGAACAGAACGCTTAGATCATCCCTTAAAGAATTGGATGGGGCTTAAGCGGTGTGAATGATGCTGAATGGAAGTAGACAGAGCTCTCCAATAGGTACCAAAACATTCCAAGGCCATTTTCTCAAAAGTGAGGTTACAAGTTTATCAACTAACTTTCAAAGCAGAATTACTTTCCCATTGTTCCTCAAATATAGTATATGATATACCGTTTTGTCACTCTGTGTTTCTGATTTTATCCAATGTAAAAATAAAAACACAATTTCAAATTTTTCTACATAAGACCTAAATCAAGGCGGTCGGTCATAAATTACTTGGTGTTTCCTTCGATTGTGAACTGTCATGGTCAAAACATATAGATTCAATGGTTGTAAAGATGGGGGAGAATAAATAAAGCAACACCTCATGGCACAATGTCTCTCCCCCATGTGACCTACTTGTTGTGTGTATGTATTGACATGTATGCAGTGACGACCCCGTCATTCAGAGCCCCATCTGTTTTGAGCCACACGTAGCTAAAAAACGTGTCACATATCAGTTTGCAAACAATGTAAAAAAAAATAATAATAAAACAATAATATTTGAGTAAATAAAGCCTCCAAACAAGCATGGTCTCTTGAGTAAGCCAGCTCCAAAATACAGGTGTTTCAGCCAAGCTCAGTGCTTTCTGTGGTGGTGTGGCAGCCAGTGGAAAATACAAAGAGTAGGGGTTGGTAATGTTCTTTTAGTTGCGCCGTGATCGGCTCAGTGTTCTGTCACTCATGGGGACATTACGTCACTGCCAAATCTAAAGGTAGAGCTCAAAAATTCAACCCCCTTGGGTGCTGCCATAGAGTTACATTAGAAGTGCCCATCCAAGAAGGCTCAAGGTTATTGGCCACAGATAGATCTAACGTGATTTGGCGTAATTTTATCTAGTAGCTTTGATTGGACTGATAATGTCAACATCATGCTTTCAAAATCTTAGCCAGCAGTCGTCATCATGAATCAAGTCGACAATCTACTGGTAAATCCTTTTTAATCCTTGTCATTTGAAGAGACATTATAGATAAAACGTATCGGTGCTCATTGGTCATCAACATTACCCAACAATTTGGAAATTGCAAATTCAACATGAATGGTTTGGAAGAAATCCGTGGCTAACTGCAAGCATTGCAAAGCAATCACTAGGTTGCTATTCAGTGTAGTGTGTGTGTGTGTGTTCCCAATTCTGGGGACCACAAAAGGGTATTTTTTTCCCTCTTTTTTTTCTCCCCAATCTTAAAATGATAAACATTCAACATTGTCCATGCTGTCAATCCACCATGATTTCTGCCGCACTCAAAACAACTTAACTTGGAAACCTGACTTCACTGAGTTCAAGACGACTGGGAACTCGGGAGAAAACGAGCTTAGTCTGGCAAAATACATTTTGAACGGTCATCCAACTCGGAATTGTAAGTCGGGAACTCGGGCCTCTTTCTTGAGCTACGAACTGAAGATCACTGACGTCGTGATTCAACGTTGTTTTTTCCCGAGTTCCTAGCAGTGGTAAGGTGTTGGGACTCTGCTGGGTTGTTGGGGGTGTAAGGTGTTGGGACTCTGGGACGTGCTAATGTTTTTACATTTATGTCAATTGTAAAGTATTTTGTTTGTAATGCATTGTTTGTTATATGTTATATATGTTATATGTTATATGGCATCGGCTAATGGGGATCCTAATAAATCAACCTGCATTGATGACTATTCTGCTGCATTGATGACTATTCAGCTTATTCAATGCAAAAAAAAAAAGAAATGCTCATCTGTTATTCACTATTGACAACATCAGTTTAACTTTTGAATTCCATATTCTTTTTTCTGTGAGCTCAATGCGCTGTTTCTCAAGAGATCGATCAAGTGTGAACTGCGCGACAAGGTTTAGCGTTGAAAACATGGTGATTAACTACAGTGACCATAACCCGTTGTGAGCCTACTTGTCTGCGTGGGGCAGACACGGACAATGAGAGAGACAGAAGACGCGCGATTGAGAGGGATTGAGAGCTGTTGCTTCAGTTACAGTATCTCTTCCTGAAAAACGTAATTAATAGTTGGTATTCAGCAGTCATAAAAGTATGCTTTTACTTTGAACTACAAAAATTGTGTTTTTTTTTTTTTTGGTCATAGAACAGATATATAGAACAGATATACAGCTCCTTAGACTTGGTTTCAATGACCGACATATCTATAACTCACATTTCTGTCAATTTGGTCAGGTCGCTAAAAAAGTTACATTTTGCATCTTTAATAAGTGATAAGCAGTAAGGGCATGTATTCATTGTTTTATTCTGTTACAGCATTCATCCCACATAATGCATAGTGCATTTAATGAAAAGAAAAGATCATCTAAATCGGAAACCATGATCATTTTTTATCATCGAACTGAAAACGAACCGTCCTCAAACAGCACTAATCGCTCAGCACTATTGTTCATACAGTACCGTAGCCTAGATCCTCAAAATAGAAAAGTACTTCTGCACTGAGTACGGCCTTTTTTGTTCATCTCAAAGGGTTCAGTTGCTGAACCCCCAAAACAACACATTTTAAACCGGTGTGGTGTGGTGGGCTGGCTGGATGCTGGTGGGCTGGCTGCCTGGAAGTGTCTCAGACAGGGAGAGGAATGCAGGAAGAGGGGGCAGAGACTGCTGGTGGGACCCCCCTCCACCCCAACCCCTCTTACTACTGGCCAGGTGTTGGTTAGCACTTTACTGTATTGCAGAGTGGCGTGCGTGCGTGCGCGTTCACACGCTACAGAGTGCTGTGCCACAGCTGCATAGGAAGAGGTTAGGGTGGGGGAACCAAAAACACATACCAAGCAACGTGACGACACTGCATGTGGGTTAGTTACTGTGCCCCATTTATAAGTGGGGTATTGAGAACGTCTGACTGTGACTGAACCCCAGGCAGCTCATGAGATGAGAGGCTAATAGAGAAAGCAGTGAGGAGAGGGGCAGACCTGGGTTCAAATACAATTTAAAATCTTTCAAATACTTAAATGTTGCTCTGGACTGCCAGATTGGCAAGGGTTGCAGTTTTGGGATTATTCTATTAGGCCATTAAACCAGGCAAGCTCAATCAAGCACTGAGAAAGTATTATAAATGATTTCCAGCAGTATTTGAACCCAGGTCTAGAAAGAGGTCATGCTGCTACAGTGTGCTCTACTGTATCATTATACTGAATATCTAAACAAACCAGATTCATAGAAATGGATGATAAGGCAGTTGGAAACGTGGCGGATCGGATGACACCGTTAGGTCTGTGACCACCTGCTCCGCCATGCTGCTTCTGACCGCTGTGTTATGTGCAGTGTGGGGTAACGAAAGTATTCACACCCCTTGACTTTTTCCACGTTTGGTTGTGTTACAAATTGAGATTAAAATGTATACTTTTTTTTTATCGACAGAAAATTCTAAAATGTCAAAGTAGTTAAAAAATAAAAAATAAACTTCGAATTTATGAAAAATAAAACCCGACTATCTTGATAAGTATTAAACCCCCTGAGTCAATACATGGTAGAATCACCTTTGGCAGTGTTTACAGCGGTGCGTCTTTATGGGTAAGTCTCTAAGATCTTTGCATACCTGGATTGTACAACATTTGCCCATTTTATTATTTTGAAACTCTTCAAGCTCATTGCTAGACAGTCATTTTCAAGTCTTGCCATATATTTTCAAGCTGATTTTTAAGTCCGAACTGTAATTGGGCCACCTAGGAACATTCAATGTCGTCTTGGTAAGCAACTCCAATGTATATTTGGCCTTGTGTTTTAGGTTATTGACCTGCTGAAAAGTGAATTTGTTTCCCAGTGTCTGTTGGAAAGCAAACTGAACCAGGTTTCCCTCTAGGATTTTGCCTGTGCTGAGCTCTATTCCATTTCTTTTTATCCTAAAAAACTCCCTAGTCCTTGCCGATGACGAGCATATCCATAACATGATGCAGCCACCACCATGATTGAAAATACTAAATGAAGAGTGGTGCTCAGTGTTGTTGGATTTGCCCCAAACATAATGCTTTATTTTCGGGGCATAAAGTACAGTTTTTTTGCTGTGTTACTTTCCTTATTGCAAACAGGATGCATGTTTTGGAATATATTTTATTCTGTACAGACTTCCTTCTTTTCACTCTGTCATGTAGGCTAGTATTGTGGAGTAACTACAATGTTGTTGATCCATCCTCAGTTTTCTATCACAGCCATTAAACTCTGTAACTGTTTTAAAATCACCATTTGCCTCATAGTGAAATCCCTGAGCGGTTTCCTTCCTCTCCGTCAACTGAGTTAGGAAGGACACTTGTCTTTGTAGTGACTGGGTGTATTAATACACTATCCAAATTGTAATTAATAACTTCACCATGCTCTAAGGGATATTCAGTGTCTGCTGCTTTTTATTTTTACCCATCTACCAATAGGTGCCCTTCTTTACGAGGCATTGGAAAACCTCCCTGGTCTTTGGTTGAATCTTTGCGTGAAACTCGCTACTTGACTGAGGGACCTTACAGATAATTGTATGTTTGGGGTTCAGAGTTCGGGTTGTCATTCAAAAATCATCTTAACCACTATTATTTCACAGAGTGAGTCCATGCAACTTATTATGTGACTTGTTAAGCCATTTTTACTCCTGAACATATTTAGGCTTGATAACAAAGGTGTTGAATACTTAATGACTCTAAACATTTCAGCTTTTCATTTCTTATTCATTTGTAACCATTTCTGAAAACAGAACTCTGCTTTGACACACGTGGGAAAAGTCAAGGGGGGTGAATACTTTCTGAAGATATTGTATGTGCATCACATTTTATTTCTGCCTGCCCCCTCTCTCCCTTGTGCTGGCTCGCTTGTGGTGTATTCATTACACTGATTCTGAATTTGTCCAGTAGAAACTCACGTTTTCAGTTGCAAATCATTCTAGTTTTGCAACTGTTTGGACTAATGATTTATACCCCTGCTCTTTCTCTTCGCTAATGATGCGAGTGTGTGTGTGTTCAGTCTTCGGTCTGTAGAATATCCTAGCCTATTCATTGATGATGGGCCCTACTTAACTGAAGTTGCGAGGCATTGCAAGCCAAGACATTGTGAGATGCAGTTTAAGATTGCCGATAGATAGGACCTAGTTCACTCTTCTGCCTGGTGGCCGACGGGCTCTACTGTGCCCCGTCCCTCGCTAGCTCACTATGAAAGATACAAGTGTTTGGTCTCGGAAATATGGCAACTCATCAGTCTCCTCCGTTCCAAAAATAGTCAATTCCTAGTGGACACGGGGAGTCGACGTGCAAGGAGTCGAGGAATGAATTATTTTGGAGTCGACTCTCCTCCACTTCGTCACCATCCACCATTAAAAGTTGGGAAAATGGCAGAGAACGGCAAGCGACAGCAGCGAAAGTTCTGTATGGTAATACTTTGAAAAGTTAAATGAGAAGGAAATGCAGACTTTGCGAGGTGGAATTGAGGTACAGGTGCAATGCTTAACCATCTGAAAGGGACACCGTGAGACCCAAGCTGTTTCTGGCAGCAGCACAGCTGCATTGTAAATTCACATGGAATTGAATGAGTATTTCTTATTGTTTTAACGGAAAAGCGAGTAAAAATAAATGGCAGTTTAAACGTCAACACGTCTCTTCAGTCCTCACCACCTGTGCTCCCCAGGGATTTTACCAGTTGTTAACGTGTTCACAATGACGCAATTAAGGAGGACAGCTTCTTGCGAGTTTAGATATTCCCACCAGAAACTCTCATGCAAAGGCCCTTTTTACTATGACGAAATGAAAAGAGCTCAGCGTATTTATCGCTCCCTGTTAGTTAACATTCACGATCGGCAAATACTTTTCTCTCCAGCTAAACCCGGAGCCTAACGCATTATTGAGAGGACCTCCACTGGTTCAAGATGCTCCCAAATGGCACCTTATTCCCTTTCTAGTGTCGTACTTTTGACCAGGGAACATAGGGGCCCGGTACTCATTTTGAGTGCCTGTATTTTAAAAAAACCAATATTCTATACGAGGTGCCAGTACTCAAGCGGTAGAAAATTCCAGGTTGCAGTACTTTTGTACTCGGCCCAATTCAATAACTCCACTCTTTATGCCACACATTTTCATCAACTTTCTGCTTGTGTGGATATGATTGATGATGGAGACTGGTGGATGAATGCAATGCCTGGCTGTTGTTATGGTGCTTTACCTGGGAAAGCGCAATAATGGGGAAACAGCCTTCTGAGAACTGGTCTTTCTTTGTTAGATCACCATCTCTACCAGGAAGCTGTAACATGTAGCCTAATCACTTATACAAACAGGCAGGCGCGTGCACACACATACATGAAAACACAGCACACACACTTACACAACACACACACACACTCCAATTTGTGAATACTGTCCATACATGTAATGAGGACTCGGGCTCTCAGAACATGAGCAATAGCTTGCTTTCTCTTGCTATCACTAGACAACTACACGCAAATGTGCAGGTGCATTGAATAGAAACTTGTGGTACATAAGTACTGACACACTTTCATTTTCATAAACACCCTGTACACACACACACACACACACACACACACCATGCAGTGCTGATAGATAAAACCACTCAACATGTTTTCCAACGCCTTGCATTCCCTTATTTTCTTCCACCTGTTTGATTGAATATGAATGGTGGAAAATATATAAATGAGCTGTACTGCTGCTGTACACAGAAATGAATGTGTGTCCTGCAATATGGATTTGGAACTGGCAGAAAACAATGGAGGCGTTTCCCCTTTCTCTCTCCCTCTCCCTCGCTCCATCTTTCTCTCCCTCTTTCTCACTTCTCTTGCTCTCTTGCGGACTGATGTTGCATAATCGTTTATGTAAAGAGGTATTCGTTCTTCCTCTAGAGGGTTTGTGTCTTCAACACACACTAACCTGCCGTTAAGCGCTAGCTAGCTAGCAGCCTGACTGTTAGCATACGTGTAGCCTGTTTAGCAGCTAGCTCGACGCTTCCCTGCCTGCTTGCCCGGCACTCCCTCCCTCCTCTTTAGCCTCCTAATCAAGGGGACAAACACAGGGACACTAACTCTCTGCTGAATTTCTTCACACTGCAGTGTTTTAGCAACAAAAAAGAGGGGGGCAAAAGGGAGGAGGTGGATGCAAACACTGAGGGAGCTGTGAGACTTGAAGCAAGGTCCTGGCGCGGTGCCAGTCCTGCTCTGGGCAGCAGCAGCCTCTCAGCCTTCCCTTCCCTGTCTCCTGGCTCGCAACTGACTCAGTGGAAAATGTGAATGAAAACATTCCCCAAGCCCCTAACACAAATCACTTTTCTCCCTACCCCACTCCACCCCTCAAAACCCCCCAAGCGGGATTATTATGTTCCTTTTTTGGGGGAGTGGGAAGGGGGCTTGCGATTTAGTGTTTTTCTGTGTAGGGTAACTGCCAGAGTTTTGGGAAGAAGAAGATAAAACAAATGGGGACGAAAACAGATAAAAGGCTAGTAGGAGGCGCAGTACAACGTAAAACCCTAGCCGGCTAGACTGATTCTTCTTGTTGTGAGAGTGACTCTGTAGTAAGGAGGCACAGGAATATGGCTCTTAATAAGGCTCAGCCATATCCATGACAACACGCTTGGCATTCCTGGGCAGACCGCATTGGCATCTGAAGGAATCACAAAATGGCAGCACACAAAAAGACTCAGTCGGGGCTCCGGTTAACCCTCTGTGTGCCACGCCTGACGACTTCGGAGAAAGAGACACTGTTGTTATCTGCTTTTGTCTAGTGCTTGATTTAAAATTAAAAAAATATCCCCACATTCTGATTCGGTTTAGGCTAGTTGTCATTGTGAGAGAGGCTAAATTGTTTGTTCTCAGTGACTATCCAGCAATAACATCTAAAGTGCAGAGTCATTTTTATTTTTTAATTTTTTATACACATCCTGGTTCCTCATAGAATGAATAAAATTACAAATTTCTCTTGACCCCCTCAATTCATTCTGTTATCAGTGCAAGCTATTTCACTAGAGGTATGAGTGCCAAATGGCACCCTACTCCCTACATACTGCACTACAGTTGACCAGAGCCCTATGGGTCTAGGGCTTTCATCCATTGTGTCACTGGAACATTTGAAAGTCATATCTGACTGCGAGGGTTGCTATGACTCGCGTTAAACACTGTGCCGTTTGTCTATCTCGGCGGGGACTTTACTTTGCCGG
Organism: Oncorhynchus tshawytscha; assembly: GCF_018296145.1. Lineage (NCBI taxonomy): Eukaryota > Metazoa > Chordata > Actinopteri > Salmoniformes > Salmonidae > Oncorhynchus > Oncorhynchus tshawytscha. Next base: position 50,509,535 of record NC_056437.1, on the reverse strand, counting down.
GGGAAGATGCTGATGCATAACAGTATCTTTCTGATGATTTCAGTTTCTCTGTCTTGATCTGTCTGGGTCTTCCGTCTCTAATTATCTTCCTCTCCTGCATAGGTCAGGTCAATGTTGCGGCTAGTTTAAAAAACACAGACACACACACACACACACACACACACACACACTAGTGATGCGCGGGTTGAATCACAACCGTGGTCCCAGCGGTTACATCCGCTGGGGGGACGGGTTTACGGTCATTAAATATCATGTGGCTGAAAGACAGGTGAGTGGTGGTCGGATTGAATAAAGAGAAGCAAAACCTTAAATTCCTTAATGTATAATTGTGCAATTTTATATAGGCTACGTTGAGGTTTTTATTTTTGGCTATCTGGTATTACTGCATAAGCCTACATTTTAGGGTTTTAACTGTACACGCGCCAAATAGCCTACACAGCCAATCTTCAGATAATGTTTTTGGGAAGTGCAGAATTTATTTTACGCCAATCTGCGGAGGCAAAAAGGAGTTTGTCGGAGTGTAATTCAATAAGACAAAAGCTGCGAAAGGTCAGTTGAATATAAAGAGAAGGGAGGGCCAGAAAAGTCATGTCTGGGAAATATTTGGTGAAGTGGTAAAAGAGGATGATAGCAGTGGGATAGATGAGGCTCTATCCCAATCTGACAGGATTCTGAATAGGGCTATGGCATGTCAAGGGGACTGCAGCCTGCCGTTTTAGATGGGTTAAATGGAAACTAAAATCTGGACATTGACTAACCAGAATAAACTACTGTTTGTGGGTAAACTAAAGTCCTCTGATAATACTAGTCCCGTGCGACTCAACATCCCTGTGTTTTGAGGAAATGTCTGAGTTTGACAGGTGTTACTCGCGGTTTGAGCAAGAAGACAATAACTGAGTCGATAAATTGAACAAAGTGCTGTGCGTAGTGCATTCGGAAAGTATTCAGACCCCTTGACTTTTTTAACATTTTGTTACGTTATTCAAAAATGTATTAAATGAAAAAATTCCTTAATCTACAAACAATACCCCATGATGACAAAACAAAAACAGACTTGTAGATATTTTTGCAAAGGTAAAAATAATAATACAAACTTAAAAACGATCACATTTACGTAAGTATTCAGACCCTTTTCTCAGTACTTTGTTGAAGCACCTTTGGCAGCGATTACAGCCTCGAGTCTTCTTGGGTATGACGCTATTAGCTTGGCACACCTGTATTTGGGGAGTTTCTCCCATTCTTCTCTGCAGATCCTCTCAAGCTCTGTCAGGTTGGATGGGGACTGTCACTGTACAGCTATTTGCAGGTCTCTCCAGAGATGTTAGATCGGGATCAAGTCCGGGCTCTGGCCCTGCCACTCAAGGACATTCTGAGACACCAGAACAGAGAATCTTGTTTCTCATGATCTGAGAGTTCTTTAGGTGCCGTTTGTAAACTCAAAGCTGGCTTTCATGTGCTTTTTACTGAGGAGTGGCTTCTGTCTGGCCACTCTACCATAAAGGCCTGATTGGTGGAGTGCTGCAGAGAGGATTTTCCTTCTGGAAGGTTCTCCCATCTCCACAGAGGAACTCTAGAGCTCTGTCAGAGTGACCATCGGGTTCTTGGTCACCTCCCTGACCAAGGCCCTTCTCCCCTGATTGCTAATTTTGGCCGGGCGGCCAGCTCTAGGATGCACTGTCAACTGTGGGACTTTTATATAGACAGACAGGTGGGTGCCTTTTCAAACCATGTTCAATCAATTGAATTTACCACTGGTGGACTCCAATCAAGTTGTAAAAACATCTCAAGGATGAGCAATGGAAACGGGAAGCAACTGAGCTCAATTTCGAGCCTCATAGCAAAGGATCTGAATACTTATGTAAATAAGGCATTTCTGTTTTGAGTTGTTAATACATTTTGCCTTGTCATTATGGGGTATTGTGTGTAGATAGAGGATTTGTTGTAATGTAACACAATGGGGAAAAGGTCAAGGAGTCTGAATACTTTCAGAGGGCAATGTATGAAGTGCCTACATGTATCGACTTTCACAGTGAATGCTTTCGTTTATACGCTTTCTGCAAATGAATTGAATATCGCCAAATGCATCATACAAAAATCTAACGTACATTCTGGGGTAAAAATGATGTGAACCCTTTGGCGTTACCTGGATTTCTGCATAAATTGGTCATCAAATTTGATCTGATCTTCATCCAAGTCACAACAATAGACAAACAGTACGCTTAAACTAATAACACACAAATTATTGTATTTCTTTGTCTATATTGAAAACATCATTTAAACATTCCCAGTGTAGGTTGGGAAAAGTACGTGAACCTTAAATGACTTGGAGTCAGGAGTCAGCTAACCTGGAGTCGAATCAATGAGATGAGATTGGAGATGTTGGTTAGAGCTGCCTTGCCCTATTAAAAACCCTCACAAAAAAAGAAGCATTGCCTGATGTGAACCATGCCTTGAACAAGATAGTTCTCAGAAGACCCAAGATTAAGAATTGTTGCCTTGCATAAAGCTAGAAAAGGTTACAAAAGTATTTATAAGATAAAGTCCACAGTAAGATAAATTGTCTATAAATGGAGAAAGTTCAGCACTGTTGCTACTCTCCCTAGGAGTGGCCGTCCTGCAAAGATGACTGCAAGAGCACAGTGCAGAATTCTTAATGAGGTTAAGAACAATCCTAGAGTGTCAGCTAAAGACTTCTAGAAATCTCTGGAACATGCGAACATCTCTGTTGACAAGTCTACAATACCTGAAACACTAAATAAGAAGGGTGTTCATGGGAGGACACCAAGGAAGAAGCCACTGCTGTCCAAAAGAAACCCCATTGCTGCACGTCTGAAGTTTGCAGAAGTGCACCAGGTTTTTCCACAGCGCTACTGGCAAATTCTGTGGACAAATGAAACTACAGTTGTTGTTTGGAAGGAACACAACACTGTGTCGAGGGGGGGAAAAGGCACAGCACACCAACATCAAAACCTCATCCCAACTGTAAAGTATGGTGGAGGGAACATCATGATGTGGGGCTGCATCAGGGCCTTGACAGCTTGCTATCATTGACAGAAAAACTTGGGAATTCATTTATCAAGATAGATATTTTGCAGGAGAATGTTAGACTGTCTGCCAATTGAAGCTCAACAGATGTTGGGTGATGCAACAGGACAACAACCCAAAACACAGAAGTAAATCAACAACAGAATGGCTTGAACAGAAGAAAATACGCCTTCTGGAGTGGCCCAGTCAGAGTCCTGACCTTCTGGAGTGGCCCAGTCAGAGTCCTGACCTCAACACAGTTGAGATGCTGTGGCATGACCTCAAGAGCAGATTACACCAGACATCCCAAGAATATTGCTGAACTGGAACAGTTTTGTAAAGAGGAATGGTCCAAAATTCCTCCTGACTTGTGCAGGTCTGATCTACAACAACAGAAAGCATTTGGTTGAGGTTATTGCTGCCAAAGGAGGGTCAACCAGTTATTAAATCCAAGGGTTCCCACATTTTTTTCCACCCTACACTGTGAATGTTTACACGATGTGTTCAAAAAAAGACATGAACACATATAATTGCTTGTGTGTGTTTTAGTTTAAGCAGACTGTTTGTTGTGATCTAGATGAAGATCAGATAAAAATGTATTGACCAATTTATGCAGAAATCCAGGTATTTCCAAAGGGTTCACATACTTTTTTCTTGCCACTGTACATCACCAATGTTCTCTGGTAGTATTAGTCCCGTGCGACGAATAGGGCTGTAGCTTTAACCCCTGCAGAATGAAGCATTCTGTGGACTTTGGAACAGAAGTGGAGAAATTATAATTGATTTCTTTCTGCTTCTTGAGAGAATGCAATGCTCAGTTAGGTATCATCTGTAGAGGTGCTGTCTTCATCATAAAAGCTGATCATATTTCAAGCACATAAAATATGCATCGACGCCGAACTGAAATCTTATCAGAACACGTTGGGTCGTTTTCACACATTTCATTACTTACAACCAGTCAAACTAATGTCATTTAGACATTTTCCACAGAAAATCTTTCCCGTTTTTTTGTTGCTTTATTGTATTTTCTCCCCAATACATGTCTTTCCTCCGTGAAAGATGAGAGAATTCACCGACGTCAACTGGATTGAAGCATTCATTCTATCCATCTATTACATTATTCTGTTGAGTAAGGGTTTATTTAGTCTTTTAGGGCAACATGTCATGACAGAGAAGAAGCTACCTGTATCTAATAATAGACATGTTGACTAACACACAGCCGACCAAAATGTCTGAAATTATAAGCAGAAACGGATCTACATCAGGCACCCTCTGTCAAAAAATCGGTCTGCCATCTTTGGCTGTAGCCGACAACACATTTTCTATATTTGCAGGTTGGGGTCGGGTGCGGGCCTCAGATTTTCACTTCATCACATAGTGGGTGGTTGCGGATGGGTTATTAGCAATTGCAAACAGCTGACCCTTGCACCAGAAACACACACACACACACACACACACACACACACACACACAGACATCTAAGCCAGTCCCAGACATGGGTGCCCCTGCCTTTGTCACTCCGGGGTAGGAAGCCCCGCAGAAGCCTGGCCTGATTGTTCCGGTTGGCTGCTCTGTGGATGTAGGTGGGGGTGGGAATGGGGTCATCTGAGGATGAGGGGCAAGGGTGGGCACAGTGGAACACCTCATACGTCCTGGCAGAGTTGGCACAAGAGATTGGGAAAGAGGCATGAAAAGATGGAGATATGGGGGGGGTGTATTATGAGACCGAAGCAGAGATTTCCCACAGTGTTTTACTGCAACATTTCAATGTACCGTTGTGCTGTTGTAGTTCAGTCTCTTAACATTGTCTAGCACTAGGGTGAAAACTGTGAGTGGGAGTCTCCACTTTTTCCATTTCCTAACAAACACCAACGCGCACCTGTAAATGACTAGCTTAAGATAGATCTACTGTGTTTTCCCTTCCTCTGACAGAACAGAAACAGAACAGAAACGGAACAGAAACATGAGCCGGTGTTCCCATGCCTGCTGGTGGCCTTGTCTGTCCATCTCTGCCCCCACCGGGTTGAATAAAGCACTGTGTTGTTTCTGTCCCTCTGTGAAATGTCATCCACATCAGAGGTGTTGGGGGGGAAAAAACATGTTATCCAGGAAGATGATAAATCAGTGGGTGGTGTTTTGGTCTGAGTCCCAAATGGCACCCTATTCCCTACTTAGTGTCGTTTGGTACGTGGTCCTTTTGCACTTGCTTTGGTGTGAAGTACATTTACTGTCTGTTAAACGTGGCGACACGCTTGCAACCTTCTGGTCATGACATTAGCTCTCCTCATGTCTTCAACCCACATCCCACCCCTGGTGAAGGTTGCTGGCCTAACTGTGCTGAGAACTGCCCTCGAGGTAGACGTCTAGGATCAGGTTACCCAACACCGAAACTAAACCACAACCATGAGGGGATGATCACATACAGTACCCGTCAACAGTTTGGACACATCTCATTCCATGGTTATTTTATTTTTAGTGTTTTCTACATTGTAGAATAATAGTGAAGACATCAAAATGATGAAATAACACATACGGAATCATGTAGTAACCAAAAAAGTGTTAAACAAATCAAAATATATTTTATATTTGAGATTCTTCAAAGTAAACCTGCCTTGATGACAGGTTTGCCCACTCTTGGCATTCTCTCAACCTGCTTCACCTGGAATGCTTTTCCAACAGTCTTGAAGGAGTTCCCACATATGCTGAGCACTTCGTGGCTGCTTTTCCTTAACTCTGCAGTCCAACTCATCTCAAACCATCTCAATTGGGTTGAGGTTGGGTGATTTATGGAGGCCAGGTCATCTGATGCAGCACTCCATCACTCTCCTTCTTGGTCAAATAGCCCTGTGTTGGTTCATTGTCCTGTTGAAAAACAAATTATAGTCCCAGTAAGTCCAAACCAGATGGGATGGCATATCGCTGCAGAATGCTGTGGTAGACATGCTGGTTAAGTGTGCCTTGAATTCTAAATAAATCACAGATAGTGTCACCAGAAAAGCACCATCACACCACCTCCACCATGCTTCACGGTGGGAACCACACATGCAGAGATCATCTGTTCAGCTACTCTGCTTCTCACAAAGACACAGCGGTAGGAACCAAAAATGTCAAATTTGGACTCATCAGACCAAAGGACAGATTTCCACCGTTCTAATGTCCATTGCTCATGTTTCTTGGCCCAAGCATGTCTCTTCTACTTATTGGTGTCCTGTTAGTAGTTATTTCTTTGCAGCAATTTGACAATGAATGCTGTTTCTCACATTCTCCTCTGAACAGTTAAAGTTGAGATGTCTGTTACATGAACTCTGTGAAGCATTTATTTGGGCTGCAATTTCTGAGGTTGGTAACTAATGAACTGATCCTCTGCAGCACAGTAACTCTGGGTCATCCTTTCCTGTGGTGGTCGTCATGAGAGCCAGTTTGATCATAGCGCTTGATGGTTTTTGCAACTGCACTTGAAGAAACTTTCAAAGTTCTTGAAATTTTCCACATTGACTGGCCTTCATGTCTTAAAGTAATGTTGGACTGTCGTTTCTCTTTGCTTATTTGAGCTGTTCTTGCCATAATATGGACTTAGCCCTATTTGGTAATAGACCATCTTCTGTATACCACTCTTACCTTGTCACAACACAACTGATTGGTTCAAACACATTAGGAAAGAAATTCCACAAATTAACTTTTTTTAAAAGGCACGCATGTTATTTGAAATGCATTCCACGACCCCATGAAGCTGGTTGAGAGAATGCCAAGAGTGTGCAAATCTGTCAAGGCTACTTTGAACAATCTAAAATATATTTTGATTTGTTTAACGCTTTTGGTTACTACATGATTCCATATGTGTTATTTCATAGTTTATGTCTTCACTATTATTCTACAATGTAGAAAATAGTAAAAAATAAGGAGAAACCCTTGAATGAGTAGGTGTGTCCAAACTTTTGACTGGTACTGTACATTATAAATATCAAACCCTCTATCACTGGTTTGGGGAAACTTCTATCTCCCTGAAGTTTGAACCAAGGCCCTGTCCAAACACGTTTTAAAATATGCCATTCCTTCCTTTTAGAAATCGCTCATCTGTTATGACATTGGTTAAGAGTTGTGGAAGCTATGCTGTGTGAAAACCTATCCAATCCTTTCTACATCAGTGATCATCTCAAGGAAGGATGCAACTTCAGAAGTTTTCCAAACAAGGCCGTAGTTGTGTGGGGTAGGAAGAGAAAATGAGAGCTGACAGTGTAGCACCCGAAATGTTCCTGTGGGTTGCAGACCGGCTGATGGAGTCAGCTCTCTCTGCTCTGGCCCGGCAACATGCTCGCCCACTTTCTCGTCCCTGGCCAGACCCAGCCGTGACTGGACAGGTTCGGCCCCCGGGCCCGGCGCGTCTGCCACCTGATTGGCTTAGTGGGGGTGGTGGCCAGAGGGGGTCACAAAGGTCTGCTTTGTGCGTCTGCTGCCTGAGATGCTGCGGCCCCTCTATTTTCTCTCTCCACACTAGCCCTCTCTGATTCTATCTCCCGTCCTCCCTCTTCACTCACTAGCACTCCTAACACACTGCCCCTCTTTTGTACAGTAGCTCGCTCTCTCTCTGAGCCTCACACGGAGGGTACAGTAGCCGCAAGATACACACACACACACACACACACACTCCAGATCCCCCAAGGCCAGTCAGTGTGCAATAAAACCCAAAGCCACATCCCCTCTGGGTCTGGGGTGGCGTGAAGGGAAGCATGTACTGGTGTTCGGTTGGAGGAGCTGAGAGTCTGAAGCCCTTTTGTTGTGTAATTCAGCTCACCCCCCCCCGCTCCAGATAAATATTCCACAGGGCAAAGAAGGATCAAAGCTGCCTCTGCTGTGAAGCCAGGACTCAAAGGAGAGCGAGGGAATATCCAAATATTTTTAGTTTCCCCACTTCTGTCTTGGGCACTTACCTACCTTAGACAGGAGTGATGGTAACTTGGAACCTAGGATTTAGTCAATAATATAGCAATGATAGAGCTCTGATAGCCTTAGGCCATACTAATGTATAATATATGCTACTTAGCAAACACTTTTATCCTTACGTGACTTCCATTTACAGTGAAGGCATACATTTCAGTACATGTAATCACTGCGGGAGTTGAACCCACAACCTTGTTGTTGCTAGCGCCACACTCTTACCAACTAGACCAGTGTTTCCCAACCCTGGTCCTTGAGTACCTTCAACGGTATACATTTCTATTGCAACCCTGGACAGACGCACTTGATTCAACTTGCCCACTAAGTCCTCAAGCCCTCAATGAGCTGAATGAAGTGTGTTTGTCCAGCGCTACAACAACAAACAAAAAAACGTGTACTGTTGGGAAGCTCTGAACTCGACCACGTGACACCAGACCAGCATGCATTTGTCTGCCAGTGATACCATGTAAGGATTGCGCAACAACAAAATAACAACAGTCACTACAGCTCCCTTCGTAGTCAGCTTATTGAAGACGGACTTCCAGTTAACTGAAGCTGGGTAGCTAGGACACATTTGCCTCTCTAATTTTACTGTCTGTCCCCTCATATCTAGAGTTAGATCTGTCTGGATTTGTTGTTTCATCATCTCTGTTGACCTGAGTCATCTCGCCCTCCTGCCCACATCGCTGTGACTCCACCCAGTCTGGCAGCCCAGAACAACTCTTCCCCCCCCTCTGCTCTTTTGCTCTGTTTTCTCTTACTGTCTGTTTTAATCTCTCTGTCATCTTACTGTCTCGCTGTTTTCTCTCTGTCCTCTCTTACTGTCTCTGTTTTCTCTCTCTCTGTCCTCTCTTACTGTCGGTTTAATCTCTGTTCTCTCTTACTGTCTGTCTCTATTTTCTATGTACTCTCCCATCCCTCCCTCCCTCTCGTTCGCTCATTGTTTATGTAGCCTGTGTTCAGGACACGTGACCCTGGCCAGAGAGAACACACCGTTCTCTCACCTCGCCCCCTGTGGTTTCCCTCCACTTTCACACGATATCTACAGTCAGCCACTGTACATACAGTGGGGCAAAAAAGTATTTAGTCAGCCACCAATTGTGCAAGTTCTCCCACTTAAAAAGATGAGAGAGGCCTGTAATTTTCATCACAGGTACACTTCAACTATGACAGACAAAAAATGAGAAAAAGAGAAAAAAAATTCTAGAAAATCACATTGTAGGATTTTTTATGAATTTATTTGCAAATTATGGTGGAAAATAAGTATTTGGTCACCTACAAACAAGCAAGATTTCTGGCTCTCACAGACCTGTAACTTCTTTAAGAGGCTCCTCTGTCCTCCACTCGTTACCTGTATTAATGGCACCTGTTTGAAGTTATCATTATAAAATACACCTGTCCACAACCTCAAGCAGTCACACTCTAAACTCCACTATGGCCAAGACCAAAGAGCTGTCAAAGGACACCAGAAACAAAATTGTAGACCTGCACCAGGCTGGGAAGACTGAATCTGCAATAGGTAAGCATCTTGGTTTGAAGAAATCAACTGTGGGAGCAATTATTAGGAAATGGAAGACATACACGACCACTGATAATCTCCCTCGATCTGGGGCTCCAAGCAAGATCTCACCCTGTGGGGTCAAAATGATCACAAGAACAGTGAGCAAAAATCCCAGAACCACACGGGGGGACCTAGTGAATGACCTGCAGAGAGCTGGGACCAAAGTAACAAAGCCTACCATCAGTAACACACTATGCCGCCAGGGACTCAAATCCTGCAGTGCCAGACGTGTCCCCCTGCTTAAGACAGTACATGTCCAGGCCCGTCTGAAGTTTGCTAGAGAGCATTTGGATGATCCAGAAGAAAATTGGGAGAAGGTCATATGGTCAGATGAAACCAAAATATAACTTTTTGGTAAAAACTCAACTCGTGTTTGGAGGACAAAGAATGCTGAGTTGCATCCAAAGAACACCATACCTACATCTTACCCATGTGAAGCATGGGGGTGGAAACATCATGCTGTGGGGTTGTTTTTCTGCAAAGGGACCAGGATGACTGATCCGTGTAAAGGAAAGAATGAATGGGGCCATGTATCGTGAGATTTTGAGGGAAAACCTTCTTCCATCAGCAAGGGCATTGAAGATGAAACGTGGCTGGGTCTTTCAGCATGACAATGATCCCAAACACACCGCCCGGGCAACGGAGGAGTGGCTTCGTAAGAAGCATTTCAAGGTCCTGGAGTGGCCTAGCCAGTCTCCAGATCTCAACCCCATAGAAAATCTTTGGAGGGAGTTGAAAGTCCGTGTTGCCCAACAACAGCCCCAAAACATCACTGCTCTAGATGAGATCTGCATGGAGGAATGGGCCAAAATACCAGCAACAGTGTGTGAAAACCTTGTGAAGACTTACAGAAAACGTTTGACCTCTTTCATTGCCAACAAAGGGTATATAACAAAGTATTGAGAAACTTACGGACAGTAGAAGGGGGTTATCTAATGAAAAGAGAACCAACGTAATAAGGCACAACAACTCTGTATGAAAATGTACGGAATGATTCTCTTCCTCCGCGTCTGAATGTAAGCCACTCACATTTGATATTTTCCTGTTAAAAAAAATAAAAATGTTTTTAGATGGAAATCACAGTGTCTGGTGGCGGAGAGATGGAGGCAACAGGCTGCTAGCAGCAGTAAGGCTTCTGTAGGGGGATTTCTCAGGCCTCACACTATTTGCATGGTTTTTACATCAGATGTGTCGGCCAGGGAAGTGGAGGAAGTGTGGGGAGCAAAGTGTCTGTGCGTCCCAAATGGCAACCTATTCCCTATACTGTGCACCACTTTTGACTGAGCACCGCGAGGAATATGATGCCACGCATCAATATGGGACACGCAGCGTGCCTGTGTATAAACAGCCTGTACGCTACCCACCCTCCGACGCAGTGAGGCAGGAGCCATGGTGATGTTGAGGATATGACCCGTATTAAGATTAGAGACCCGAATCTGTCATTATCACATTGCTTCCCACTCACTCAAAGGTCACGATTTGAGTACAGGCGGAGGAGATGACGAGGTGCGAGTGTGTGTATCCATCCGTGTGTGTTTTTGTTTCTTTGCGCACTGATAGGACTGGAAAACCCTAGTTTGTGTACCGGTCTGGGAACAAGCGTTGATGTGTGTGGTAACTGGGCGGGAAAAAATAGTCCGGCCCAGGAAATAATTCAAGTAAACCTATTTGACCTCAGTCTTGCAATGTTGATAAGTAAAGCGCTGCGTGTGTACAGCCATTCCCAAAATCAGAATGCAATGTTCCCATTCCACACAAGCATACTAATGATTAGGATTCACAATATATTAGTCCCCAACAACTCGTGTTAACCAAACAAACCCGAAGTAGATCACAATGACAACAAATGTAAATCATTTGTTCAGTTGTCAATTTAATTCTGTCCATTGAACTCCAATGGAGAAAAACATAGATTTGACTCTGTGTGAGAGCGAGAGATCCTTACAGAAATGTTTACGCTTATGGGCTCCCCTCCCAGTGGGTCAAGTGGCGTTCCCTGACCCCATTTCCCATGGCATAGTAAGAAGTGCATGAGGCGCCGTGGGGAGGGAGGAGAGTGGCACGCTGCTCAGACAGGGAAGATGATGACTCCAGCTATGCCCCCCCCCAATGGCCTAGGGCTCCCTGTGCGCTGCTGACATACCCCCATGTCTGGGCAGACCGACACAACACAGGGCCTGTGTATTGAACAGAGGGCTGTTAGGGCTGTACTGTAGGAATGTCAGGATGACACGCTATGGTCCCAAAGGACACCCTGTTCCCTATGTAGTGCACTACTTTTGACCAGAACCCTGGTGGGGCCGTGATCAAACGATTCCTTGACTGGCTCATAAATCCAAGGAAATGTTTTTTTTCCTTCACTGTACGTGTTTCAGTCAGTTAATGAAATCGAAATGGAGTAGAAGTTAAAACGGTGTGTTTTCTCTCGCTCTCTCTCTCTCTCTGTGTGTGTTGACAGGATGCTACCGGAGGTGGGGCGTATCCCGTTCTACTGGCCTGTGCAGGGCCAAGGCCGGGGGTGTGTGCTGGGCCTGGGGCTGAGCCAGAGGGACATGAAGACCACCGATGAGCCCCACAGTCGCTATGACCTGGATGACATGGACGTGTCCTGGCTGGAGCTGGTCAACCAGGAGTTCAGGGAACTGGGTGAGAGACTTCTTCGGAGTCCTAACCCGGCACCCTTTATAGTTGCACTACTTTTGAGCAGGGTCCATAGGGCTCTGGTTAAATGTAGTGCACTATGTAAGGGAATAGGGTTCCATTTGGAGTGAGAACCTTCAAATCAACGTCAACAGGACTTTATTAGCCTATCGATTTGTTGCGTCTGTTAGTTTGAGCATTTAGTCTAGAATGTGACGCAAAAGCTCGTAAAACAACTCACTCACACACTTACTGGGCTACTGTGGATAAGCATTTTACCAGCTATTGTATGACCATCCTGCAGTATGACCGTACTATTGTACCTCTACTCCATTGTGAAAACTTCCTCAAAACTATAAACTATAAAGCGTCCTCAAAACTATAAACTGCAGACACATTTTAAAGGAGAAAACGCATCGCACCGAGTGACGGTCTGCCGTTTGCCATTTCGGACGCAAGCCAGGGCCTGTGGCCATGGAGGGTTGGTAGTGCTGGTCAGAGAGGTTCATTCTTTCACCGTTCGGTCGGCGCCGTATGTTTCAGTGTTTGACTGCCGACATTTTCTCCATGTAGAATCGGGGTTTTGCAAATTACGGGCCGGCACTCTGTTCAGAGGTGCTAAGTACTCTCGGCTGGCCAACGCTACCGGTGTGTCCATGCCTTAACACTTCACCCTAACACACACAGTCCTCCTCTCCACAACTCCACTACTCCTCATCGCTCTTTTATTGTGGAGTAGTGATGTTGGAGAGAGGAGTTTTGGGGGTCAGAAGGGTGTGTCTCCCTGTACTCTGTCCACACAGAGGGATATTCCCACTGTTGAGCCCAGTCTCTATCAACCGCTCTCTGGCTGGCCGACCGGGGCTACTGTAGCTGACCCTGAAGTTCGCTCTCTCTCCACATTATAGACCCAGTTTATTTACAATCTGATCTTGTGCTCATAGATAAGAAATATAATTGCATTTTTAAATCCCTCAGGCCCGGGCTTATTTACTCTGCTTTTTAAATAGTTTTTCCTCAAATGGGCTGCTTCTCATAACCCCAATGTCTAGACCAAACAAGCACTTGCTTGTTGCCGGGTTACAGTATAATGCCATATCGCAACACCGATAGGCTGATACAGCATGCTCCATCTTTTATTTTGATCTCTCTCTCTCGCTTTACCAACATGCCTCACTCCATTTCTCTTTCTCTCGCTCTCTCTCTTTTCCCCACATGAAGTTATGTACTTACACACCCGCGTTCCCACTGAAACGTTTGTTCCTCTAGCCTCTCCCTATTTACAAGATGTAAATGTCACTGCCTCCGAAGTGAATGGTTAACTAGACTCAGCTTCTTCCTGGTTTGCTTTTAAAAACAACTCTTTAATCACTGAACACTGTACAGTATGTAACCCATGGGAGGCCTTTTCCCAGTACTTATAAAACATGGTCTGACACATGGCTGTTTGCTTTCGGGCTGTGGCTGTTGGAATTTGGCAAGAATCCGAAGAAGTACAAGACCAATTTATAGCCGGGGTTTAATAGTACAAAATGTTCTGCGAATGAAAGACAAACAGTTGAGTTAAACACAAAGCACGTGCCAATTCAGTTACTATTCACATATGAATTCCCATAGGTGACGGCTTAGCCTGAGCCATGTGACTAACTGTGACCCTCTGTTCCTTCTCTCCCAAACGTATGACTCTGACCCTCCCTCCCTCAGCGCTGCCGGAGCTGGACGAGCTGACCATGGAGCGTGTTCTGGTGGAGCTGGAGAGCCAGTGTGAGGAGAACATGCAGCAGGCCATAGAGACGGAGGAGGGTCTGGGCATCGAGTACGATGAGGACGTGGTGTGCGACGTGTGCCGGTCCCCCGAGGGAGAAGACGGCAACGAGATGGTCTTCTGTGACAAGTGCAACATCTGCGTACATCAGGTGCAGATCAGGGTTGGGTGGAGGTGGGATAGAGGAGGGGACAATTAGAAGTTGTAGGGATACTAAGAGTTGTCTTTTGAAAGAGGGTGTACGTGTTTAGTGAGCGTTAAGTCTGTTTGGGCAGTATTACGGGTGTTTTTGGGGGTGAGGATGCGATTGGGGATGGGGGGGATTTGTAGTTCTTTTGGATCATGGAAAGATTTACATAAAGGTCAAAGGTGGTCATTTAGGTTTGTTTATAGTTGTGGGGAGAAACTGGATACTCTACTCATTTCTTTCTTTGACTACTTACCTCCAACTGTCAGATCATACAGAAACTCCCTGTTAATAGAATTCTGGGTATTTGACAACTATAAACAGCAAGAAAAACACGTCCCAGAAATAGAAACATCAACTTCATGTTTTTAGTTTCTTAGACTGGAGTTTTTTTTTTGTTTGGGTGGAATGGTGTTAATTGGTTTGACAATCCCCTGACAGTTATACAGCAACCTCCTCCGTTCACCACTGTTTTGACATGTTTGAAAATAGTCCCTCGTCCTCTCCATCTCCTCCCAATCCCTCTCTTCCCCAATCCCTCTCTCTCCATCTCATCTATCCCTCTCCTCTCCCTCTCTCCTCCATCTCCACCACTGTCTTTCCCTTTCCCCCACCCCTCCATCTTGCCTCTCTCTCACTCTCCTCCCCCATCCCTCTGTCTCTCCCCAGGCGTGTTATGGGATCCTGAAGGTCCCACAGGGGAACTGGCTGTGCCGAACCTGCGCCCTGGGGGTGCAACCCAAATGTCTGCTGTGCCCCAAGAGAGGCGGAGCCCTGAAGCCCACCCGCAGTGGAACCAAGTGGGTCCACGTCAGCTGTGCCTTATGGATCCCCGAGGTGAGCCCACTGGGCACACACACCTGCACAGACACACACACATACACACATGCACATACATATTCATACGCACCTCCACATTATACACATGTACACACACATTTATAGACCTTCAATACATGCAATCATATTAATGATTAATATATATGCAAATGCACACGCTCCCACTCCTAAACAAGACAAGCACACACACCTTGAGCATCAACATTACTGGGACAATAAGACAAACATGTGGTTATGCTAAGGCCCGCTGCTCAAAGCGGCGTGAAGCGCTTAGGTCCCTGTTAATGAAGTGCCTTTTGGTGTCCTGAACCCTTTTAGCAATAATTGTATTCTGTCACATTGATTGGACTAATTCTTATCGTTGTTCTTGTTTGTTTTACTTCCCCCCCCACCAACGTCTTTGAATGGAAATTAATTTGCGTCCTGCTCTCTCTCTTTCTCTCTCTTTCTCTCTGCACTAAAGACACAGGCAGGGAGGGGTAGTTAATAAGAAGCTGTGGCGGAGATGGGAATTTCACGGGCGTCAGGGGGGCTTTCAGCTTTGAGAGGGTCCGGCATCAGCTGAGGGTGTATCTCTCTCACTTAGTCTTCAAATGCTCGAACCTCCCGCCGTTCTATACCTCTCTCCGCAACCCTCCAACCCCCCCGCCCTTATTCCAAAATAAGGCCAACTTCAATTTTCCGCCTTTTCCTTCAGGCTTTTGATTTCCTCCTCATTTCCAGTTGTCACTTAAATGAAAGCTTTTCATTGCCTTTTGGTAATGTGAACTAATTGGAGCCGGAATAAGGGGAAGGAGCGATTTTTGAAAAGTAGCGCGCGCGCATACACACAGAGAGAGAAAGACACTTGGAAAGAGACCCAGTCCTCCATCTTGAGAGTTGAAGACTCTTGGATATCCTAATCAAGAGAGGACAAAAGCTAGGGAGGGGAAGGAAGATGGTGATGCCTGCATAGAGCGAGAGAGCATAGCCCTCCACTCTGTGTGAAAGGCCTGGTTCAATGGCTGCAATCAGAATGGGGGAGGATTCACGCAGCATTTCATGGACTATCAGGGAGAGGAGGGGATGGAGGAAGTCCGGATTGTCTGCCAGTTATTAGGGCCTGGGCATGAAGGATGAGGCCTTTACAGAAATACTCTTTTCAGAGAGAGGAATATGAATGTGGGGGAATGAATGTCGGAAGCTGGGCGGAAGGGAAGAGCCTTTCAAGGGATGACACTGGGCTCTAGGAATATAGACTTCGCAGAGAACGTGACATTTGGTGAAAGAACTACTTACAATCTCAAAGTCTGTATTAACGTCTGTGAAGCAAAGTGCTTGATGAGCATCTGTCAAAACTGTTCTGTGTGTATTAATGTCTTGTAAGACACATCTGTTTTGACTGTGTGTCTTATCTAGGTGAGTATAGGCTGCCCGGAGAAGATGGAGCCCATTACCAAGGTGTCCCACATCCCCTCCAGCCGCTGGGCCCTGTTCTGCAGCCTGTGTCGAGAACACACAGGCACCTGCATACAGGTGAGCCACACACATTACCAGAAAACACCACTTTACTGCACCAGTACACACAATCGTATCACCAGACAGATGCATTTCTACACACACACACACACACACACACACACACACACACACACACACACACACACACGCAGTAAGCCCCCTTTTTCATATTAGCATTTCAGTGCACCTGCGGGTGTTAAAGATGCCATGAAGGTGTGATAAGGAGTTCTTTATTTTAATTTCATTTAATTGTCCCATTAGCAGCACATACGTGACCCACCATCTATTTTCGGACTTATGTTTAAAAACAACAACATGTAAATGAGCTTCAAAATGGCATATCATACACTGTAGTTAGAGGAAACATGAGGAAGTAATACTGCTTTAAAGTTGATACATTTATAATCTAATTTAGGAGAAAAAAGCATTCAAACATTTTGCTGTGGTTTTCACACTTGCTCTACATGAGTCCTTGGGAAATTTTGGTTTTTAGAAAAGTAACACTTTTACCAAATTCCCCAAAATGATTTTGGTTCTCACCCCTTTAGGCAAACCATTTACAGTATTTTATTGCCTGTTCTTGTATAATAAAGATAACCTTTCACATTGAACAGCTACAGTGCTGCTCTTTGTTTACGCCCATGTAGCATCGTTATGAGGCTCTAGACCCACCCATCTCTTAAAGAATTCACAATAGAACACATGTGACTGTGGCCATGTGCTGAAGTGAGGTAATGCTTAAAAAAAACAAAGAAAAGTGCTGAAGGCGGTAGCCTAAATTTAGGAAAACTTCAAACACCACAAGGTAAAAACAATATTTAGACCTAGGCCTATATCATAAGATTATTTCAGTAACTTTGGTTCAGGTTAAGATATGAACAAACGAATCTAGCCTGAGAGCATACTGTACATTATGAAAGTATTCAGACCCCATGATTTTTCCCACTTTTTGTTACGTTACAGCCTTATTCTAAAATGGATTAAATAAATAAAAATAAGCCCTCCTCAATCTACACACAATACCCCATAATGACAAAGTGAAAAACTGTTTTTTAGAAAGGTTTGCAAATGTATTAAAAATAAAAAGGTATTCAGACCCTTTGATATGAGACTTGAAATTGAGCTCAGGTGCATCCTGTTTCCATTGATCATCCTTGAGATGTTTCTACAACTTGATTGGAGACCACCTGTGATAATTAAATTAATTGGACATGATTTGGGAAGGCACACACCTGCCTATATAAGGTCCCACAGTTGACAGTGAATGTCAGAGCACAAACCAAGCCATGAGGTCGAAGGAATTGTCTGTAGAGCTGCAAGACAGGATTGTGTCTAAGCACAGATCTGGGGAAGGGTACCAAAACATTTCTGCAGCGTTGAAGATCCCCAAGAACACAGTGGCCTCCATCATTCTTAAATGGAAGAAGTTTGGATCCACCAAGACTCTTCCAAGAGCTGGCCAAACTGAGCAATCGGGGGAGGAGTGCCTTGGTCAAGGAGGTGACCAAAAACCCAATGGTCACTCTGACAGAGCTCCAGAGTTCTTCTGTGGAGATGATTGTACTTCTGAAAGGTTCTCCCATCTCAGCAGCACTCCACCAATCAGGCCTTTATGGTAGATTGGCCAGACGGAAGCCACTCCTCAGTAAAAGGGACATTACAGCCTGCTTGGAGTTTGCCAAAAGGAACCTAACGGACTCGGACCATGTGAAACAAGATTCTCTGGTCTGATGAAACCAAGATTCTTTGGCCTGAATGCCACACGTCATGTCTGGAGGAAACCTGGCACCATCCCTGAAGCGAAAAATGGTGGTAGCAGCAGCATGCTGTGTGGTTGTTTTTCAGCGGCAGAGACTGGGAGAGTAGTCAGGATCGAGGGAAAGATGAATGGAGCAAAGTACAAAGAGATTCTTGATGAAAACCTGCTCCAGAGTGCTCAGGACCTCAGACTGGGGCAAAGGTTCACCTTCCAAAAGGACAACAACCCTAAGCACACAGCCAAGACAATGCAGGAATGGCTTCGGGACAAGTCTCTGAATGTCTTTGGGTGGCCCAGCCAGAGCCCGGACTTGAACCCGATCAAACGGCTCTGGAGAGACCTGAAAATAGCTGTGCAGCGACGCTCCCCATCCAACCTGACAGAGCTTGAGAGGATCTGCAGAGAAGAATAGGAGCGACTCCCCAAATCCAGGTGTGCCAAGCTTGTAGCGTCATACCCGAGAAGACTCAAGGCTGTAATCGCTGCCAAAGGTGCTTCAACAAAGTACAGCGTAAAGGGTCTGAATACTTATGTAAATGTAATATTTCAGTTTATTTAAAATAAATTTGCAAAAAATGTTTAAAAATCCGTTTTTGCTTTGTCTTTATGGGCTATTGTGTGTAGATTGATTTTATTTTTTCATTTTGTAGAATAAGGCTGTAACGTAATGTGGAAAAAGTCGAGGAGTTTGAATACTTTCAGAATGTACTGTATATCTGTCCTGCCCTTTGACAGGACAAGGAGGAAGGACATCAACAGTGCACAGCAGCTGAAACCTAGTGACATCTGAGTGAAAGCTCCTTGGCCACAACAACACTAGGCTCCAGACAATTAAAGCTATAAAGGAGGAAAGCAGACAAAAATAGACAAGACATTAAAACCTTGCATACCAGCAATAATATCCATTGACTCCCAAACAATAAGCTCGAAGTACAAAGACTCTTATGGGTTTAAACATGATTTAATTAATGCCCTACAGCTTGTTATTTCCTGTTGACTGCTACAGCTGTATTAAAATGCCCTGTGCACGCTTAATCTGCTTCCATTCCAATAATGGCAATGAAGACAACTAGCTAGATTTAGCTTCGTAATTACCAACTGGCTAGATGTAAATGGTATTCATCTAGCTAGCCAGCGAGTTGAACATGCAAAAAAACCAGTAGCTAGCTATTTAGCTATCATTTCATTGTGGCTATCTAGCTAGCCAACTTAGCATGTCCCAAAAACGCAACATGCGGTTTGATTAGCTTGCTAATTGATTTGCGTTCGCACCGCAGTGGCTATTTTCAGTAGCTAGCTAGTTAAACATGAATGACAAACTGGCAAAATGAAAAAGATGATCATAATCCTCAATCAAAATTAACAGCAAAATGCAACTGGCCAGCTCAGCTAGCCATGTAAACAATGGCTCGTTGCGGGACGAAGCAAACTAGAACGGTACCTGTATGCAACTGTCTAGCGAACTAGCTAGCCATGTAGCGAACCATATCTAGTAACGAAAACAACTTTTTGATACAATTGAAATAGCTACATGTACATATGTTATTATCTTGCCATTTTAATTGTAGACTATTACTTGTGTATGGATTATGATGGTTCACGGAAGACAAATCCCCAGATAGCAAGCTGGGCCCGTTTGCCGTTTGGACACCAAACAGCTGAGACGGCTACACTAACTAACCATACGTGTGTGTATTCAGTGAATTTCTGCCTGACAAATTATGAATGATGTTTTATTGGAGGATTATTATATTAAAATCCTCCCTTAGATTTTTTTTTTAGCTCATCAAAAAATACTTGGTCCCAAATGGCACCCTATCCCCTACATAACACTACTTTAAGTGCACTGTATATGGAATAGGGTGCCATTTGGGATGCTTGATATGGCTATGGTCCCATAACGTTGATATGTCCAGGAAGGGTACAGTGAAGCAGCAGAGCTCGTACTGTGTCTTTATCCACTATCCACCAGACAGTGTGATATATTTGGACCGAAAATAACTACTTCCATTTAATGTTTAGCGGACTGACAATGGGAGTCAGTGTGGGGAGCTGGTATTGAGGGCATAACCAAGCTGCAGGGTAAAGAGATGAGGAATAGTGGTTTCCAGTTCTGGCTTATCTCTCTCGCCTCATCATGGCAGACAAAGCCGTATGGGCTCTCAACCCTCAGGAGGGAGACAGCCACTGAGACAAGTGGAATACTCTACTGTGATGAAGAGGGAGAGTCAGAGCCACAGGTTCTCTGCTTCAGTGATGGGAGTGCGTTGGGCCTCTGGAGAACAGCGAGAGAGAGGGAGGGATAAAGAGAGAGAATGGGCACAGGAGAGGGCCAGAGTGACAAGTGGGCTGTGATATCTTCTGTGAGTTGGGCCTCTGTAGACAGAGCGAAAGAAAGGGAAAGAGGGAGGGAGGGAGGGCGCGACAGAGGAGAGCCAGTTCCCAGGCAGCCACAGGGACACCGTGTCTTTGTCCCACATGGCACCCTATCCCCTACATAGTGCAGTACTTTACCAGAGCCGTATGGGTGTCCCTGTGGGTCCTGGTCAAAAGTACTGCACTAGATAGGTAATAGGGTACCGTTCGGGACGCAGACCCTGAGCTGAGCAGGCCTGTCATTGTCATCCTGGCCCTTAGAGAATGTGGGCCTCTTGTTTTGCTGCTCTCTGATGGCATGGAAAACACTGCTATAACCCATCTTCCCCTCGTCCCCACATGAGACCTCTCCCAGAGGCAGTCTTTGGTGAGGTCTGAAATGGATAGGCCTGAGGAAAGGCAACAACAGAGGTTTGATTTTTAGATTGCGGTTGTAATGTAGGGGGGCACGGACAGATCTGAGTTTCTTTGTTGTTCTCTGTGGCTTCTGATACTTATAGGAACCAAGATTTTATGTTGATCGTGTTGCCCACAGTCCAGGAGATAGAGGAGCTCCTGTTTGTCTGGGGTAGACAGTATAGAGGCAGACCGAGGAAATTTAGCTGAACACTAATTTCTCTGAACACTATCTCTGTCACACATATTTCTCTTTGTGGTGGCAGAGGAAGGAGTTGTGACAGTATTGCGAAGCAGTCATTACCATGTTTGTGTGAAGACAACATTGTCAGAGACAAACTATTGTTTCCCCTACAGATTGCGGGACTGTGTTACCCGTCTTCTGTATGCGTGTTTAACAACTCTGAAGCTGTGTTTGACGTGACACTCATATTGAAACTTATCTTTCCTTTACTCCCTTGTGCTTCCTCCCTCCCTCCCTCCCTCCCCAGTGCTCCATGCCGTCCTGCATTGTGGCCTTCCATGTGACCTGCGCCTTTGACCATGGCCTTGAGATGCGCACCATCCTGGCAGAGAACGATGAAGTGCGCTTCAAATCCTACTGCCTGGAGCACAGTAGCACTACCGCCCCCGGCAACAGTAACAACGCCATGGCCGGCAACAGTAACCACACCAACAGCGCTGGTGCCAGCAGCAAACCAGACTGGGCTGGACACGGCAACGACCACAGAGCCTCCATAACTGCGCCGGACCACCACCAAGCGACCAGCGAGCGGCCGCCGGCAGAGCGGCCAGACCGGGACCAGATAGAGCGGGAGAAGGCTAGCCAGCGCAAACAGAAGCTACAGGAGCTGGAGGACGAGTTCTACCGCCTGGTGGACCCCAAAGATGTGGCGGAGAGCCTGGGCCTGCCGGACGCCCACGTGGATTTTCTGTACCAGTTCTGGAAGCTGAGGAGGAAGTCCAACTTCAACCGTCCTCTGGTGACGTTGAAGAGAGACGAGGTCGATAACCTGGCGCAGCAGGAGCAGGACGTGCTATACCGACGCCTCAAACTGTTCACACACCTACGCCAGGACCTAGAGAGGGTGAGTGGCTGCCACAGGGAAGGTGGGGACAATGTGTGCGTAATGTGAGTGTGTGTGTGTGTCGTTTGTTGTTATAATGACATGTATGCGTTGGTCTGTCTGTCTAGCTGTATGGCTTCCACAATCCTGCGTCATCCAGTGGGCAGATGGTGAAAGGGCTACATTTGCAATGTAGTCATTTAGCAGACAATCTTATCCAGAGCAACTTACAGTTGTGCGTCCATCTTAGGATAGCTAGGTGAAACAACCACTTGTTATAGTAAGTCCATTTTTTCCTCAGTAAAGTAGCAATCAGCAAAGTCGGTGCTTGTCATAAAAATATATTTTCCGTAGAGATACTTTACGTCTGTAGTCTGTTTAGGCTTTATACCTGAATGATGTTTCAGTAACACTCACACCAACTCTGTCCATAATGTAGTTTGACTGAGACCAGGGGTAGCCTGCCCTGTGCTATCTGCTCAGGATGCCCCGTGCAGCCTCCCTGAGGAAAACAATCAGGGGCTACGTCAGGCAAGGCTCCAGTAAAGTATGTTGTATAGAGTGGAGAGAGGTAGGCAGCTAACTAGGTCCAAATGGCCGATTTAATTACCAGGATGGAGAGGGAGGCTGAGCAGAGCAGACAGACTCAGTGGTCCCCTGAGACACAAACGGGCACATCCACGTACACATACAACCTCACGTGCACACACAGACACACCACAAACGCACGCACGCACATACATACACACACACACACCGCGCACACACTCTGTGTTAAAGGCCCACTAATAACCTCAAACGGCAGATCGATGTGTCCAGAGCTCCTCTTTCATTTGGGCCCGCCACTTAGCCACGGGGCCTTTAGATTAAGAGATGTCCGTGTTTGTCACGCAGTTGCTGCCGATCCCATTTCCCTTCTATAGACCTCCCTCCTGAGTCCTGCCTCTGCAGGAACATGCGTGGGCCGGGTCTTATTGGGTTATCGCAGCTCTCCAAATGCTGCAATACACAACGCTGTCAATGTGCTTGAGTCCCCCCACGCCACAGTACAGAGAATAACAAAAACATGTGAAGGTACTATTTTATTTATCCATTAGTCTTAATTGAGTGGTTTTGGTGGTTATAATTAAGTTCAGGGACAAGGGTCGGGTCCAAAGGGGAATTGTGCGGGTGGCTCTGTCAGGGGAGGGTTAACAGGCTATTGGAAATACATTTCTATCCTCTTAACCTGAATCGTTGGAGTAGTGTAGGATTGGGTTTCTGGGTTGCAATCCCAATTGGAACTCCTATTCCCTTAATCATGAAATACTTTTGATTGACCGTATGAGCCCTGGTCAAAAGTAGTGCACTATCAAGGGAATTGGATGCCATTTGGGATTCTTCCCTGCTGCTGTTAATCGGACGGCCACCCCTCCACCTGTTCTCTTTCCCCTGACCACCCTGTTTGTTGTTCCCCACAATGAAATCGGTGAGAAGACTGTGGATCTGTTTCCGTACGCTCATATGTTAGTCACAAGCGATATCTCAGACGGCACTGGCTCGATTTTGACAAAGCTTGGGTGAATGATGCGTCTTGCCTAATGCAGCCTCAGCACTCGGCAGTCCCGTTCTGTGAACTTGTGTGGCCTACCACTTCGCGGCTGAGCCGTTGTTGCTCCTAGACGTTTCCTTTTCTCCATCACAGCACTTAGTTGACTGGGGCAACTTTCGCAGGACAAATATTTGATGCCCCGACTTGTTGGAAAGATGGCGTCCTATGACGTTGCCACGTTGAATGTCACTGAGCTCTTCAGTAAGACCATTGTACCGCCAATGTTTGTCTATGGAGATTGCATGGCTGTGTGCTTGATTTATACACCTGTCATCAGCAGGTGTGGCTGAAATAGCCGAATCCACTAATTTGAAGGGGTGTCCACATACTTTTTTGTATATATAGTGGACTTTGCATCCATAGACAAAGGTCTCTCAACACAATATTTTCCAGGCAAGTACCTTAAACAACATGGCCGCTATTGTCAAATAAACATTCACGTGGGCATGGTCTTGCACATAAATGCATATAAATCAGTCAAGTTTATTTGTATTGTAACAAAATTTGGTATACATGATGAAAACACTGCCAAGACTCAACAAATCCAAGAACATTCATATCGACCATACAGTGGCGCTATTACAAACTCATGTTTATATCTCTTGATCTGATTGACTCAGAGTAATGAAATTTGGCACACATGCTCAGGGATATGAGTATTTAACCCACACAATATCCCAGACACAACTCGCCCAATGTTGATGAAACTTGGGTGAATGGTGCGTCTTACCATATAGATCTGACATTTGCAAAATGACACTGATTGGCCCAAGGGGGCGCTGCGTCATTCGTGGGGGGGTGGTGACATGTTTACTGTTACCTTGTTTTAACAGTGGTGGCTTGAGGGCAGGTGCTGGAAAGGCCGAGTTAATAATACACCCCTCAATGGTTGAGCTGAGCAGGGAGTAGGAAGTGTTTAAGTAGACAGGTTTCCTCCCTGCCTTCCCAGTGGTGTGGCAGCCGGGCGGACGCTTGGCAAGGAGCTCTTTTTTTAATTTGCCACGCTCACTGGTTAAATGAGCCAGCCAGGGAGAGGTGAGAGTTGAGCGACTTCAGGGACTGTGATTTCTGTGTTTGCTGTCTGGATTAAACAGCCATGCTGTTACTACTGCTGAGTGATCCTCCAGGCAGGTTCATTGATTCCGTAAGCCCAAGAATTCGAACATTCAGAGCATTGTGTCTTGATAATGAGCTGATTTTTAAATAGAGATTAAAAGGTGTTTTCAGGTGAATGCGGAGCTGTCTACCTTAGTGTTCAGTTCTCCCATAGTGAAATATCTGATGTAGGCCACACTTAGTGTAATAGGCCAGATTTAATCAAATTTGCCGAGCGATATTTAGGCTATGTTGTGTATTTCTTTGTCAGCTAACTAGTCTGCACTCACGTCTTCGTATACCTAGTTCCAATTCATTTGAACATAGGTAAAAATGATGTGAATTTAATTGAGCCCTTCAGCCCTATATTGTGCTTTTTGGTTGCTGTTATCACCAACTGAATTTTGCTCTGTCCGGACTACCAGATGTTGTCTGCCCACTGACTCAACATGGCACTTGTACCTATTACCTTATGGTGCATCTGGGACGGCAGGTAGCCTAGTGGTTAGAGCGTTAGGCCAGTAACCCGAAAGGTTGCTGGATCGAATCCCCGAGCTGACAAGGTAAAAAATCTGTCGTTCTGCCCGAGCAAGGCAGTTAACCCACTGTTCCCCGGGCCCTGAGCAAGGCAGTTAACCCACTGTTCCCCGGGCCCTGAGCAAGGCAGTTAACCCACTGTTCCCCGGGCGCCAAAGACGTGGACGTTGATTAACGCAGACCACTGCACCTCTCTGATTCAGAGGGGTTGGGTTAAATGCGTAAGACATCATTCAGTTGAATGCATTCAGTTGTACAACTGACTAAGTATCCCCCTTTCCTGTTCCTTTCCTTCCCCATATGGGCACTTCTCAGTGGGTTCCTATAGAGTAGATTGCCTGTGGACAGGTGTTTGTCCCCTTCGATCAAAGAAGTATGAAGAATTGTGACTGCGAGTTAAAGGAAAATTCCACCCAATAACAATTTGTTTCATTAGTCCATTGTTGACATAGTCCCAAAGTGTTTTGCTTGTCAGCAATCAAGTTTAAGATACCTCACTTTAACAATACAGAAATCATTCCCATATGATGCATTTTGATTAATATGATGCAAACTTCTATGTTTTCAAAGTTCGGTGTCTTGAAAACTTGATTGCAACAAGCAAAGCATTTTGGGACTATGTCAGCAATGGGCTAATGAAACAAACACAAAGATAAATTCCACCCAAAATCTTTCTTTTTAAGGGCTAATTAGCAAATTTCTGGTCTGTTTCTGTCATGTTACACTCCCACAATATGTTATGAAAGGGACCGCTCATTCGTTAGCAACGTGCATAGCAACAAGACACGCTGGAGACAGCAGTAGAAAAGAACATCAACGTGAACACTGTTTTTATAGATTGATGTCTGTCTCTAGTGATGAGGATGTATTTCATTTAGCAGCTACACTTAGAAAAGCCTCAATTTGTTGGGGTATGGACTACAAGGTATCAAGCATTACACAGGGATGCTGGCCATTGTTGACACCAATGCTTCCTACAGTTCTGTCAAGTTGGCTGGATGTCCTTTGGGTGGTGGACCATTCTTGATAAACAAGGGAAATTGTCGAGCGTGAAAACCCCAGCAACGTTGCAGTTCTTGACACTCAAGCCGGGGCACCTACTGCCATACCCTGTTCAAAGGCACTTAAATATTTTGTCTTGCCCATTTACCCTCTGAATGGCACACATACACAATCCATGTCTCAATTGTGTCAAGGCCAGGGCTGTGGCAGTCATGAGACTTGGTCAGCCGGTCATTGTCAAGCAAATAAATGTCGGTCTCACGGTAATTTACGGTTAATTAACATGAACAAATGTAGCATCTCCTTGCTTCCACGCATAGCCTACAAGCCACGTCTACATTTGAAAAAGTCTAATTAAATCCATGTAATATAGCCTACACCTAATTTTTGCCTATCGCCTAAATCCATTGTGTATTTTGGACAGGTCTAAAGAAGCATGATATGAAGAAAATGTGGTCTATTTCAGAAGAACAGAATTGCATACTCTTGAGTTGTCCTTATGTTAGGCCCTGATATGGCCATGCCATATTGCTGTTGTCTACACTTGTTTATTTAGCAGAAAACATTTGCTTAGAATTCCATGGCATTATTATACAAAATTGAACATAGCTTAATTAAATGGCAAGGTTATTTTCCCCAAAAGATTTCAAAGGAAGTGCACACGTGGCTAGTCTGTGTTGAGTGTTTGACAAAGAAACTGGTCCTCCTATATGCTTAATTTAGCGTTATTTATGCAACTTTAGTTGTGATACAAACTTGCATGAAAGGCATGAGCTCTGCTTTGTTTCTTGTGCAAGCTGCACGCACACACTTCATCAGTCTCTCATTCACAATTTAACAAGCACTTGATAATATTACCACCAGGCCTCAAATTTCCCGCTGGCATCCCCCTTGTGTGGCTGTATTGCACCCTAAAAATCCATTCCTTTTGCGGCGAAAGTCGCCGCTGTGCCCTTGGGCTGAATATAATCATTATAATTCCCTTCTCCTGGCTGCCGTGCTCCGAAGCACCTCTCACTCACATAGATCTCTGATATCTCAATTCTTATTAGCCAATGCCCGTCATGGTCCTCCTCACAGGCATTTCAGCTTAGAAGTAGGCCAGAAGTGTATGAAGAAAGACACATCGGGGATGCAACCGTGTGCTTCCCTCTTATTGAATTCCAAGGCGCATATTAAAAATGTTAGAACTGTTCACATTTAGCCTACTTTTTGACAACTCTAGTCAAGGCTTAAAAATCCTTCTTTAACACTACAACCGCTGGGCCTCGATGGACTGCAACATTCTGACTCCCCCCTACAAACTAATGAGCCGTCATTCTGACTGCAACATTCTAACAGTGTAATTAATATATTTAATATATGCTATTGCAAAAGTAATCATTTGTTTGTCTTTCTGAAGGCCTTGGGTAGTAACATTAGAATACGATTTGTATTTTATGTCAAATAACACAATAGCACTTTTAGTAACAGCCTTATTCTGAAATTAATTAAATATCCAATCTACACACACTACCCATAATGACAAAGCAAAAACAGGTTTTTAGACATTTTGGCATATGTACAGTATTACAAATAAACTGAAATACCTTATTTACATACAGTTGAAGTCAGAAGTTTACATACACCTTAGCCAAATACATTTAAACTCTGTTTTTCACAGTTCCTGACATTTAATCCTCGTAAAAATTCCCTGTTTTAGGTCAGTTAGGAACACCACTTTATTTTAAGAATGTGGAATGTCAGAATTATAGTAGTTATTTATTTCAGCTTTTATTTCTTCCATCACATTCCCAGTGGGTCAGAAGTTTACATACACTCAATTAGTATTTGGTAGCATTGCCTTTAATCTAATCAAATCAAATCAAATGTATTTATATAGCCCTTCGTACATCAGCTGATATCTCAAAGTGCTGTACAGAAACCCAGCCTAAAACCCCAAACAGCAAGCAATGCAGGTGTAGAAGCACGGTGGCTAGGAAAAACTCCCTAGAAAGGCCAAAACCTAGGAAGAAACCTAGAGAGGAACCAGGCTATGTGGGGTGGCCAGTCCTCTTCTGGCTGTGCCGGGTGGAGATTATAACAGAACATGGCCAAGATGTTCAAAGGTTCATAAATGAACAGCATGGTCGTATAATAAGGCAGAACAGTTGAAACTGGAGCAGCAGCACGGCCAGGTGGACTGGGGACAGCAAGGAGTTATCATGTCAGGTAGTCCTGAGGCATGGTCCTAGGGCTCAGGTCCTCCAAGAGAGAGAAAGAAAGAGAGAATTAGAGAGAGCATACTTAAATTCACACAGGACACTGGAAGGACAGGAGAAGTACTCCAGATATAACAAACTGACCCTAGCCCCCGACACATTAACTACTGCAGCATAAATACTGGAGGCTGAGACAGGAGGGGTCAAGAGACACTGTGGCCCCATCCGAGGACACCCCCAGACAGGGCCAAACAGGAAGGATAAATTTAAATTGTTTAACTTGTGTCAAACGTTTTGGGTAGCCTTCCACAAGTTTCCCACAATAAGTTGGGTGAATTTTGGCCCATTCCTCCTGACAGAGCTGATGTAACTGAGTTAGGTTTATAGGCCTCCTTGCTGGGCTTTGTGATGGCCACTCCAATACCTTGACTTTGTTGTCCTTAAGCCATTTTGCCACAGCGTTGGAAGTATACTTGGGGTCATTGTCCATTTGGAAGACCCGTTTGTGGGAAGCTTTAAATTCCTGACTGATTGAGATGTTGTTTCAATATATCCACATTTTCCTCCCCCATGATGCCATCTATTTTGAAGTGCACCAGTCCCTCTTCCAGCAAAGCACCCCCACAACATGATGCTGCCACCCCTGTGCTTCACGTTTGGGATGGTGTTCACCGGCTTGCTAGCTTCCCCCTTTTTCCTCCGAACATAACGATGGTCATTATGGCCAAACAGTTCTATTTTTGTTTCATCAGACCAGAGGACATTTCCCCAACAAGTACAATCTTTGTCTCCATGTGCAGTTGCAAACCGTAGTCTGGCTTTTTTTATGGCGGTTTTGGAGCAGTGGCTTTTTCCTTGCTGAGCGGCCTTTCAGGTTATGTCGATATTTGACTCGTTTTACTGTGGATATAGATACTTTTGTACCCGTTTCCTCTAGCATCTTCACAAGGTCCTTTGCTGTTCTGGGATTGATTTGCACTTTTCGCACCGATGTACGTTCATCTCTAGGAGACAGAACGTGTCTCCTTCCTGAGCGGTATTACGGCTGCGTGGTCCCATGGTGGTTATACTTGTGTACTATTGTTTGTACAGATGAACGTGGAAACTTCTAAAGCCATGACATCCTTTTCTGGAATTTTCCAAGTTGTTCAAAGGCACACAGTCAACTTAGTGTATGTAAACTTATGACCCACTGGAATTGTGATACAGTGAATTATAAGTGAAATAATCTGTCTGTAAACAATTGTTGGAGAAATGACTTGTCATGCACAAATTTCCACAGATTTCATGTTAACAATCTATAGTTTTGGCGCGGTTGAAAAAACACGTTTTGATGACTCCAACCTAAGTGTATGTAAACTTCCGACTTCAACTGTAAGTATTCAGACCCTTTGCAATGAGACTCGAATTTGAGCTCAGATGCATCCTGTTTCCATTGATAATCCTTTGTTTTTACAACTTGAAATCCACCTGTGGTAAATTTGATTGATTGGGCATGATTTGGGAAGGCACAAACCTATCTATTTAATGTCCCACAGTTGACAGTGCATGTCAGAGAAAAAAAAAAAACTAAGATGTCGAAGGATTTGTCTGTAGACAGGATTGTGTCGTGGCATACAGTGGGGAGAACAAGTATTTGATACACTGCCAATCTTGCAGGTTTTCCTACTTACAAAGCATGTAGAGGTCTGTAATTTTTTATCATGGGTACACTTCAACTGTGAGAGACGGAATCTACAACAAAAATAAAAAAAATCACATTGTATGATTTTTAAGTAATTCATTTGCATTTTATTGCATGACATAAGTATTTGATCACCTACCAACCAGTAAGAATTCCGGCTCTCACAGACCTGTTAGTTTTTCTTTAAGAAGCCCTCCTGTTCTCCACTCATTACCTGTATTAACTCCACCTGTTTGAACTCCTGGTCCTGGTCAATGACCTGAAGAGAGCTGGGACCACAGTCTTAAAAGAAAACCATTAGTAACACACTACGCCGTCATGGATTAAAATCTTGCCGTGCACGCTAGGTCCCCCTGCTCAAGCCAGCGCATGTCCAGGCCCATCTGAAGTTTGCCAATCTGGATGATCGAGAGGAGGAATGGGAGCAGGTCATGTGGTCTAATGAGACAAAAATAGAGCTTTTTGGTCTAAACTCCACTCGCCGAGTTTGGAGGAAGAAGGATGAGTACAACCCCAAGAACACCATCCCAACCGTGAAGCATGGAGGTGGAATCATAATTCTTTGGGGATGCTTTTCTGCAAAGGGGACAGGACGACTGCACCGTATTGAGGGTAGGATGGATGGGGCCATGTATCGCGAGATCTTGGCCAACCTCCTTCCCTCAGTAAGAGCATTGAAGATGGGTCGTGGCTGGGTCTTCCACAGTCAGGGCACCTAAGGAGTGGCTCTGTAAGAAGCATCTCAAGGTCCTGGAGTGGCCTAGCCAGTCTCCAGACCTGAACCCAATAGGAAATCTTTGGAGGGAGCTGAAAGTCCGTATTGCCCAGCGACAGCCCTGGAACCTGAAGGATCTGGAGAAGGTCTGTATGGAGGAGTGGGCCAAAATCCCTGCTGCAGTGTGTGCAAACCTCGTCAAGAACTACAGGAAACGTATGATCTCTGTAATTGCAAACAAAGGTTTCTGTACCAAATATTAGGTTCTGCTTTTCTGATGTATCAAATACTTATGTCATGCAATAAAATGCTAATTAAATGCTAATTAATTACTTAAAAATCATACAATGTGATTTTCTGGATTTTTGTTTTCGATTCCTTCTCTCACAGTTGAAGTGTACCTATGATAAAAATTAGACTTCTACATGCTTTGTAAGTAGGAAAACCTGCAGAATCGCCAGTGTATCAAATACTTGTTCTCCCCACTGTATATATACATATGTATGTATAAATAGACCGTCATGACCGTGTTATTATGGATATAGTACATTACATTGCAAATAACCTCCACTCAAGTTGCACAGGCAATTTTAATCTGCGTGCTGGACTGTAGGCTTATGGCGTATGTGTACTGTACTAGTCTATAGTCTTAACGCATTGATTTGCCTGGATAACCTTCTACTGATCTCCTCCAGCCTCTCTCTCTGTTATCTGGCCTTGTTCTCTCTTGGTGGACGTCAACATATCACTTGTTGTTCCATCAGAAAGTCCCAGTGACAGACCCAAAGGCTCTATCTATCTTACCGCTAAGGCCAGTGAGCCCTGGGAAATTGATAGTGGGGGGAAATCATTGAGTTTGAAGTGTCAGCCAGGCACTGATCAGGTGTATTGATCCTTCGATCTTCTATTGGCACCTTATTGGTAGAAGGGTTTATAGTATACTTCCCATCTCAGTGATATTTACTGTCATCAAGGAGGAGGACATTCAATCCAGAATATATTATGTTGTTTGATTTGAGAGACTTTCTCTGACTAGAAGTGTATTTTAGCTTGTCAGTATGGTAGATATCAAGGGAAGCTGTTGAAATGTCAGTGTGTTTCAGAGTGAACTGGCACTGGCTTCTTGTTTCTTCTCTATTTGTTGCTACCACTCTAGCCTGGTCCCAGATCTGTTTGTGCTTTTGCCTACTTCATTGTCAAGCCAAACATGTTTGCATGACAATTCCATAAGGGGTTGACGAGAGAGCAGAAGCAGACTGGCACCCAGGCTACCACACCTCCACTTTCATTGATATTTACTATCAAGGAGATACTATGCTGAAGATCATTAGTGGTTCATTTGAGACCTTTTCTCTTACTTGAAATGTTTAGCCTATGAATGGGTATCATAAAAGGAAGAGTTTATGGTGGTACAGTAGGTATCTCTTTCTGCTGCCAGGGAGACGGGCGCATTCCAATCATCTCTGATTTACTGGCAAAAAAAAAAAATCCCTCCATCTCCCAACCCCTGCCTTTTCTCTTCCTCCTCTCCCTCCACCACCTCCCAGTCGTTGTTCAGGGGAACCTCTGCGGACGGAAGATTCCGGGCTAATGTTGGGGCGGATTATCTCTCCCTCTCCTTTGAAGTTCTCTGAGTGGAACGAATCGTACCGCGATGTCCCTAATGCACTGTTGAGCTTTTGCCGCTGCTCTCCAATCCCCCACCCAGCCCCCGTTGCCCCCACTCTCCTTCCCTGGCCCACTCCCGAAACCTCAGCCCCTATCCCTGCCCCCCTGACGTCCCATCCCTCTACCAATCAGGGTCGCTCATGTCGGAGATATGTGTGGCATGATGATTGGGTAGCGAATTCTCGCTGTTATTTTTTTGCTTCAGTACAGTATGTCTAGAGCTGGGGCTGCGTCCATCCCTGTGTGTGTGGCTGGAGAGGTGAAGTGATGAGTGAGGGATTGTGGAAGCGAGGGCGTTGAGACGATGTGGAGGGAAGATGGCCCAAAGCTGAGCCTAAGACTCAGTGAGTGTCCATGCAGGGCTGTGGTCGGGGTTCCAGTCGATTAGCCACGCAGGCTTTGTTTTGGGTCTGCAGCTGGGCTATACTGCCGGGTTAGGCTCAGTACATACACTGGGGCTGCATGGGAGAGAGGGCTTGGTAGGACTTTCCCCAGTGCACAGAAAGAGAAAGAGATGGATAGAGAATCGGGGGGGGGGTGGCTTACCAGACACACAGACTGTCTGCGGGGAGGGAGAAGGTCTCCTCCTTTTCCATGAGAAAAGTACAGAGAGAATGAAGGTGTACAACTTGATAGGATAATGGACATAGATGCACCAGCCATTCCAGAACACCTTCTGACACACATTCCCTCTGGATATTCCATGCAAGGTTCCCTCCCTCTCTTCCTCCCTTGTGTTCCATTGCTGGGTGGCACTGAGTCCTCTCTGCTCTGCCATGTCCTCTCTCTGCCTTGGCAGTCTTGACTGTACACCCAGCCCAGCAGGTCACCTGCCCCGGCCATAGAGGAGCCAATCGGAAATAACACTTATGAAACAGTGTTTGCGAGAGAGGAACAGGGTGTGTCGCTGCAAAAAGTACAGCCAGGGCAGCACAGGGGCTCAGGGAAAGCAGAGCAGGACTAGGGGTTCGGCCGGCACGGTCAGGTACACTGTGTGCCATGGTGAGGATCGTCAACAGAGTTGTTCTTGGCTGCACTTTACAATTTCACAGAGCCAGCCTGTCCTGCCCCCCCTCCCCGTCTACAGTACTTTGCAGCGGAAAGAAAGCTTGTGTTGCTACGGCGGCGGGGGGGAAGAGAGAGCAAGGGCTATTGGAAAATAGAGAGAGAGAGGATATGAATGAAATGTGACTTGACTTGCCCTCGCTATTTATTTCCCCCCACCATGATTGTACAAAATTTGTCGATTTTTGTTTTTGATGTGCGTACCCACCCCCACCCCACCACCACTGTCTCGCACAGTGTTCCTGGTGTTGCGCAATTAGAGAGGGGTTCACCGGGAGGACAGAGGCACAGAAAGAACGAGTTGTGCTTTTACCCCTGAGAGGGGGACAGAAGTTGGCTCTGGCTGCTCTCTGTGCCGGCTCCGCCTCTAACACACACATACACTGTCTGTAGCTGCAGGGGGGTCTCTTGCTGCGGGCCAGACATGCCGGGTCACACAGCAGACAGGCCCGCCCTACTGAACGGGTTTCAAACTGGCTCCCTCTACTGCCTCCCAGGTCTACTGTACCACAGACTCTCACTTTTCCTTCCAGGCCTCTACAAGCCTGACTCACTCAGCCTCACTGCCTCATTTATCAATCATGCGTAGGCACAAATCTGCGTGTAAAACCATGCGTGGGATCATTTCCATGCAAAGTGTGAGATTTATCAATATGAACGTTTGCTTGAGTGTGTAAATGTACACACAGCCATGACCATGCGTATGCACAGTGCCAAGTGGTGGAATAAGGGAATTGCATGTCAAGCATGTCAAGCATATAACACTCCTTGTAGATGGCAACACTTCCCCCACCGGTTGCTAAATTAACAATTGCGTGAAGCGTGTGCACAATTTAAGCCCCCTCGAGTGCATGACGGAGCCAGTGATTTTTGCCTGTGACGTTGTTCCAGATGAAGAGTCTGGAGCTGACTGGGGACAACATTTGGTGAAGAGGCTGGTTCTACAAACAAGTTGCTTGTTACTCCTCGGCCTGAAGTCCTGGAATAAAACTATCAGGATCTGCTTGAAGCTCATTGTCTCTTTTGTACTTGTACACGATTTGTGTTGGTAAAAGGCATGAACTTGGCATTGCTTAGCCTGCTTCTGACTTATTCATCCTACTTTACTAGCAATTGGCAAGCTGTATTTAAATGAAAAGGGAAAACAAATAGCTATATTTGCTGAGCTTATCCGTCTGATTTAATAAAAATGCCATTAGCTAGCAAACTAGCTAGATTGAAACTGCTGGGGGGAAAGTTAGCTAACGTTACTCTCCAGCCACACACACAGGGATGGTTACTTAACGTTACCATCAGTCTGAGTTCAACACCGTAGCTAGCTAAGTGGACTGTAGCTAGTTTTCTAGAAAATAACAACTATATATTTACTAGCTATAATACTGACTATTGTGAACAGCTTTTGTTAAACTACTTCGTTCCCCTGCCTGTTTATTGATGCGACGGTGACTGAAAAGTTGGCAAGATACATGCCCCTCTTTATTTCACTGCAGGTTGGCTGTTGTTTTGGTATAATTTGGCTGAATAGGCTTGTGCACATTTACATGAGTGTTTCATTAGTTAACTAAGTTACTGACTGACTAGGATCATAGTTATTCATGATTTTGGTGCTGTTGCATTTCATATGAAGAGAGGGGCCCCAGGTCTCACTAAGACTGGCTTACTGTACTGCTTCATTCTGTCTTCCAGGTCTCTATAAGACTGGCTTACTGTACTGCTTCATTCTGTCTTCCAGGTCTCTATAAGACTGGCTTACTGTACTGCTTCATTCTGTCTTCCAGGTCTCTATAAGACTGGCTTACTGTACTGCTTCATTCTGTCTTCCAGGTCTCTATAAGACTGGCTTACTGTACTGCTTCATTCTGTCTTCCAGGTCTCTATAAGACTGGCTTACTGTACTGCTTCATTCTGTCTTCCAGGTCTCTATAAGACTGGCTTACTGTACTGCTTCATTCTGTCTTCCAGGTCTCTATAAGACTGGCTTACTGTACTGCTTCATTCTGTCTTCCAGGCCTTTAAAAGACTGACTCTCTTTACAGAGACTTCTCTAAGACTGGCTCACTGTGTTAGAGTACTATGCATCTGCCTCCCAGTCTAAGGCTGTGTTCAAATACCCATACTAACATACTGTATACTACATACTTAATGAGTATATCCTACATACTATACACTATTAGTTCATTTTAGTATACTGGAAACAGACTGTATCCTTTCAGTTGAGCTTACTAGCTGTAGCTATGCAACTTCTTGCTAGCTTGTTAGTATAACAAATTACTATCTAGACAGTTTGTTGTTTGTAAATTCAATCTGGAGTGCTACAGTGTGCTCTGGGTGTTCTTAAATTGAGAGCGTTGTCAGATTGTCAATTTGTAAATTCTGAACGTTTTCCCCTCTTGGAGCGTAGGTTGAGCGTTCTGACAATCACAACGCCAGTGCAGTCAAGCACCCAAGCTTACTGGCTAGTGAATTTATGTCCATTGTGAACGCACAATGACTATACTTAGCTACTTAGCTAAGACTGATGTGACTATCAAGTCAATAAACATTGGGTAATTAGTTAGATAGCATATAGTTAATATACTGGCAAGTTCAATGTATTTGTAGCCAACTAACGAGGTAGCTAGCTAACATACCGGTAGTACCTACTGCTGTAATGATATGCTCTGCGGTTTGTAAGCATACCGTAGCCAACACATTGTCAGCCAACATAATGTGTAGAGTAAATAATTGAAAGTCATTACTTAATTACATTGCTCAACATTTTCTTTACATTTGTCATAATTAGTTTAAGCAATTAATTTGTATCACCTGTCGTTGGATATTGGCTGCATATTTTCTGCCATTTTCTTCAAATCTGAAAACTTTGAAGTCACGCCCATTTCCTGAAGAATTGCATTATGGGCCCTAAAAGTACAGAAATAGTTTCCACTGCATGTACAATTCGTATTTTGGCAAATGTAGTACGACATCTGGGAACTTTTGTTGTTAGTATGAGTATTCGAACACAGCTTAAGTCTGGAGTAGGCCTAGCCTGTATTCAGGACAATCATCCAGCAGCCGAGACCAACTTCCCTTCAGTCCCAGTCCTTATAAGACCCTCTCTTCCTATGCCTTACATGGCATACTACATAATAGGGCTGCACAATTCATCCAAATTGCATGTGCAATATCCATATCGCAAGAGAGAAACGAGCACGTTTAACATACATTTTTTAAATACTGAACAAAAAATATAAAAACTCATTCTGCGCCCCTTCCCAATCATGTGAAGTGCATAGATTAGGGCCGAGTTTATTTATTTAAATTGACTGATTTCCTTCTATGGACTGTAACTCAGTCAAACTTTTGAAATTGTTGCATGTTTCGTTTATATTTTTGTTCTCCCTCTCTCCTCTTGCAACTGCTTCCCACACACACCCCCTCTCACTCGGGCAGCGCAGTTCCTCCTCCTCGCTGTTACATCCACTATAAGTGACTTTGTAAACACATGCTGTTCTGTTAGGTCAAATGCTGTTAATACATTGGTCCAAACAACAACGATGCTGCTTTTCACTTTACTTCTTAATATAAATCATTCTATTTTTATGATTCCAGAAGTTCACTTAACTGTTTTGAACTACAGGTAACTGCCAAAATAAAGGAAACGCCACCATAAAGTGTCTTAATTAATAGTGCGTTATGAGTTGGCAGAACAGCTTCAATGCGACATGGCATAGATTCTACAAGTGTCTAGAACTCTATTGGAGGGATGGGACACCATTCTTCCACAAGAAATTCCACCATTTGGTATTTTGTAAATGTGGCTGGAACTCTGTCTCAGGCATCACTCCAGAATCTCCCATAAGTGTTGAATTGGGTTGAGATCTGGTGACTGAGACACACACACACACACACACACACACACACACACACAACCCACTATGCCCCTTTGAGACCAAAGCATGTCAGTCACTGAGATCTCTTCTAGCCATGGTAGCCAAAATAATGGCAACTGGGCATTTTTGTACCCTAAGCATGATGGGATGCTAATTGCTTAATTAACTTAGGAACCACACCTTTTTGGAAGCACCTGCTTCCAATATACTTTCTATCCCTCATTTACTGACGTGTTTCCTTTATTTTGGCATTTACCTGTATATCGCAATAGCAATATTTGGTAACAAAATGTTTTTGTGGGCCGTATTGTGCATCCCTACTACATAGTACGGCTTAAATGGCATATACCATGCTACGAGTGAAGGGGAACTTCCATGGCCCACCCACAGCCCAAACGACAACTTGGTACACACCATCTCATCTTCACAGCCCCAGTGTTGTCTAACCTACCTAGCCCAGTCCACTCTGAGTCTGCCACACTGAGTCTGTCTGCCTCTGATGCATACGAGTCTGACTCGCCAGTCTGAACTGTGCAGTGCTTTATTTTCCCTGACATTTCTTTCTGCCATAGTCCTGGGCTGAGCTGAACGCCGAAGGCCAGGCGACAGACCGCGGCAGGGCCCTTTATCTCAGTTAAGTGTCTCATCGCCCTGAATCCCATTGTGTTTCAATGCCAGCTGGTCAGCCTATTCAATGACACCCACCGATCCCGACTGGCTTCTGCCTCCCTCTTTCCGCCTCGCAGGCTGCATCCCAAATAGCACCATATTCCCTATATTAGTGCACTACTTTTGATGCAGTAGCCTCAGTCTCCCTCGTTCTTCCTTTCTCTTTCCCTCTTCAGAGTGGCAGCAGTGTGAGCAGCTCACATCACACAAAGACCCCTCTGATATCAGCCTGCTTGATGGATGAAAAAAATATGAGGCGGGGGGAGACATCAATATTTATACCTGCTGGCCCAATGTATAATTTTGCGTGCCGTATATTCTTTCACACCCGGTGAAAGCGTGGCCGGGGATTCCAGGGTGGTCAGATAAATAATTCAAGTTGCAAAACCTTGAATTCAAAATTACTTTGATAAGACAGTGAGACCAGGGCTGAGACGTTGTCGAAACTTCACCCTGAATGGCTCCCTTGACTCACATACGTACACACACAACGTGTGAGGCCTGTAAAGCAGCTCATCTTCTCTGAAGCTTTGTGACTGTGTATGGATGACCCATGTTGTCTCCGCACTACAGGACGTTCCCCATTCCTGAGGTTTGTGCACAGTGTCTATCGGTCCACCGCCTGAGGCAGCCCACGGTTGGCCGTGTTTGCCCGGCCCTCCTACAAACACTAACTCAGTTACACTTGAATGGGGGGTACATGAATAAGTAATGAGAGAGATATAAGCGCCCCGAAGTTGACCCAGCCGTTTAATATTTTACCGTGTGGGTTCTGAGACAATGCTGCACGCCACTAAACGAGCTCAACTGTGAAATGGGACTGCACTGCACTCAACACAAATGGTAGTCCACTCCTCCCCATGCTTAAGTTGAATTTAATCATTTCTCTGGGGGGTTGAGGTACTTGGATCAGACTTAAAAAGCTAGTCCGCTTAACGTTCAGCTATGTCCTGAATATGAAATGGTACTTGATTTGCCCCTCTCTTGGCTTGGCACATAATGTCTTGTGAGGTTTAGGACTTTTAAAAGCCTGTATGTCAGAGTTCCCCGACTGGAACCCTGCTGCACGCAGAGACTCCTGGGTAAGTAGGGTAAAAGGCTTACTTGCCTAAATCCCAAAATATCCCTTTAAAGTAAGAACATGTAGCTTTGTAATTCTTGGAAAGGGGAGGATCTGAAACATGTATGTTATATCATGTTCATATCCATGTCTTCTCTAAGTCGATGCAACCGAACACGCTCCTCCATAACTTGGCTGTTATCGTGGCAACGTGTTGTTTACCTCCCTGCATTGTCTCCCAGTCAGGTTGGATAGCATCTAAAGCATCTACTGACAGAGCACACAGCAAACCCACACATTAGCAGCCTTGGAGAGATAAGAGCCTATTAGCTTTTGTCTGAAATATAAACAGACTTGAGGTTGCATTCCAAATGGTACCCTATTCCCTATTTAGTGCACTACCAGAGTGCCATTTGGGATGTGTCCATTAACTAAAGCAGCCGCAGGTGTGTGTGTGCACGTGCGTGTGTCTTTATTTTTCTTCTGGGACCTAATTGTGGAATCACTGTCCGCACTGTATGAAGACAGGGTTTGGTTGAAGAAAAGGTAGGATAAATAATTTGTTACCTGTGTGTAGAAATGGAGAGATCTAATGGGGGAGTGTGATCCAGGGATAAGGTTTTGCATAAACAGTCTTGCTTGGTTTGTTTGATGAAATGATTGCAACAGTTTCACGTCTTATCTTCACTCTGTTTGGATTAAGTTTAGGAAGGTTGCTAACAAACATTTCTCATAGCATAACTAGTACAGTAATAGCATTCTGAAACATGTATGTTATATCATGTTCATATCCATGTCTTCTCTAAGTCGATGCAACCGAACACGCTCCTCCATAAATTGGCTGTTAGCGTGGCAACGTGTTGTTTACCTCCCTGCATTGTCTCCCAGTCAGGTTGGATAGCATCTAAACCTCCATCACAAAATACTCTATCTTAACTTGGGATTTAGAGCAAAACACATGGGTTAACTGTTGGAATCATGGAAATAGAATGTATATTCTAATTATATAGTTTGAATATAATAGTGGACACTTTTAATACAGTGTTGTTTGACAACGAATGAAAATGCCAGGGAGGAATTATTGTGACATGGTAGGAACTAAAGTGTTGATAGGTGTTTCCTAGGGGATCCTATAATCTTTGCCAACATTGAATGTTTTCTCTTAACTACTTCATGTAGCTAACATATTCTTGCTTTGCGTATTCCTTTTTCATTTAGAAGATACTGTTGCACAAACAACATGTTGATTTAGGTCTACACCATCACTGGTATTATCAGGTTGTATGGCTAATTACGCTTGCTCTGACTCAGTACATTTATTAGCTGGCGATTAGCATTAGCGGCTAACAATCAGCAGCTAACAAGATTTAGGAACAACTTGCTAAGAAAAGACAAACTAGCTGTTTGCAGACGTAAGAAACACAAGCTAATAGTGTAATTATAGAACGCTGGTAGATTTATATAAGAAGCGAAGTGACAACTGCATCGTTATCATCAAAATCGTTGCATATGCTGCATTGACCATGCAGACTGAACGCAGGTGTCTCGTGGTCGAGGAACAACAAATGCGCTCCTTGATTGACAGGAGCCGGGCTAGGTCTGTGTGGAAAGCGGCATGGAGAGAGTGGAGAGAGATTACTCAAGAGGCGAAGTAAACTATAAAAATGAACGTTACACACTGCGTATCACATCAAACAAACCAAACATTCAAATACCATTATAGAAAGTAAAGTAAAAACCCAAACCGGTCCGTGCATCAATACCGGTATATAGTAAAATACGGTATATCGTCCAGCCCTAGTAGCGCTGCCTTTGCAAAGAGTAAGCCACACACAGTTCAGCCCATAGGTAGCTTACTTTGCAGATGACCAATTTGGACAACAGTAATGGTCACAAGCATTATCCCAGAGATATGAGCTACTATCATTATTATTCTCATGATTCTATTAATTTAAACAGCCAACCACCGTATATGGACTTCTCACTTACCCCCTGACTAGTGGCAATAAAAATGCTCAATTCCACTTTAACACGTAGCTGTGTGAAGCCTCTCTCCTGCTGGATTATTGCTTTCTACTATAGGAGTATTGCTGATTTTTAGCTTGATTAACTTTCCTCTCTGGTCAAGGGAGTGTGGAGCAGAACCTCCTTGCTGTGCTCTCACAGGGAAGGATGCTGACGGGCTGTGCTCCTATTGTGGAGGATGCTAACAGGCTAATGGGCTGTGCTCCAATAATGGAGGATGCTAACAGTCTAATTGCTGTGCTCTTACAGTGGAGGATGCTAATAGGCTAAAGCCCTGGGTCAGCCAATCAATCAAGTGAATGGCTTTTTCATAGCACATTAAAACGCTTTAGAGGCAAATGTGAAGACTTCGGTTCGGATCTGTCCTTTACAGAAACCTCCCTACTGTCTGGCTGCTGAGGTGCATGTAGGCAGTGGAGCACACAGGAGGTTGGTGGTGCCTTAATTGGGGAGGACAGGCTCGCGTTAATGACTGTAGCGGAATAGGTGGAATGGTAACGAATACAGTGCCTTGCAAAAGTATTCATCCCCTTCAGACTTTTTCCTATGTAGTTGCATTACAACCTGTAATTTGAATGGATTTTTATTGGGATTTCATGTAATAGACGTACACAAAATAGTCCAAATTGGTGAAGTGAAATAAAAAATAAAAATACTTGTTTCAACAAACTGCCCCCCCCCAAAAAAAAAAAAAAAACGGAAAATGTATTCACTCTCTATGCTATGAAG
The DNA here is from genome assembly GCF_018296145.1 of Oncorhynchus tshawytscha. Lineage (NCBI taxonomy): Eukaryota > Metazoa > Chordata > Actinopteri > Salmoniformes > Salmonidae > Oncorhynchus > Oncorhynchus tshawytscha. The sequence goes on along the minus strand of NC_056437.1, from coordinate 50,467,572 downwards.
CCCCTAAATAAGATCTGGTGCAACCAATTACCTTCTAAAGTTACATAATTAGTTAGATCGCACACAGGTGGACTTATTTTAAGTGTCATATGATCTCAGTATATATACACCTGTTCTGAAAGGCCCCAGAGTCTGCAACACCACAAAGCAAGGGGCACCACCAACCAAGGGGCACCACCAAGCAAGCAGCACCATGAAGACCAAGGAGCTCTCCAAACAGGTCAGGGACAAAGTTGTGGAGAAGTACAGTTCAGGGTTGTGGGTTATAACAAAAATATCAGAAACTTTGAACATCCCACGGAGCACCATTAAATCCATTATTAAAAAATTTACAGATTATGGCACCACAACAAACCTGCCAAGAGAGGGCCGCCCACAAAAACTCACGGACCAGGCAATGAGTGCATTAATCAGAGAGGCAACAAAGAGATGAAAGATAACCCTGAAGGAGCTGCAAAGCTCCACATAGCAAATTTAAGTATTTTTCCATAGGACCACTTTAAGCCATACACTCCACAGAGCTGGGCTTTACAGAAGAGTGTCTAGAAAAAAATCCATTGCTTAAAGAAAGAAATAAGCAAACACGTTTGGCGTTTGCCCAAAGGCATGTGGGAGACACCCCAAACATATGGAAGAAGGTACTCTGGTCAGATTAAAATTAAGCTTTTTGGCCATCAAGGAAAACACTGTCTGTCACAAACACAACACCTCTCATCACCCCGAGAACACTATCCCCACAGTGAAGCGTGGTGGCAGCATCATGCTGTGGGGATGTTTTTCATCAGCAGAGACTGGGGAACTGGTCAAAATTGAAGGAACACTTGAGTGGTTTAAGGGGAAACATTTAAATGTCTTGGAATGGCCTAGTCAAAGCCCAGACCTCAATCCAATTGAGAATCTGTGGTATGACTTAAAGATTGCTGTACACCAGCAGAACCCATCCAACTTGAAGGAGCTGGAGCAGTTTTGCCTTGAAGAACGGACAAAAATCCCAGTGGCTAGATGTGCCAAGCTGATGGAGATATTCCCCAAGAGACTTGCAGCTGTAATTGCTGCAAAATGTGGCTCTACAAAGTATTGACTTTGGGGGGTGAATAGTTATGCACGCTCAAGTTTTCCATTTTTTTGTCTTATTTCTTGCTTGTTTCACAATACAAAAGTGGTAGGCATGTTGTGTAAATCAAATGATACAACCCCCCCCCCAAAAAAAATCTATTTTAATTTCAGGTTGTAAGGCAACAACATAGGAAAAATGCCAAGGGGTGAATACTTTCGCAAGCCACTATACATCGAATACATGGTTTCCAGGTGTTTTATGCCATTCCATTTGCTCCGTTCCAGCCATTATTACAAGCCGGCCTCCCCTGGTGAAGCGGTACCCGCCCCGCCCCATCATGTGTCTGGTATTTTCTCAACTTCCCACAGTCTCTGATACTGTAGAAGCAGCATGCACTAGCCTGGAAAAACACATGCTCAATACATCATCAAAATGGGAGAGGAATCACAACTTTAATCTCCCACTCCTGTTTTTGTTTGTGCACACAAAGCATTTTGACTGAGTAATATTAACTCTCCACTCCTGAGAGGCTTAACAAAACAGTTACCTAGTTTCATAGCCAGAGTTTTTTTTAAATTTTCACATCTGCCATGACATATGTGCTTTGCTGCTGCTTTCACTTTAATTAATTCCAAAAATGACCTTGGTGAGGGCTTAGAAAAGCAGTATGTTGATGATCAAATTGCACCCTATTCCCTATATGGTGCACTATTCCCTATGTAGTGCACTATATAGGGGATAGGGTTAAATTTGGGACTGTCTGTGACTAGGTCAACCAATCAGAAGAGAACAGAGCAGAACAGTATCACTCTGTTTATTAAAGGGATACTTGGGGATTTTTGCATTGCTCAGGGAGATCTCCAGACACATACCGGCCCTGTGGGTCTTCTCTGACACAGCAGTCAAAAAATTCTGAGCCCTGATTGTATGAGGATGTCTCCCTGGGCTTGGGTGTAGTGTCAGTGCGTGATTAACAGGAGCTAATAAATTCTCCTCCTGGCTTGACTCTCTTCAGGGAGGAGGAATCTGGTAGGGAGGATCTCCTGATGGCTGTAAGCAGCATGGCACACTACAGAGTTGGCCTCTCTCACAAAATCTCCTCACCCACTACCGTATCCAGCTGCAACAGCCTGGGCTGTCTGTCTGACCCACTTTTCAGCTCTCCCTCCCTCGTTCTCTCTGTCCCTCTCCCTCCCTCTTTCCTCCCCTGTGTGTTGTGTGTCTTTTGATATGCGGTGCTTTGGTTTTTGGCAGGCGTGTGTTGACGAGTCACAGTATTTCTCTCTCTCTCGCTGTATGATATAATATATATTAGAGGCCTTTTGCAGGTCCAAGAAGTTGGACCTGGGGCTTTCCCATCAGGACCCGATATGCATAAATACATTTTTGAAACCAAGAATCGCGCTCAGAACGGAACAGTGGGCAACTGCACTTATAGACCTTGTCAGTAGCAGGAAAGTCACTTGTCAAGCTACTTTCTTAACCAGAGCTGATAAAGAGCAAGGTAGAGAGAGGTGGGAGGGAGAGGCCGCAACCAACCACGTGCAACCAACCTATAGTAGACATATAGCTGCCATAGCGCTGCCATAGCTAGGTTATTTATCATCCAATATGATTACTTACGATCTGTCTTGACTGCATCAAACTGGGAGAAGCTAGTTAAGTTGGCTAGCTGGCTGGCTAGGATAATTGAGGCTGGATGCGCATTCTCGTCCTACACAATTACAAACAACTCCATTCAGAATATATAGTAGCCTATCCCTTTAACTTTAAATGCCATTTTAATTCCATCTCCCATTGATGAGATACTTTTGGTCATGTAGTGTATGTGGACACGTGCTCGTCGAACATCTCATTCCAAAATCATGGGCATTAATGTGGAGCTGGTCCCCCCTTTGCTGCTATAACAGCCCCTAATCTTCTGGGAAGGCTTGAACATGTGGGGACTTGCTTCCATTCAACCACGAGAATTAGCGAGGTCCGGCACAGATGGGCGGTTAGGCCTGGCTCGCAGTCGGCGTTTCAATTCATCCCAAAGGTGTTCGATGAGGTTGAGGTCAGGGCTCTGTGCAGGCCATTCAAGTTCTTTCACACCAATCTCAACAAACCTTTTCTGTATGGAACTCGCTTTGTGCACGGGGGCATTGTCATGTTGAAACAGTAACAGGCCTTCCCCAAACTGTTGCCACAAATTTGGAAGCACAGAATCATCTAGAATGTCATTGTAGCGTTTTAAGATTCCCCTTCGCTGGAACTAAGGGGCCTAGCCTGAACCATGACTAACAGCCTTAGTCCATTATTCCCCTTCCACCTCCTTCTCCACTTGGGGCAGGTAACGTCTCCTGGCATCTGCCAAACCCAGATTCCTCTGTCGGACTGCCAGATGGTGAAGTGCAATTCATCATTCCAGAGAACGCGTTTCCACTGCTCCAAAGACCAACTGCGGTGCGTTTTACACCACGCCAGCAGACTCTTGGCATTGCGCATGGTGATCTTAGGCTTGTATGCGGCTGCTTGGCCATGGAAATCCATTTCATGAAGCTCCCGACGAACAGTTCTTGTGCTGACGTTGCTTCCAGAGGCAGTTTGTAACTCGGTAGTGAGTGTTGCAACCGAGGACAGATTATTTTTTACGTGCTTCAGCACTCTGCCAATACCATTCTGTGAGCTTGTTTGGCCTACCACTTTGTGGCTGAGCTGTTGTTGCTCCTAGACGTTTCCACTTCATAATAACAGCATTTACAGTTGACTGGGGCAGCTCTAGCAGGGAAGAAATTTAATGTACTGACTTGTTGGAAAGGTGGCATCCTATGACGGTGCCACATTTGAAAGTCTGAGCTCTTCAGTAAGGCCATTCTACAGCCAATGTTTGTCTAGGGAGATTGTGTGGCTCTGTGCTCAATTCTATACACCTGTCAGCAACGGGTGGGGCTGAAATAGCCAAATCCAGTCATTTGAAGGGGTGTCCACATTCTTTTGTACACACACGCCACTCTCATTGAAAAGCAAAGAGCAGCAGCACAAACTACACAATTTCTCTCTCTCTACTACAGCAGGTGCTTTCGAATACGCATGGGTCCTTCCAAATAAGTCCGTTAAAATTACACATACCCGTGACATTCAGATCTGACCCAGACCGTGACATTATTTTGAATTCTGGATCTGGACCCACTCTGGTCCCAGGTAGAGTCTTGGGTATTCGGGTACAGGTGGATCCTTGAAGACCTCTTTATATTTTATGCCATTTAGCAGACACTTTTATCCAAAGCGACTTAACAGTGATAAGCGCATACATTTTACGTGTTGGTAGCCCCGGGAATCAAACCCACAATCCTGGCGGTGAAGGCTCCATGCTCTACCAACTGAGCCATACAGGATCTCTCTCCCTCCCTCTCTGTCTGTCTGTCTGTCTTTCTCTCTCTCGCACTGCGTCTTTCTCCTGTCCTGTTCAGAGAACTAGCAGCAGAGTAGGTTGAGAGTGAGAGTGAGCGGGAGAGCTTGTCCGTCTGTCTGTCTATGCCAGAGACCCACGTTGCGCCGCTGTACTCTCCTCTGTCTGCTTTAGAGCTCGGGCTCAGTAGCACAATGGATTGGGCCGAACCAGAACGTGTTATTGTCTAGTGAATGAGTTTCTATTTCATATGAATGTCAGCTAGTGTTTTGTTGTCGGACCTCAACGGATAATGAAGTCCTCCACGTCCCCACATTCACCTAGTATGCACTGACACTCTGCTCTAGCCCTTTTGACACGATTTCCTGAGAGGGATATGTCACACTAATTAAAGTAGTCTCTGCTATATCCATGTAGTCTGCCAGTGGGGAGATGCTGTTGCTCTCCCTCTCCAGGGTGTTGCTCAGTGATATTGTTACAGTCACCAATGTACACGTGTATCCCTCTACTCATTAGATGTGTGTCAGCTTCACTGTTTTATTAACTGTAAAGCCCTACAGAGAGTCAGTGGTGAGGGCTGCATCCCATATCGCAATATTATTTTGGATTGTATTATATCTGTACTTTGATTCCAAGCGTCGATTTGTTAAAAAGAAATCTTCCTAGGTAGCGTTAGCTAGCACTAATCGGCACTAATCGGCTGTATCTGCGGCAAAACTCTTTGCACCCTTGTGCAGTCTTAACATTCTGTATACTCCCCTTGTCATAAGGGTAAAACAATGACCCACCTTCACTAAACCCCTACAATGAAGCAGCTTAATTGAATTTTAAACCCCAAATCTATTTTGCATGAAGAAACATCACACACTTTGAATATGTGGGTTTTCCCTCTTCACAGTGCAGAAAGACTGAATTTAATTAGTGGACACCACTCGTTTTTATTACAACATACCTGTCATAATTGTTTTCTTTACTCAAGTAGAGGTTTATTATTATTATTATTATTATTATTATTGCTAAAGGTACTGCATAGGTGTAAACATACATTTTAGCAGGAGACAGCACTTGTAAAGCCTAAGAAAGTAGCAGAAATGTGCAGAAAGTAGTTATGAATGCATTTTATTGAAGGAAAACAATAACAGTCTTGAACTTTCTTGGAAACATAATGATATATTCTTATATACTGTACAATGAGGGATTCAACTACAAAATACTAGTCTTCTCCCATGCATGGACTTTGCAGATGTATTTCGCACATGTGCAGCACATAGTATTTGTTTTACAGTCCTTTGGGAGGCAGAATTGGCATCTCCTCCTCTTGCCTGCCCCAGCTGCAGCCTCAGGTGGATCAGGACAAGATTCAGCCCCCTGTACAGCTTTCACAAGCGCTGCAGAGGCTGCTGTGTGGACGAGGCGCTCCCTTCTTTGAATGTGTGGGGTTACAAGTGCTTTTCCCAGCTGCTCCAGGAACACCCTCCTCTTGCATCAGGCATCCAGGTTGGGTTGATCTTGTTCCATATCACAAAAGCATTGTATGAGGACACATCAATGATGTTATGGGAAAACATTGTATGAGGACACATCAATGATGTTATGGAAGATGACCAGGGGCCATTTGGACAGTCATCCTCCTGCAGCTGTAAGTTCCAGTCACCTTGTCCAGGTCGTCCACACCTCCTTTGTTGTAGTACAGGATGATGGCTGGCTTTCTGTCCTCACGATCACTTTTCTCAGCCATTTCGTGCAGTGTGCTCAGGAGGACCACATTCTTGTTCCGCTTTGGGAGGTAGAGTGGGGGTGAAGGCAAACTTTGATGAGAAAGCCTCTCTCCCCCTTGTTGCGAGGAGTGCAGGGAGGAGCTCAGGCTTGTTCTTTCTAACTGTGCCAACCATGGTGATCTTCCTCTTCAGGAGCTACTGGCTGAGTTTATAAGAGATGAAGAAATTGTCACACGTGACATTGTGCCCCCTCAGTCCATCTGTCACATCAAGCACAACCCGCATCCCCTTGTTCTTCTCTGGGCCGCCACTGGTCAGCTTGCTTGTATAGACTTGCATCTTCCAAGCGTAGCTGGATTGTGCATCACAGGCCACCCATATCTTGATGCCATACTTTGCTGGCTTGCTGGGCATATACTGCCGGAAAGGACAGCAACGTTTTGACAAAAAAAGATTACTATCAGTAATTAGTATCAGTGTCACAGAAAACAATCACATAAATCAATGATATTACATTAATACATAATACAATGAACAGTGAAAATCACTTACATTACAGATATGAAAATAAAAATGTACCTCCTGAATGGAACCAGTTGCTCATCCACTGTTACTTCAGGCCCAGGGTTGTAGAGGTATGGCAGACGCTACACCCACTTCTCCCGGACCTCTCTTACGGCCACCGGTTTGTCTCTCTCGCGTGTCTCGCAGGTCTTGACTCGCGGTTATCAAATCGTAACATTCTTGAGAAAGTGTGAAAGACTTCCAGTGGCATTGTGGCACAGAAAAATGCCCTTCCACTCTCTGCGTCAAATTTGTCAATTCCAGGATGATTTTTTTTGATGGCTGGTGTGATGAACATGTAGAATGTGGAGGCGATGTCCTGGGCATGGGCAACTGCATGTCTTGTGGGCCCTGGGGTCATCCTTATGACATATTGTGCTGCCATCCTGCCCTGGTTGTCATGAGGTGTCAAGGACCATGTTATTTTGCTGACAAAAATGTGTCTCTTTCAGCTTGGGGGATTTCTTCATCTGAAGATGATGCATCGCGCTCTGGGTTGTAATTCCTCCCCATCTTCTTTCTTCAGATACCTCCTCCTCTTCTAAATCATTGTTCTCTTGTTCCTCCTGGACATCTGAAAAGAATCAGATCTACGACCTGTTGGGCACTGAAACGTGCAGTCATGGCTTTAGCAAAAGAGAGAACTGGGGGGACTGTCATCTGCAGCACCTTTAACCCCTAACTACGTTCCCCATTAGTAAACAATGCATTCAATAAATGGTTATTTTGTCCGAATTTGAGTTTTTTGTCTGTGAACTTGAGTCCATGTGTGGGGTCGAGGAGGGGAGATGCTGCACGTGCACAAGAACGTTTTAGTTTTGTCTGAGTTCAAACCGTTGTACACAATCTTAATTTCTCTGTGTGTGTGTGTGTGTGTGTGTGTGTGTGTGTGGTTTTTGTGGTGTGTAAATGATTTTATAACTGCCGGGTCAAAAATGACCCTCAGACAGTCTTTGTACCCTGGTGGTGTACAGCTTACATGGAAATATGAACAAATGTTTCAATTTTTCTAATGTTGGGGTCACTCTAGCAAAAGTCATCCAATTTCAAGTTGGAAATATATAATTTAGGGAGTTTTCTCTGCTGTTAAACATATCGGCAGGTCATTTTTGACCCTTAAGACAACACAAGGGTTAAATAGTGAGTCAACATTTGTTCCGCACTTTTATTTCCATGACTGATCAAAACACATTTTCTCATACGGTCTTTTGCCTCTGCAGCAGACATGTAGTGAGCAATATATCAGACATGTAGTGAGCAATATATCAGGACATCAAATACCAATAAAATCGCAGTATAGAATCGCAATCCAGATCGTATCTGCACTTAATTATCATGGTAAAATCGTATTGTGAAATCCCTGGAACTTCCCAGCACCTATTCCTTACATAGTGCACTACTTTTGACAATACACTATACAGGGAATAAGGTGCAGTTTGGGATGCAAAGGAGGTGTTGTCGCCTCTCCCTCTCTGGGGCTCTGGCCAGCCCTTCTAGGATCAGTGGTGGGATTGTCTCTGATGCACACGGTGCACCTTCAGCCCGGGGCAGCCGCATTTCCACGCCACGTCCCATGCCTGGTTGTCAGGGGAGTGGCGTCGGTGCCGTGCATGTGAGCACGCAGACCCGTTTCACGCCGCGGTCCCCGAGACCTGGACCGCAAGCGGTCACCCGACGCATCTGCTGTCATCGTGCCCTAATTAAATCAACAGGTGTCTGGCAGGAGAGGAGCGGAGCGGCCCCTGTTCAGTCCACTTATTACACCACCAATACTCACTCTATCCTCGCTGTCTCTCTGTGCTACAGAGTCAGGGAGGAGGGAGAGATGGTGTGTGTGCGATTGGGGAAGTGATCAGAGCGAGAGGGAAGAAACTGAGAGACATCTGTTTACTATGTGGTATGGGAGCAGTTGGCCCTGCTCGGCACAGTAAATACACCACTAAGGCCTCTGTGTACGGAGTGAGAGCGGGAGCGGGGGGGGATGGATGAAGGGATAGAGGAGGGAACAGATAAGGATGTAGAGAGGGAGAAAGAGGAGAATAGAAAGTAGGTGAAAAGCTGTTTGCTCTGCGTGTGCTATGGAAGAGGAGTGGCCCCTTAGCAGTTATCTGTACTCCTATCCTGGGGCCGAAGGACAACATGAGGGAGGGAGGTAGAGAGATGGGATAGTATGGATTGGAGAAATTGCTAAAGATGCGAGAGGTTAATAGGCTGTGTCCCAAATGCCCCCTGTTCCCTATATTGTGCACTCTGGTCCCAGGTCAAAAGTAGTGCATTATAAAGGGAATAAGGTTCCATTTGGGACGCAGCACAGATTAGAGCGGGAGGGAAGTGCCTGCCCCCCCCATTTGAAGGTCTTCCGTTCCTCATCCCCCCTCAACTTGTTGTTAAAAACAGCCCTCCCACCACCACTCGTAATCTAACACAGATACTGAACATTGTGTCCCACATGAAAATCTATTTTTATCCTACTTAGGAGTAATAGAATACTTAGGATAGCTGGCCACCAGACAACTTAATAAGCAAACTAGCAGCAAGCGATACCAAACATTAGGCCTTTGGTTATCTCCTCCCACACAGCGGCAGTGAGCTGGCCGTGTCTCCTCTGTTAACCGTTTGTTCATGTAATATCCCCATCAGCGGAATACATTGGGACACTATTAATGTTTTGTTCCTGCTGGAGCTAAACTTAGCGGGGAGAGGAGAACAGTAATGTGTGTGTGTGTGTGTCAACAGAAATGGATGCTGTAGTAGTGCTGGTATTCTATTGTTCTTCTCGGACACTGTTTGCACTCTCCTGTTGGCTGGTGTGATATACCGTGTCATTGAGAGATGCCAGTTGAGTCCTTGGTGATGCCAGATCAGATGTGTGCCTTTTTTTTGTTGTGTACGCGTTCTTGCGTTGTCTATGCGCGTGTGCTGTCTGCGTCAGTGTGCGAGACAGGCGGGCGGGACGGCGAGAACAGATCTGTCCTTTGTGGCGTGTCTCAGCTCCTCAGCTCCGTCGTGCTGTACCATCTGAGTGACAGAGCGGACGCCTCGCACAGCCTGGCTGGCAGACAAAGACGGCGTTTTCTTTCTGACTGCGCTGTACTTTTCATCCTCTGTCATTACGCTCTGTCCGTCTGTCGGCGTCCGTCCGTCTGTCGGCGTCCCTCCGTCTTGTCTGTGTCCTTTTCTCTCACTCACACTCACTCTCTCTCCTTCTCTCTCTCTGTATCTGTCTCTCTTTCTCGTGTGTCTCTCTCTCTCTGTCTCTCTCTCTGTCTCTGTCTGTCTCTCTCTCTGTCTCTCTCTGTCTCTCTCTCTGTGTCTCTCTGTATCTCTCTCTCTGTGTCTCTCTCTCTCTGTCTCTCTCTCTGTCTCTCTCTGTATCTCTCTCTCTGTGTCTCTCTCTCTCTCTGTGTCTCTCTCTGTCTCTCTCTCACATATGTTTTCTTGTCAGCCGGATCCCCTCTCTTGCCCCTCTTCCCATCATCACTGTGACTAATCCTTAGTCACACACTCTCATTGATAAAGGATAAAGATGCACACTTAAATGTGCTGGAGAAGGGGGAAAAACACACTCTCACACAGATGTGCTTTGACACAGGACACACTGGGAGCCCTCAGACGTGTGTGTGTATCCTGTTCCTGGCTGTGAGCCAGCCTCTCTCTGTTTTACTGGGGACTACTCCAGAGTGGGTTGGCAATGGTCTAACCCAGCAGCTTCCCGAGGGGGAGGCTAGTCGCTCCATCTCTCCACAACACACACACACACACACACGCACACACACCGCTACTCCTTCGACAGCCACATTGTCCCACTGCCAAACCAGAGCCCCATAAACACACATGAAAACATATGAAAGTGATTGGGGGGGGGATAATGCTGCTGCTAAGAGAAGTAGTCTAGCTGGAGTTCCTACCCCTGGCTGCAGTCTAGTTACACCCCTACCCTTCTACCCCACGTCTGGGAGGTTCAGACTGAATAGAGATGGAGAGAGAGGGAAGCTGGGTGGTTTTAATGGGGCCTTTCTCTCTGCTATAGATCCAACCTGGTTATTATAATGGGTTCAGAGGACTGTGTGACGTGTCTCTCTGTCTCTGGGTGTGTCTCTGTCTCTGGGTGTGTCTCTGTCTCTGGGTGGGTGTCTCTCTGTCTCTGGGTGGGTGTCTGTCTCTGGGTGGGTGTCTCTCTCTGTCTCTGGGTGTGTCTCTCTCTCTGGGTGTGTCTCTCTCTCTCTGGGTGTGTCTCTCTCTCTCTGGGTGTGTCTCTCTCTCTCTGGGTGTGTCTCTCTCTGTCTCTGGGTGTGTCTCTCTCTGTCTCTGGGTGTGTCTCTCTCTGTCTCTGGTGTGTCTCTCTCTGTCTCTGGGTGTGTCTCTCTCTGTCTCTGGGTGTGTCTCTCTCTGTCTCTGGGTGTGTCTCTCTCTGTCTCTGGGGGTGTGTCTCTCTCTGTCTCTGGGTGTGTCTCTCTCTGTCTCTGGGGGTGTGTCTCTCTCTGTCTCTGGGGGTGTGTCTCTCTCTGTCTCTGGGGGTGTGTCTCTCTCTGTCTCTGGGGGTGTGTCTCTCTCTGTCTCTGGGTAGGTGTCTCTCTCTGTCTCTGGGTAGGTGTCTCTCTCTGTCTCTGGGTAGGTGTCTCTCTCTGTCTCTGGGTAGGTGTCTCTCTCTGTCTCTGGGTAGGTGTCTCTCTCTGTCTCTGGGTAGGTGTCTCTCTCTGTCTCTGGGTAGGTGTCTCTCTCTGTCTCTGGGTAGGTGTCTCTCTCTGTCTCTGGGTAGGTGTCTCTCTCTGTCTCTGGGTAGGTGTCTGTCTCTGTCTCTGGGTGTGTCTCTCTCTGTCTCTGGGTGTGTCTCTGTCTCTGGGTGTGTCTCTGTCTCTGGGTGTCTCTCTGTCTCTGGGTGTGTCTCTGTCTCTGGGTGTCTCTCTGTCTCTGGGTGTGTCTCTGTCTCTGGGTGTGACGTGTGTCTCTCTGTCTCTGGGTGTGGCAGGTGAGGAACCTGTGCTACATGGTCACGCGGCGGGAGAAGATGAAGAGTTCCCTGTGTGACCTCCAGGAGAAGATTTTCCACCTGCAGATCCAGCTGCTGGAGGAGGACCTAGCTGGAGGTGAGTGGCACAAACACACACACACGCGCACACCCGCACACACACGATCAGAGAGCCCAAACACAAGCCACCAGCTGCAGTGTAGGGCTGTGTTTGACAGAAACAGACATACATACAGTATTACACTGCTGTGACTTCCTTCCTGTTCTAACCTCAGAGGGTGAATTCAGGACAGCAGTATGTGGCCCTGTTCTAATACTTTCAAAATGCACCCTTATCTCCTTGTTCAATATTTTAAACATGCATCCTTCCCTCCTTGAGGTAATATGGGAATGGGATGGAGCCCTTGGTCATGATTTAGGGAATACTTCAGGTTTCCATTCCATTCCCATGTGACTTCGAGGGAGGGAGGGAGGGAGGGAAGGATGCACGTGTAAAGTATTTGAACCGAGCCCGTCCCAGCTTTGCAGAGGCAGATGGGCAGGGCCCTCCCTGAGTTAGTGCCTACATGGACTGCTGCTCTTCAGCTTAGGCTGCGTTCAGCCCTCAAAGCCCAGTGACTCTGTCTAGTGGATTCACTCTAAGGACGAGATGGTAGACACAAAGCAATATGCCATCACTGTGGAAGCTGAGATCATCCAGACACGGCCTGTGTCCCCATTGGCACCCTATTCCCCACATAGTATACTACTTTTGACCAGGGCCCATAGGGCTCTGGGCAAAAGTAGTGCGCCTACCTAGGGTATAAGGGTGCCATTTGGGACGCAGGCCGTGTTATGCGCTCTAGCTATACTCGGCGTTGGTTGGCTGTCCGTCTGCTGTGCGTGTGGAACACGGGAATAGCCCCGTGTTCTGTGTTGGGAGTCTAGCCGTGACGTGGGGAAAGAGAACCCGTCTCCTCTCCCTCCGTGACAGGCTAACTGATGGTTATTGTGAGCTGGGAGGGAGGGAGAGATTCATAGAGAAGAAGAGGGAGAGAATACCTGACCACTGTGACTGACCCAGACTTAAGGAAAGCTTCTGACTATGTACAGACTCAGTGAGCATAGCCTTGCTATTGAGAAAGGCCGCCGTAGGCAGACCTGGCTCTCAAGAGAAGACTGGCTATGTGTACACTGCCCACAAAATGAGGTGGGAACTGAGCTGCACTTCCTGCTGAATGTATGACCATATTAGAGATACATATTTCCCTCAGATTACACAGATCCACAAGGAATTCAAAAAACAAACCCAATTTTGATGAACTCTCATATCTACTGGGTGAAATACCACCATGTCACAGCAGCAAGATGTGTGACCTGTTGCCACAAGAAAAGGGCAACCAGTGAAAAAACACCATTGTAAATACAATCCATATTTGTTTATTTATTTTCCCTTTTGTACTTTAACTATTTGCACATTGTTATAACACTGTACATAGACATAATGACATGTCTTTTATTATTTTGGAACTTCTGTGAGTGTGATGTTTACTGTTAATTTTTGTTTATTTCACTTTTGTTTATTATCTACTTCAATTGCTTTGGCAATGTTAACATGTTTCCCATGCCAATAAAGCCCTTAAATTGAAATTGAATTGAGAGAGAGGGCGAGAGAGAGTGAGCGCGATGTAGAGGCAAAGAGAGGGATATGAGAGAGGTCGCCCAGTCATTATGATACTGACAGCCCCATCTTTCTCCATCTAAGCGAGCAGGGTGCAGACAAGAGGGCCCGGCTTTCTGCGTCCCAAATGGCGCCCTACTCCCTTCCTAGTGTGTGCAACTTTTGACCAGGGCCCACGGGTGCCCTGGTGAAAAGTAGTGCTCCACATAGGGTGTAGGGTGCCATTTGGGCCGCTGAAAGCAGTGTGTTCTATCTGTCCCCTCTCCCGGCTGTGTGTCGGCCCCTCATTTCCATGTGTGAATAGATATGGCTGCTTAGCGCCGGGCAGCCAACACAGGCCCCTGATAGCGCTGAGAAGTGCAGTTGGGAGGTCCTACTACACATCAGCGGGCTTTGGAGGCTCAGGAATGATGAACACTGCAAATTGAGTACCGGCTGGAGAGACTCGCAAAACTCCCCAGGCTAACACACACACACACACACGGACAAGCGTGCCACAGACATAGGTAAAAGGACACACGCGCAAGGACTCTCACAACCGCACACACATACACGCTTCCTTTTCCACACACAGACAGATCCCACTCCAACACACACCTGAACTAACATAGCCAATTCCTCTTTCAAATGTTAATATGCACATAAATTCCCACCCCTCCCCTTTTCCAAGACACACACTTCTTTCTCTAGTTTCTCCTTAAGACTCTAGAGAGTCCTGGCTAGTTATTCTGTAACAGGGTGGCTCGTTTCCCATTCCTTCTGACAGACACACAGGGGAAACCCTCAGACTGTGTGTAAAGACTATTGTCACGCCTGTGAGTGGTTACTATGGGTCCAGTACTGGGGCCAGAGGGAAGACATGGACACTGCAGGTTGACTACCACTACACCACAAATACTCACATGACTGGGGGCTGTAATGGAGTCAGGGTCAGGGAGAGTCCCAAATGGCACCCTGTTTGTTCACTATGGGCCCTGGTCAAAACTGTTGCGTTATAGAGAGCATAGGGTGCATATTTGGAATGCAGATTTTCATCTGTCTAGGGATATCCTACATTCAAGTCTAGCCTTAAAGGTTCCTTTCTACTGGCTTACCTTCCTGTAGACGTGTGTGTGTGTGTGTGTGTGTGTGTGGGGGGGCTCTGGGCTGAGCTCTCTGTCTTCTAGAGAGAGAAGGAGAGGAAGTGGTAGAGGGAGCAGGAGAGAGAAGGAGAGGAAGTTGTAGAGGGAGAAGGAGAGGAGGTGGTAGAGGGAGCAGGAGAGAAAAGGAGAGGAGGTGGTAGAGGGAGCAGGAGAGAAAAGGAGAGGAGGTGGTAGAGGGAGCATGCGAGAGGAGAGGAAGTGGTAGAGGGAGCATGCGAGAGAAGGAGAGGAAGTGGTAGAGGGAGCATGCGAGAGAAGGAGAGGAAGTGGTAGAGGGAGCAGGCGAGAGAAGGAGAGGAAGTGGTAGAGTGAGCAGGAGAGAAAAGGAGAGGAGGTGGTAGAGGGAGCATGCGAGAGGAGAGGAAGTGGTAGAGGGAGCATGCGAGAGAAGGAGAGGAAGTGGTAGAGGGAGCATGCGAGAGAAGGAGAGGAAGTGGTAGAGGGAGCAGGAGAGAGAAGGAGAGGAAGTGGTAGAGGGAGCAAGAGAGAGAAGGAGAGGAAGTGGTAGAGGGAGCAGGAGAGGAAGTGGTAGAGGAAGCAAGGGAGAAGGAGAGGAAGTGGTAGAGGGAGCATGCGAGAGAAGGAGAGGAAGTGGTAGAGGGAGCAGGAGAGAGAAGGAGAGGAAGTGGTAGAGGGAGCAGGAGAGAGAAGGAGAGGAAGTTGTAGAGGAAGCAAGGGAGAAGGAGAGGAAGTGGTAGAGGGAGCATGCGAGAGAAGGAGAGGAAGTGGTAGAGGGAGCAGGAGAGAGAAGGAGAGGAAGTGGTAGAGGGAGCAGGAGAGAGAAGGAGAGGAAGTTGTAGAGGGAGCAGGAGAGAAAAGGAGAGGAGGTGGTAGAGGGAGCAGGAGAGAAAAGGAGAGGAGGTGGTAGAGGGAGCAGGAGAGAAAAGGAGAGGAGGTGGTAGAGGGAGCAGGAGAGAGAAGGAGAGGAAGTGGTAGAGGGAGCAGGAGAGGAAGTTGTAGAGGGAGCAGGAGAGAAAAGGAGAGGAGGTGGTAGAGGGAGCATGCGAGAGGAGAGGAAGTGGTAGAGGGAGCATGCGAGAGAAGGAGAGGAAGTGGTAGAGGGAGCATGCGAGAGAAGGAGAGGAAGTGGTAGAGGGAGCAGGCGAGAGAAGGAGAGGAAGTGGTAGAGGGAGCATGAGAGAGAAGGAGAGGAAGTGGTAGAGGGAGCATGAGAGAGAAGGAGAGGAAGTGGTAGAGGGAGCAGGCGAGAGAAGGAGAGGAAGTGGTAGAGGGAGCAGGCGAGAGAAGGAGAGGAAGTGGTAGAGTGAGCATGCGAGAGAAGGAGAGGAAGTGGTAGAGGGAGCAAGAGAGAGAAGGAGAGGAAGTGGTAGAGGGAGCAGGAGAGAGAAGGAGAGGAAGTGGTAGAGGGAGCAAGAGAGAAGGAGAGGAAGTGGTAGAGGGAGCATGCGAGAGAAGGAGAGGAAGTGGTAGAGGGAGCAAGAGAGAGAAGGAGAGGAAGTGGTAGAGGGAGCAGGAGAGAGAAGGAGAGGAAGTGGTAGAGGGAGCAAGAGAGAAGGAGAGGAAGTGGTAGAGGGAGCATGCGAGAGAAGGAGAGGAAGTGGTAGAGGGAGCAAGAGAGAGAAGGAGAGGAAGTGGTAGAGGGAGCAGGAGAGAGAAGGAGAGGAAGTGGTAGAGGGAGCAAGAGAGAAGGAGAGGAAGTGGTAGAGGGAGCATGCGGGAGAAGGAGAGGAAGTGGTAGAGGGAGCATGCGAGAGAAGGAGAGGAGGTGGTAGAGGGAGCATGCGAGAGAAGGAGAGGAGGTGGTAGAGGGAGAATGCGAGAGAAGGAGAGGAGGTGGTAGAGGGAGCATGCGAGAGAAGGAGAGGAGGTGGTAGAGGGAGAATGCGAGAGAAGGAGAGGAGGTGGTAGAGGGGAGCATGCGAGAGAAGGAGAGGTGGTGAGTGCGAGAGAAGGAGAGGAGAGGGAGCATGCGAGAGAAGGAGAGGAAGTGGTAGAGGGAGCATGCGAGAGAAGGAGAGGAGGTGGTAGAGGGAGCATGCGAGAGAAGGAGAGGAGGTGGTAGAGGGAGAATGCGAGAGAAGGAGAGGTGGTGGTAGAGGGAGTATGCGAGAGAAGGAGAGGAGGTGGTAGAGGGAGCATGCGAGAGAAGGAGAGGAAGTGGTAGAGGGAGCATGCGAGAGAAGGAGAGGAGGTGGTAGAGGGAGCATGCGAGAGAAGGAGAGGAGGTGGTAGAGGGAGCATGCGAGAGAAGGAGAGGAGGTGGTAGAGGGAGCATGCGAGAGAAGGAGAGGAAGTGGTAGAGGGAGCATGAGAGGAAGTGGTAGAGGGAGTGTAAAGAAGCTCTGGTGTCGTGCTAATGAGCGCAGGTAAGAAGTGGGCCACGGTGCAACAAACACACACACACACACACTTACACACTCTCTCTTTTACACACACACACACTGCAGCTGAGTGCTCCCAGAAAGAGAGGAAATTAACCACACACTTCAAAAAGACGAATCCCTTGGAGACACTGCACCTAACTGACAACGCCAGAAAATGTAAATGAGAGGGGGAGAAGTGAGAGGGGGAGAAGTGAGAGGGGGAGAAGTGAGAGGGGGAGAAGTGAGAGGGGGAGTAGTGTGAGAGGGGGAGTAGTGTGAGAGGGGAGAGGGGGTGAGAGGGGGAGAAGTGAGAGGGGGAGAAGTGTGAGAGGGGGAGAAGTGTGAGAGGGGGAGAAGTGTGAGAGGGGGAGTGAGAGGGGGAGAAGTGTGAGAGGGGGAAAGAGGGAGAAGTGTGAGAGGGGGAGAAGTGTGAGAGGGGGAGTGAGAGGGGGAGAAGTGTGAGAGGGGGAAAGAGGGAGAAGTGTGAGAGGGGGAAAGAGGGAGAAGTGTGAGGGGGGGAAAGAGGGAGAAGTGTGAGAGGGGGAAAGAGGGAGAAGTGTGAGAGGGGGAAAGAGGGAGAAGTGTGAGAGGGGGAAGAGGGAGAAGTGAGAGAGGGGGAAGAGGGGAGAAAGAGGGAGAAGTGAGAGAGGGGGTGAGAGGGAGAAGTGTGAGGGGGTGAAAGAGGGAGAAGTGTGAGAGGGGGAAGAGGGAGAAGTAAGAGGGGGAAAGAGGGAGAAGTGTGAGAGGGGGGAGAGGGAGAGGGGGAAAGAGGGAGAAGTGTGAGAGGGGGGAAGAGGGAGAAGTGAGAAAGGGGGGAAAGAGGGAGAAGTAAAGAGGGGGAAAGAGGGAGAAGTAAGAGGGGGAAAGAGGGAGAAGTGAGAAAGGGGGTGAAAGAGGGAGAAGTGAGAAAGGGGGAAAGAGGGAGAAGTGAGAGAGGGGGTGAAAGAGGGAGAGGGGGTGAAAGAGGGAGAAGTGAGAGAGGGGGTGAAAGAGGGAGAAGTGAGAGGGGGGAAAGAGGGAGAAGTGTGAGGGGTGAGAGAGGGAGAAGTGTGAGGGGTGAGAGAGGGAGAAGTGTGAGGGGTGAGAGAGGGAGAAGTGTGAGGGGTGAGAGAGGGAGAAGTGTGAGGGGTGAGAGAGGGAGAAGTGTGAGGGGTGAGAGAGGGAGAAGTGTGAGGGGTGAGAGAGGGAGAAGTGTGAGGGGGGAGAGAGGGAGAAGTGAGAGGGGAAAGAGGGAGAAGTGAGAGGGGGAAGTGAGAGGTGAGAGAGGGGGGAAAGAGAAAAAAAATGATCTGACTACAACGTTTCCAAATGTCTCTCCAAGTTGGTCCGTTGCAGAAAATGAGTTTTTTTTCTTCTTTCCGACAGCACACATATTCACAAAAATAGCTAATACATCACTCATACATATGACCTTCTATCCTACACACACTTACCGGCAGTGTTCAGGCACGCATACACCCACACAACAGATTTGTTGAAAACAACATGGACACATGTGTATACACACACACACCCAGGGTAGCCTCCGTGTGAAGACACAGTAAGGTACCACTCAGCCCCCCCCATGCATGTCCTGCTCCTCCATCAAGGGGAAGCGTGATGGAGGGAGACCCTCAGTGCCCCCACAACTCAACTCGGCCTCTATTATAACCAGCATGAGAGGAAGTCAGGCGTGCACACCACCCGCTCCACTGTTGGTCTAAGCAGCGGGAGCGTGTTCAAACATGTCCCCCAACAATAAGTGTGGAAGGGGGGCGCCAACCCAACCTCACAGCTAGTGGGACGGTTCCTCAGCGGTGTGCTCTCCCTCTGTGTTATGTGTGTGTCTGTGTGTGTCCAAAGAGATGCTGGTGCAGATGTACAGTACCAGTCAACAGTTTTGACACCTACTTGTTCAAGGGTTTTTCTTTTGTTTTCTACGTTGTGGAGTAATAGTGACATATGGAACCATGTAGTAGCCAACAACAACAAAAAAACGTTAAACAAATCAAAATATATTTTATATTTGAGATTCTTCAAAGTAGCCACCTTTTGCCTTTGACAGCTTTGCACACTCTTGGCATTCTCTCAACCAGCTTCATGAGGTAGTCGCCTGGAATGCGTTTCAATTAACAGGTGTGCATTGTTAAATAGTGGAATTTCTTTCCTTCTTACGAATGGGGAATTCATTTTGTGTATTTCATTTCCTCTACATCATTGTATGACTCCTTTGAGCCAATTAGTTGTGTTGTAACAAGGTTGGGGCGGTATGGAGAAGATAGCCCTATTTGGTAAAATACCAAGTCCATATTATGGCAAGAACAGCTCAAATAAGCAAAGAGAAACAACAGTCCATCATTACTTTAAGACATGAAGGTCAGTCAAACCGGAAAATGGCAAGAACTTTGGAAGTTTCTTCTAAGTGCAGTCGCAAAACCATCAAACGCTATGATGAAACTGGCTCTCATGACGACCGCCACAGGAAAGGATGACCCAGAGTTACTGTGCTGCAGAGGATCAGTTCATTAGTTACCAACCTCAGAAATCGCACCCCAAATAAATGCGACACAGATTTCAAGTAACAGACATATCGCAACATCATTGTTCAGAGGATACTGTGTGAATCAGCCTCCATGATCAAATTGCTGCAAAGAAACCACTACTAAAGGACACCAATAAGAAGACTACTTGCTTGAGCCAAGAAACAAACACAAGCAATATACATTAGACCAGTGGAGATCTGTCCTTTGGTCTGATGAGTCCAAATGTGAGATTTTTGGTTCCATCCGCCATGTCTTTGTGAGACACAGAGTGGCTACTTTGAAGAATACAGTATAACATTTGTTTAACACTTGTTTTTGGTTACTACATGATTCCATGTGTGTTATTTCATAGTTTTGATGTCTTCACTATTATTCTACAATGTAGAAAATAGTAAAAATAAAGAAATTATTGAATGAGTAGCTGTCCAATTTTTGTGTATTTACTGTAAGTGTGCTTGTTTGTGAGCGTATTTGTAGTTGTGAGTGTGGGTGGGTGGGTTTCCTGTGCCTCATAGTCCCCAATGACTATATTCAAGAGCTGTGAATAGAGATGGTGAAGGTTTTGACTGTGAGGGAGTTCTTTGGTCTGAGCTTTTCTGAGAAGTGGGACAGTTTCTCAGTTTGGTCATGGTTCATTTCTCTCATCACAACGATTAGTCCAGCTGGTGGGGTAAAAGGTGCCATTCTGGGGTCAGATTGCTCAGTCTCTCGGTGTAAGGTTCACTCTGACTGGAGGAGAGGGAAACTTAACCAGGAGGGAGATGAGGAGCCTCAGGGTACTGTTCACTGCTTAGTACTGACCCCCAATTTAGTTTAGGATAATGAAATCAACCATTGACTGCTACATAGCCTCCTCAGTATTTGACTGTGTTAACATTATGCAGCTGTATTTAACTGCTACACAGCATGTGTTCCAAATGGCAACCTATTCCCTATATAGTGCACTACCTTTGACTGCAGCCCTGCAGAATACAGGGAATAGGCTGCCATTTGGGGCGCACGCGTTATGTCCCCAAGGGCACAGCCAAACAGTTTAAAAACACCAGTAGTTGATCTAGCGCACACGAGAAGAAATATCCCGGTCTTGACCTGCCTCTCCCTGACTTCATGCTTGTCTGGCTCCACTGCAATGTTGCTCTATTTCCTCTGCAGAGAAAACCATGAAGGGCCATAAGGGAAGACAGAACGGGGTGAAGGAGAAGGGGAAGGAGCGGCGGAAAAGCAGTCCGGAGAAGAAGAGAGAGAGGTGGAAGTCTGACAACGGCTCCCTCCTCAAACAGCTAGGTAGGTCTGACACACCACGGGGGTTTGTGCTATGCGCTATGAGTTTCCAGTCGAGTCGATGACGTGTACGACACCCACTCCCCCCCCCTGAGTTGCAATCACACCTCCCCCGACTTGTCCAGGCTCGCACCATCTAGATCTGGATGCTGATTCTACACCCTTCTTCTGAAGTGTGCACTTGCACAACACTCCCTGTCATGGATTTAATCATGTTGGAGAGCCAATGCCTACACCAATCCAAAGCATTCAAATCGATTACTGGGAGTGTGCAAGTGCACACTTTGGGCGAAGTGTGGTGAATCAGGATGCAGACTAGGTCTCCTCTGTGGATACCATCTCTGGAGAATGTGTCATTGCTGAGCGATTAGTACATTTTGAGGTTGTTTCGGTGTGATTTTATATTTTTTTTAAAATCGTGTTTTTCGGTTTCGATTATTTTGGTTGAATGCTGTAACACAGAATAAAATAATGTTAATGAAAGTCCCATGATGTTAGTGATGCCCGTTACTGCTTATCACTTATTAACCATCATTTATTCACATGACTTTATTTCAGCAAATATTTAATTTATGTATATATCTTTATTTTTTGGTGACTTTTATTTCATTCTAAGTCATCTCATCTCATCTCTACAGAGCTGCTGCCTGGGGAAAAAAATCACTATTTTAGTAGTTCTTCAAAGTAAATAAGGCATACTTTTATAACTACTGAATACCAACTATCAATCACTTAGATCATGTATTTTCAGGTAGAGATAACTCCCGAAGCAACAGCTGCTCTCTATATCACCTCACGATCGCATGTTCTTCTGTTTCTTGAGTAGCAGACCTAAAAGAAACAAAGCCCGGACAAGTAGATGTGCAATGGATTGTGGTCATTGTAGTTAGTTTAGCACATAAAATGTTGTAATTATGTCAAATATTATCCTGTTGGGAACTACAACTCCCTACTACATTGCACAGTTCAGGCTGGATCTGATTTATATCTAAGGAAACTGCAATGTGCCCATTGAGCTAAGAAGGAAAACCGAATGAAATGGAATACAAATAATTGAACCGACGTCGGTCAATTAGTTAAAAAAATTTATTAAAAAAATGACATTTCGGTTAATCCCTCGGCACTAATCGGTGTCCAAACTCTCTCCAGATCATGATGAAGATGCTTACAGTATCAACATTCAGGAGGAAAAGTCTTCCCACGGTAACACATACTCAACTAGAAGCATCCTTCATCCCCAGACAATCTGTAGAACCATTAACAGGGAATCGACTAGGAAACTGTTAGCCACTGTTGACGTCTGTGGTTGTCCTGCAATATTTCACTTTCTGCGTCAATACCGATCTTTTAGCGGACATGACTACGACGCCGATGTGAGGCGAGTGGCTTGGCCCCTGTATTGGAGCTGAGAAGCGACATATGGACAGTACCAAAGAAGAATCGTATCCCACGTGTGTCCACCGAGCCCTCGGCTCTCTTCAGAGCTCCCGTAGGACCGGTGCTTCCCAATGCCTGTCCTTATACTTCACTTTCAGCTTTTCGTTGTGTTACCCACTCCAAAACCAGTGAGCAGGTGGACCTGGTGGCGAACTTGCACGTGGGAATCTATTGTTTACATTATAAGCAGTGCAGTATAGCACTACGGTGGTGCAAACACACACTTCAGGGTCCACCTATAGTACGCCACACAGCGACGATAGTGGGTAACATCACGAGCGCTGACCTTTTTTTAGGTCAAGGTAAATAACAAGTCTAACAGTGGCTAGCTGGGGGTTTCTTCCTGAATGTCCTTCACAGTTATGTCAATGCTCCACAGTGCTGTGATAACAGAACATGTAACGGAGGACTGTTTTGTTTTTTCCCCTCCGCCTGACTGGTTCCTCAGATGTTATCTCCTCAGCCTACCTCATCGTGTTTTGTGTGTGACGGGCCTTTTTGCGGGCGACTGAGGACGGTGTGTGTGTGTGTGTGTGTGTGTGTGTGTGTGTGTGTGTGTGTGTTTTGAGTCCATCTGTTCTCTGTCAGACTGCTCAGTAGTGCTCTGACGACTCACAGGGCTGACTGCATGTGTACCATGTAGGAGCAGGTTGATATACATTCCAACTCTACCTTTTAAGCACTTAACCCCAAGTGTGTGTGTGTTTCTCAACAGAAATGGATGCTGTAGTAGTGCTGGTATTCTATTGTTCTTCTCGGCCACTGTTTGCACTCTCCTGTTGGCTGGTGTGATATACCGTGTCATTGAGAGATGCCAGTTGAGTCCTTGGTGATGCCAGATCAGATTTGTCCAGGCAGAGAGTTACTGAGAGGAGGTGCAACTATAGCCATGGAAACGCATCTGTTTGCATGGCTTGGTGCAGGTGTAGCTTCTCAGGTGTACATAAAAACTAATTAAAAAACAATGTCCATATTATTTTCAGGGTAAAAGGGGTAGAGGTTAATCCTCATGGTGTGGGCCCAGTGTCCCTGCCCGCCACCTTGTTTTTCTGAGCGCCGTGGGTGGGGTGCGTGGCGTTGCGTGCCCCCCTACTAGGGCAGAGCTGCTCTCTTAAATCCCCGGGCTTTAGCGTGTGTGACCTTCCCTCACGGAACAGGATAACCCAGGGGGTCAGAGGTTAGGGGAGAGCATCTCCAGATAAGGCAGCGGGACAGAGGCTGGGAGAGTCGCAAATAGCAACCCTTTCTTTATATAGTGCACTAGTTTTGACCAGAGCCCTTTGGGAATAGGGTGCCAATTGGGACGCGGACGGGTATGGGCATCTGGCCACCGTGATAAGCCTGTAGTAACGTGACCCCTGGGTGGCAGACAGAGTGGAGTAGAGTACCTCTGAGTGTTGTAGTGGTGAAATAGACTGCAAGAACTTCTGGGTGTTGATATTGAGAGGGCTGGATAATTACTAACTCTCTCCCCAGACTGATACTTTGGGCATCATTTTAACACTTAATTTGTGTTTCCGCCTCTAAGTTCTTCAGGCATGGAGTTTACAGTGCTCTCCGTCGCTGACTCGCACTGCTCACTCCCCTCTCTTTCCCTCGCTCCGTGCGTATGCGGGGTTGTCAGGGCGACAGTTGGCACCTGAGAACAATTGGCACACTGTAGCGGGGCCTGCACAAACACAAGTCTGGCTCTGCCCCAGCCAGCGCATTCCTGGCTCTTTCTAGCCTAGCTCAGCCTCCCTCCCTCCTGTCTAGTCTAGCTCAGCCTCCCTCCCTCCTGTCCCTGCCTATCCTAGCCTTGCTTAGCCTCCCTCCCTCCTGTCTAGTCTAGCTTAGCCTACCTCCCTCCCTGGCCCTACTTAGCGTAGCTTAGCCTGGTCTGGCCCTGTCCCAGCCAGCGCATTCCTAGCCCTACCGGGCCTCACCTAGCCTAGCGTGGGCTGCTACCATACCGCAGCAGCCTAGGCCCCGGGGCTGCTTTCACCGGGTCCACGGAGCAGAGCCAGGAGAGGGGCTGCAGCCAGCAGACATGCGCAGCGGGGTGGGTTGGAGATGAAGAGGAGAGGTGGAGCAGAGTGGGTCACGACCAGCCCCCGCCCTCCCTTCTCTTTTCCAACTCTGCTCCCTCCCTCCCTTTCTGTTCCCCCCTCCCTCCCTTCTCCCTTCTCTCTGTTCCACCACCTCTCATTCCCTCCTCCCCTCTCTAGTCTCCTGTCTCCAGCAGAGGCGCTGGTGCTGTTGCTGCGTCATGGAAACGGCTGGCTTGGGGATGCTGATCCAATCACAGCAGCTCCTCCTGACCTCCTGGTGGGCACAGTGCCTTATGGACTGAAGGGGGAGGAGGGGGGTGACTGGGTAGAGGATGCATCCCAAATAGCACCCTAGTACCTATTTAGTGCACTAGTGTGCCATTTCGGATGGACCCAGTGCCTTTCCAATAGGAGTAATCTGTTGCCGGGTGAATGACAACGGCGATGCATTGTCCAACAAAAATACCCAAACCCTCTTTTTACATAAGCAACTCGTCAGAGAATACTTGACTTTAGTTGTACTTTTGATGGACAAAAAAAATGGACAATGATGTCGGTCATAGACACATGAACACGGATGAAATCGTTCGAGTGTGGCCATAGCCTTAGAAGGGGGGCTAACAGGAAGATTTAACAGGTCAGGAATGTTGAGGGTTGTGTTGGTGTGACCGCCTGGACCCTATGTGGTCTATAGGAATCCGGTGCAGTTGATGGTAGTAGGGAGGTAAGATGTGCTGACTAGCATCTCAGTTTGCGGGGAGAAGTACACTTGTTTTCCAATCTTCTCTCCCTCCGTCCCCACACCCCTACCTCGTGTCTCTGTGGTAAGATGTTGACATGCCCAGCAGAGAGTGTCTCAAGTTGATCCTCCCTGCCTCCTCTCCTCCCTCTATCCCTCCCTGCCTCCTCTCCTCCCTCTATCCCACACTGCCTCCTCTCCTCCCTCTCCCCTCACTGCCTCCTCTCCTCCCTCTCCCCTCACTGCCTCCTCTCCTCCCTCTCCCCTCACTGCCTCCTCTCCTCCCTCTCCCCTCACTGCCTCCTCTCCTCCCTCTCCCCTCACTGCCTCCTCTCCTCCCTCTCCCCTCCCTGCCTCCTCTCCTCCTTCTCCCCTCACTGCCTCCTCTCCTCCCTCTCCCCTCACTGCCTCCTCTCCTCCCTCTCCCCTCACTGCCTCCTCTCCTCCCTCTCCCCTCACTGCCTCCTCTCCTCCCTCTCCCCTCACTGCCTCCTCTCCTCCCTCTCCCCTCACTGCCTCCTCTCCTCCCTCTCCCCTCACTGCCTCCTCTCCTCCCTCTCCCCTCACTGCCTCCTCTCCTCCCTCTCCCCTCACTGCCTCCTCTCCTCCCTGCCTCTCCCCTCACTGCCTCCTCTCCTCCCTCTATCCCTCACTGCCTCCTCTCCTCCCTCTATCCCTCACTGCCTCCTCTCCTCCCTCTATCCCCTCACTGCCTCCTCTCCTCCCTCTATCCCTCACTGCCTCCTCTACTCCCTCTCCCCTCCCTGCCTCCTCTCCTCAGTTGTGTTCCTCCCATACTTCAATAGGGGCTGTGGTGGAATTAGCCCTCTGTTAATGACTGTGATTTAAAAATGCTATTCTAAGTAGGAGCTTCATCTCATTAAACAGGCAGGCTGGGTGTGTGGAGCTGGAGCCAATTGTACCACTGCTAATACTCTGTCCCTATGCCAGCCAGCACCTTACTCATCACCTGAGGAGATAGACACCACTTCACACCAGGCAGAGAGACACACATTTAAGGAGGTTATTGTAGCTCATTGAAACAACACCACACCTATAGGGTTTAAATGTATTTTCAGCAGGTCTACCTTTTTAAAAGAGGTGTGTGTGTGTGTGCACGTTCAAGCGCCGTTGTTGGAAGGTGTGTGTAGGTGTGTGAAATCCTTTGTGAACAGTGGCTCATGATGTTTTGGGTTGACAGGAACCCAGTATGTTTCTGGTTTAGGGGCAGGGTTCGGGGAGTGGGAGAGTGTTACCCAGCGTACTGTCCCCTGATGCATCTCCCAGACCGTGGGAGAGGGACTTCATGTGATTGGAATACGGGTGGTGGATGGAGCTCTGTCTCTAGGTGTGTTCTGAATAGCGCCCTATCCCCGGCCTATGTAATGCAACCCTACGGGCCCTGGTCAAAAGTAGTGCACTACATAAGGAATAGGGTCCCATTTGCGACACCGCCTGGCAGCAGTGCGTTTCCCTCCCCCTCTCCCGCCTTCTCTCTATTTCCTGTGAGAATCGGTGTTCCCGAGCTGCAGAGAGGCTCTGGCAGCCAACTCAGGGCCTTAATGACAGACAAGGAGCCATGCAAATCTTGTAATTATATACACACACAGCATGCATTGTCTCTAAAAGCTGCGTTTGACAGTGAACGTCCCTGGTGGTGGTGGTGACAAAGCACAGACAGACAGACCGACGCAGAACGGGGCTAATGCATTGTTTAAACTCACACAGGAAGTGGGGTAGATAGGGGGTTTGAGTCCCAAATGTGCCCTTTTCCCTATGTACTGCCCTACTTTTGACCTGGGCCCATAGGGGACTGGTTAAAAGTAGTGCAACATATAGGGAATATGTTGATATTTGGGACGCACACCCTACCGCCTGTTAAATGATTGATTCGTTGAAGGAAAGTCTGGTCAGGTTTAGCATCACGACTCCGACCACAAATCCCCCGTACTGTACTTTGTCACCCAGCCCTACGCTGTGTCTTCCTATGTTTTACAGGTTTGTTCCAGACTTCCTCCCGGAAGGCTTTATGTTTTGGACGGAACAGTTGATCCTACTATCCATCCACAGACATTCATGAGATTTCAGAATCGTCTGTATAACAAGGGCGTCAAACTCTATTCCTGGGAGTGCCGTGTGCCTGCAGGTTTTCAGTCCTCCCTTGTTACTTAAGTGATCAGTTAAGGTCAAGGATTCATCAAGAACTCCCATTTACCTGGTTCTCTAGGTCTTCATTGGGCACGAATTGAAAGGAAATAACACGGCCCTCCTGGAGTTGAGTTTGAACCCCTCGCTCTAGACTGGTCCTCTATGGTCCTCTCACCTGTCCATCTCTTCCCCCCAGGTTTCCCCAAGACCTTCCCTCTGGACAACTCACTGTTTGACAGCTGGCTGGCCCAGTCGGTGCAGATCACGGCTGACGACATGCTGAGCCAGTGGGCCCTGGACGCCGGGCAGCACCGTGACAAGACGGCCAGCTTGCTGTCTGACCAGCTGCTGCAGGGAGAGGAGAGCCTGCTCAGCCTTATGATGGACCACTCCATGAAGTCCACCTGGAAAACCCCTCAGCTGGGCCGCAAGACCCGGGGCAAGCCCAGAGCCCGGGCCCAACACTCCCCCGCCGCAGCAACCACCCCGCCTTCTGCCACTGCTGTCAGTCCCGCTGCTGCTGCCACCGCCTCCTCCACAGCCACAGCCAAGGGGACTCTGCTGGCAGATGACAGGCCAGGCCACGGGGCCCGTAGAGGGGAGAGGTCCCGGGGCTCCAAGGCCCTCCACCACCACCACCACCACCCCCAGACCAGGAGCACTGAGGCACCACTGGACCCGCCGCCGCAGCCGCCCACCTCCAAAATGGACTCCTGTCACATCTCGGAGGAGCGCGGCCCCTGGGACAGCCTCACTGGTACAGGGGCAGCGTCCGCCACCACGCCGCCCCCTCTGGCCTCCTGCTCCCCCCCACAGCCCTGCATTAGTCCCGGGACAGTGCCTGAGGGGAGGTCAGGGGGGGGTCTCGGTCACCGCACAGCCCTGCGCCTCCGCCTGCCCCGGCAGGGTAAGTCCCGGGGAAAGGGCGGGGGTGGAGGGGGGAAGGAGGTGGCAGAGCGTCCCCTGGATAGGGAGAGAGAGAGGGACCCCCACCCAGTGAAGGAGACGTCGTCGCTGCTGGACCCCGAGACGGATGGCTACTTCTCTGACGCCGAGCAGAGCGACTCGGACACGCACTCCAGCGGCCGCAAGCTCCGCCTGGCCCAGTTGCATTCTGGGAGCGAGGACCTGCTGAGGAGGAGCGTGCTAGCGTTGTAGAAAAAAAACTGAGATGCTCTCTCTCTCACACACACACACACACACACACACACACACACACACCATCGTCCAGAAGACACACTGATTTCTCAGACTGACCGGAGCTCCATCCCAGCTCCCGCTACCATGGCTACTGTCTGTCTGTCTGTCCGTCTGTGCTTTTGATATTATACATGCCGTTCTTTTCTCTCTAGATCGCTTTAATGAACCAAATCTCTGTACTTCACTAGTCCTAAATCAGTCTCTCTGCTCTGTTCTGGGGATTTGAACGTAGCTGTTAGTCAGATAGCTACATACACGAGACCCTAGATGTTAGTAGTGCTTGTTAAAGTAACAAATGCTGTATGATGACGTAAGAAGACCAAGAGGAAATGGATTTTGGACAATGTTACATTTTGAGGTTTTATTTTGAAGTATAGCATGGCGGTGATCCATGCCATCAACCCTTCCTAGTGGTGTGGTCAGTGGTGACTAAGCCGCTAGCATTGGGGTGAATACTTTGTGGGCATTATAAGCTGGTTCAGACGAATCTCTTCCTTTCTCTTGACGTAAGATGGATCCCGCGAGGCGATTCCTGGGATCTGATGTTTTTAAAAAGCCTTTCAGTTCAGCATCATTCTGAGAAATGTACAGAAAATATCAAACAAATATTAGCCTTTTAAAAGCACAAATAGCTAACGGGAACTGTAACACAAACATTGTGGCATAAACACGCACACTCTTTCAGACATGCACACCAGACACATTACACACACACACATACTCACACATACTCTAAACGACTCTGTCTGCATCCAGCCGTTGTAGAAACACACTGGTTGATAATTACGTCAGCTCTTCACTGACTCCTCCCTCATCTTCCGTTTGGGCCTGAATCATTGGAGAAACAGTATTTTATCGTGTGCCTTCTGTCGCTCCCCCAAAATAAGTTTATCAATCACTTCTATAATCAGATTTGTTACAATCAAAAAAGGAACATCTGTTGTATTGGCCATCAAGCGTACTGAAACAGAGGGCTTCTCGGACCTTAATTGTAGTGCCTAAAAAAGATATGTAAATGCAGCTTTTGCCATTTAATCAACCCAACCGCATGCAAAGCCACACAGTTCTACCATATTTGTGCAAAGTGCTGCCCCAACAAAGCAACTTCTGGAGTCGTTGTTGCTCCAGTCAGACGAATCGTATAGTCAGCTACAGCACAGAGTTCTGGATTCTGACTACTTTTTTGAGTTCTTTGTAAATTTATGGTTTTTTTTTCTTTTTTTTTTTCGTCTCAGAGAGTTGTATTTTGTACTAAAAAGCGGTCCACAGTATTTTCTCAGGGTTTAAAAAAAAAAAAAAAAAAAATCAAATAAAAAAAATGTTTTGAAGGCGACGAAGAAGGGTTGAAAATGTATTGAAATCAAAGTTAATCCGTAAATATATAATACCATATACAGCCTTTTCTACATATGATGGGTATGTATAGAAAAGGTTCCTTTGGCAATGCTCACTGTTTAAACTCTGACTACTACTGTGCTGAGAGCTTTTCTCATGTCTCAGTCAGTACACTACTACTACCCACCTGGCTGTCTCCTGAGTTGATAATGCCAAAGAACAGTGTGTATAACAGACAGGGCACCATGCACTTACTCTGTCTGCGTCCCAAAATGGCACCCTATTCCCTGCTTAGTGTATAAGGTGCCATTTGTGACGCAGCCTCACTTGGGAGTTGTGCATTGCTCAGGCCTGCGCTGGCATGGTGTGACTCGGCCTTTTTAAAGGGGGGGCGTCCTGACACCCACCACCACTATTCCACCTTGGACTCTCCCATTCCCTGCTCCCACAGGTGTGTTGCTTACTGGCCCTCTGTGCCACTGACCTACTCTGGATGGAGTGGCCTACGTCCCCGTCCCCGTCCCCCCCCAACCTGGAGGGAGTTGAATGCTGCTGAACCGTGTGTGGATGGGCGGCTGATGGCTGAGCCCACTGACAACCCCCAGCGCTGGTATAACAGGGTCGTAATATAGAAGATGACTCGTTTTGTATGTTTGTTTTCCTGTCCCAGAGGGGACACAAGGATTCAGGATGAAACTTCCTAAAGCAGCGTATTGGTCAGGTGACACTGTCTGTCTACAGCCAGTCTGGCTCCTTCCTTTCCATCCACCGTAACCCATGGAGGCAGACCATTACAACCATAGAAACAGAATGAGTAGCACATTCTATTCATTCGTATTCTACAATCACATCATAATACCATAAGAACAACAATGCTCATCGTTGTCTGCAGATAGGTCGTCGGGGTGGGTGAGTGGGGTTCAGCACTGTAGCAAAACCCACAGAATCCACCCCACCACCTGACCATTTACATGTTGCTAAGACAATGAAATGTAAACTTGGTTTCAATATTCAATATATACACAGATTTAGACTAGGCTGTGTTTTTAGATGGGACCCTTCATATACGGCCCCCAACGTAGTAGAAAACAGGTTGTTATTATTATTATTGGAGAGGGGCATCTACGCCCTCTTCCTCCGCTTCTTTTCAGAAACAGTAGGCTGGAGTTCTAGTGAGGTATTTCGGTCCAGCAGGCAGCAGGTGACAGCACTTTTCATGCAGACGTATGGATGGATGGTATTATCCTACAGAGTATGGATGGATGGTATTATTATTATTATCCTCCCCAAGCAGGGTTTCTTTGCCCCATTCCCGATGACCCACCTGGTTTGCATGTTTTATTCCAGCCCTACACTAACGCCCATTATTCTGCTAATCAAATTGATGATCAGTTGAATAGGTTGCGTTAGTGCTGGGCTGGAACAAAACGTGCATTCAGACGGCGGGGCGGGTCCCCTGGAATTGGGTTGAGAAATGCTGCTTTGGCGTTTGCTGTGGATGAATGTCCTCGTGCTGTCTTCGTACCACCCAGCTGCTGCTCCTGTTGTCTGTAGCGCGACAAAGCCGCCGGCACACTAACAACACAACGGCGACGTCATTGAAAAGGATCTCCTCTTCTGTGTTAGTTGCTTTATCCCTTAGGGAACTGGTTCACGGCTGTAGTAGTTTGACTGCCGTTTACTTATGTTTGTTTATTTTTATGCACCAACAATAATGTAGAATACTGTACTAGAAACCCTTTTTGTTTCCGTGTTAAAAGCCTTCGCAAGCTGTTTTTGTAACGCTTCAGCCGCGGCTCATATAACTAGAATGCTGACTCATAATCAGACCGACTGCTTCCTTACTAGCGCTTCTCCGACCGTCGACTGACTGCTTCCACACTGGGAAGTATGGTTCCAATCCAACACCCGCCCCGCAGACCAGTGCTCTGTCTCACTTCCCTCCCCTTCTTCAGTGTTTCCGAAGGCCCGCCTCAGCTCCTTCAGGGTTTTGAAGCACGGGCGGGTCAAAGGAAGAAGCTTTCAGGACAAATAATGACGTGCATGTGTTGTGTAATGGAGAGAGCGTTTGTCACTGCTGCCGCTCTGGGCAGAAGAGGGAGAGAGAGAGGACAGTTTGTTCTTTCCTCTTAGTGTTTGCACCCTGTCCACAGTGAACTTAACAGACAGGGAATCTAAACAACACCCCTCCCTCTCTCTCTGTCCCTCCCTCCCTCTCTGTCCCTCTGTCCCTCCCTCCCTCTGTCCCTCCCTCCCTCCCTCCCTCTCTGTCCCCCTCCCTCCCTCCCTCCCTCCCTCTCTGTCCCTCCCTCTCTGTCCCTCCCTCCCTCTCTGTCCCTCCCTCCCTCCCCTCTCTGTCCCTCCCTCCCTCTCCCTCCTCTGTCCTCTGTCCCTCCCTCCCTCTGTCCCTCCCTCCCTCTGTCCCTCCCTCCCTCTCTGTCCCTCCCTCCCTCTCTGTCCCTCCCTCCCTCTCTGTCCCTCCCTCCCTCCCTTCCTCTCTGTCCCTCCCTCCCTCTCTCTGTCCCTCCTTCTCCCTCCCTCCCTCCCTCCCTCCCTCCCTCCCTCCCTCCCTCCCTCCCTCTGTCCCTCCCTCCCTCCCTCTCTCTGTCCTTCCCTCTCCTCCCTCTCTCTCTCTGTCCTCTCCCTCCCTCCCTCCCTCTCTCTGTCCTTCTCTCTCCCTGTCCTTCTCTCCCTCTCTCCTCCTCTCTCTCTCTCCTTCCCTCTCTCTCTCTCTCTCTCTCTCCTTCCCTCTCTCTGTCCTTCCCTCTCCTCCCTGTCCTTCTCTCTCCCTGTCTCTCTCTCTCTCTCTCTGTCTTCCCCCTCTGTCCTCTCTCTCTCTCTCCTCTGTCCCTCTCTCTCTCTCTCTCTCTGTCCCTCCCTCTCTCTCTCTGTCTCTCTGTCTCTCCCTCTCTCTCTCTCTCTCTCTCTCTCTCTCTCTCTCTCTCTCTCTCTCTCTCTCTCTCTCTCTGTCCTTCCCTCTCTCTCTCTCTCTCTCTCTCTCTCTCTCTCTCTCTCTCTGTCCTTCTCTCTCTCTCTCTCTCTCTCTCTGTCCTTCTCTCTCTCTCTCTCTCTCTCTCTCTCTGTCTCTCTCTCTCTCTCTCTCTCTCTCTCTGTCCTTCTCTCTCTCTCTCTCTCTCTCTCTCTGTCCTTCTCTCTCTCTCTCTCTCTCTCTCTCTGTCCTTCTCTCTCTCTCTGTCCTTCCCTCTCTCTCTCTCTCTGTCCCCTCTTCTCTCTCTCTCTGTCCTTCCCCCTCTCTCTCTCTCTCTCTCCCTCTCTCTGTCCTTCCCTCTCTCTCCCCCTCTCTCTCTCTGTCTCCCTCTCTCGTCTCCCTCTCTCTGTCTCCCTCTCTCTGTCTCCCTCTCTCCGTCTCCCTCTCTCCGTCTCCCTCTCTCCGTCTCCCTCTCTCTGTCTCCCTCTCTCTGTCTCCCTCTCTCCGTCTCCCTCTCTCTGTCTCCCTCTCTCCGTCTCCGTCTCCCTCTTTCCGTCTCCCTCTCTCTGTCTCCCTCTCTCTGTCTCCCTCTCTCCGTCTCCCTCTCTCCGTCTCCCTCTTTCCGTCTCCCTCTCTCTGTCTCCCTCTCTCTGTCTCCCTCTCTCCGTCTCCCTCTCTCCGTCTCCCTCTTTCCTGTCTCCCTCTCTCCTGTCTCCCTCTCTCCGTCTCCCTCTCTCTGTCTCCCTCTCTCCGTCTCCCTCTCTCCGTCTCCCTCTCTCTGTCTCCCTCTCTCCGTCTCCCTCTCTCCGTCTCCCTCTCTCCGTCTCCCTCTCTCCGTCTCCCTCTCTCCGTCTCCCTCTCTCTGTCTCCCTCTCTGTCCCTCCCTCTGTGGGGTTCACTAACGTAAAGAGCAAACACTTCTCTGTTTTCACTGGAGCTGGGGATTATTTACTTTCTCTGGTTTTGTTCTATATGCAGAACCAGAGAAGTTGATTTGATAGGTGGGAACTGCATAGCCAGTAGTGAGTGTGTTTGTTTTAGTGTCTGTCCGAGTCAATGCTTGTGTGTGCGTGCATGTTTGTCTGTGTCTGTCGAGTCACGAGTGTGTATTTGTGTGTGTGTGTTGGCTAATTGAAGTTAAAATGGTCAGGCCGGCTCCCCAGTGTGCTGATCAGCGTGCAGCTGAAGCCTGGGAGAGACCTTTTGTTCTCTCACTTCCTCCATAGAGAACACTCACAGAAACTAACCGCTGCTCTCTGGCAACACAGCGTCTGTATCTCAAATGGCATCCTATTCCCTATTATAGTACCTACGGCCCTGGTCAAAGGTAGTGCACTATGAAGGAAAAAGGGTGCCATTTAGGATGTACTCGAGCTATTTATGACCAGCAGGGTCACAGAATGTGTTCCTCTCATTAAATTCAATAGCATTTCAAAATGTTCAAGTTCCACAGTTCAAACAACTTGCTCCCATGTTTGTTTGCGACTGTCGTTCCGTGACTTGTATGAACACGTATGAATCCATTTCCAGGAGAGAAGGTTTATCCATGACCATCGCTGCTCCTCTTAAGGTCGGGCTAATTTACCGGTTGTGTCTCTGCAACAGAGCCGAGCTCTGATGCTTAGCAGGTTTTGTTTTTTTGTAGTTGATCTGGCATCACTTTGCTGCCTCCAAATTCAGGCTACATCACAAACGGTGCCCACTTCCCCATATAGTGCGCTACTTTTGACCTGGGCCCCATAGGGCTGTGGTCAAAAGTAGTGCATTATGTAGGGAATGGGGTGCCTTTTCTGACGTTGACTTACACCGGCACTAATTGGTCTTTTGACCAATCACATCAGATCTTTTTTCAGAGCTGATCTGATTGGTCAGAAGACCAATTAGTGAAAAATATATATCAGAATCGGACTGCCTGTAAACACAGCCAATATGCCTGTCCTGTATCTCCTAATGGTCACATTCATAATTTTGATAGGAGTACATAATCTCTCTGATCAAAGCAGACTCTGACATGGTTCCTCCTCCCTCCACCACGTGGCTGTCTTATTTGTCCTTAAAAGGCGCTGAAATCTCTGCTGCCGTATACAATTCAATTCCACACCCAATTAGGCTCGATCTGCATCAGTTCTACAATACGATAATATGAATGTTGCAGGAGTTTATCCTTCTGTATTCTTTGTTTCAAAGAATGTTGTGCCATTTGTTAATAGCAAAGAGAAATATTGAACATATATTAAAAAGAAGAGCTATTTTAAATTATTTTTTGGCTTTTTTTGCAATATTTATTTTCTTGTATTAGAGTCTTTGTAGGAGGAAAAACAAAAAATGTATTTTTCATTAGTGCAAAAAACTATTTTTTTCCTTTTTGTACACTTTCAATGTTAAGCAAAACGTTAAAAAGCAATATTATGATGTTCCATGTGACTGTATCTGCATGCTGTTTGTGTTGCCTTAAAGACGGCTGCGTCCACTATGACCCCCCCTCCTCCCCTCCTCCCCCCGGCACTATGGTGTGGTTGACCAGTGTAGTCAATAAAGCAGTGCTTTCTGTGTACCCATGCTCTGGACCGTCTCTCTGTTCAGTTCACCATCCCAGGAGCTCATTTTTAAGTGTCAATCTGGGATTCAAATAACAACAAACATACTCTGCCACTTTTTTGGTGAACAGTTGAGGGATGGGGTACGACAGTTGAGGGATGGGGTACGACAGTTGAGGGATGGGGTACGACAGTTGAGGGATGGGGTACGACAGTTGAGGGATGGGGTACGACAGTTGAGGGATGGGGTACGACAGTTGAGGGATGGGGTACGACAGTTGAACTAAGCTCATTTCTACGTGATATTCTTAAAGAATCAATGGCTGTTAATCATTGAATTAAAAGTTTTTAAAAAATGGATGTACTAATCCCAGATTGCCTTTTTTTTTTTTTTAAAGCTCTGTTCAAAGGGTTGATTGATTCAGTCACACTGTGTTGAATCATTCTGGGTCTCTACAGACGGACCCAGAGGTAACTAGGCTAGATACTCCACTTTACATGTACTGTAGGTTGAGAGATAAAGGGACAGTAAAAGGTGACGCTTGTGCCATCAAACCCTTGAAACTTATCCAGAAGGTTGCAGCCTGGATTTAAACCTCCCCAAGTTCTCCCATGTCACCCCGCTCCTCCACCTACCACCTCCATCAGCTTCCAGTTGAAGCTCGCATCCCCTGGTGTTTGCCTACGGACCTGCAAGGGGAATGCCCCTCCCTACCTTCAGGCTAGGCTCAATCCCTACTCCCCAACCCGGGCACAATCCACACAACTCTGGTTTGGTGGCCCTCCAACCTCTACAGGGGTCACCTCTGCCCAGTTAAAGCTTTTCTCTGTCCTAGCTGCCCCCCTTCCCCTCCCCCCCAATAGTGGAACAAGCTTCCCCTTAACATCAGGACAGCGGAGTCCCTGCCAACCTTCCTAAAACCCTACCTCTTCAAAAAGGATCTTAAACCCCAAGTCACCCCTGCCCCATTCACCTAGCTATCTTAAGAGGAATGTACTAATTGTAAAACGCTCTATTATATATGAAACGTCCCAAGTTGTAGCTGAAGGCGATGAATAAGTTGCTGTTAACACATTCATCTTCAGGTGAACAAACCAAAGTATCCTTCTACAGCTAGTTCCTCTGTGTTTGATAGCTCATACTGTAGCTCACTATATACCATGTGCCTATGTCAACCGTTAACATTTCCAAGTAACATCAAAACCAAAAACATGGCGTACTTTAAAGACTTGACGAAGCAGAGAGAATCGTTCTAACAAAATGTTAATGGACTGCTGCCGTGTTCCTGTCAAATGTACACCACTTTCAGACACTTTTACAACTCATTTCCCAGGACATCCAGTAAGCAGAATAACTGGGTAGGAAACATTTTCATCCCAAATGGCACCCTATTCCCTTTGCACTACTTTTGACCAGACCCCTATGCGCCACTGCACTATATAGGGAATAGGGTGCCATTTGGGACGGACCCAAAGGGTAGTTTATCCAAATCATCCTTAAAGTATCCGAAATCGTCTGTTCCCCTCCTCAAATTCCGAATGTTAAGAGCGTGACCTTCTGTGTTCTCTGGGAAGAATTAGGGTCTCCCGCTGCTCTTAAAGAAACTAGCGTTGACTTTGTGGAGGACTTGTTTAAAGTGTCCTACCCACCAGCCCGCAGGAAATGAAAGATACTTTGTTGTTGTTCATGGCTTGGGTCCAGGGCACTTTGCTGTAAGTGACGTACTGTATTACTTCCCGAGTAAATATCCACCATGACAGGACAGTGCTGTCGATCAAATCTACATTTTGAAAACTAGTAGTAGAGTAGAGCAGCTATATTGGGGGTAAACTTGTGTGTGAATTGAAAAGACCAATTTAAAAGTTGGTTGAGTTTAAAAAGTAGTGGTATCTTGATAGTCGCACAAACGCATAAGGCCACCATTTAAATATTTTTTTTCTTTTTAAATAATTATTTGATACCATCACTGCTAGCTAGACTCATTGCTACCTCTTAGCTATGTCTGTCTATATGAACAAACAGTTGGTAAATGTGATATGATTATGTCACTAATGTGGACAGTTGCCATGTTGGTGAATAATCCCCCATGACCTCTTCTAACTCGTCTGTAACGTTCTGTCCAATACAGAAACAGATTGCAGTTGAGTCATCCTGCCACACGAGGGGGCAGCTGTCATTTTGTCTCCTGCAGGTGGACAGCTGGGAAAAAAAGTCACTTCTGAGGGGCATTAGTTGCCAATTTATGTCAATGCTACGGCTGGGCATCCCTTAACATGGCGGTGTGGGAGGAAGGGGCTGCTACCATGATAGGATGTCTACATCAACCGGCCTGACTTTATGGCCCAGCATATTAAACCATTTTGGAGGAGACGAGGCAACTAGAGATCACTGTTCTGCCAGAGCGGATCTGCAGAGTGGAAGCCGGACAGGAGGAGTTGACAGTGAAACACTCAACGAGTGACCTCTTGTGGCCATATTACATTACATCAAAATCAATTACTCACTAGGCTACAGTAACAGTACACGATTGAGGACAATTACAATCTTGTCCTAATTTTGAGTGGAGCTCTATTGACAATCACAAATCCGATACTGGATCTATATTGTTAACCCAAACTAACACTTTCAAAGATGGCTGTCCCTGTAGACTTAGGTCAAAGTGTTTATTAAGCTGTAGAGTAGTAGGTTAACAGGTCGTTCCACGAAGAGTGCCTTTTGATTCCATTTTATATTTACGGGTTCAAGCAGTGAAGCTGGGTGAAACCCTATTTGTTGGTGTTCATTATTCTGGTTCTCCACAGATTTTGTGGGGGGAAAAATGCTAATTCCTGTGAGATGGTAAGGCATAGAAGGGTGCAACTTGGCATGATGGTAAAGGCCCACGGGCCACAGCCTCTCATGCCATGCCGTTTGGCCAGATGGTGGTGCTATAACACGCAATTTAAAGCAAACTTTGGAAAGGTCATGCCCCTCACCCCGTTTGACCTAGTCATGGATCCCTCTCCTCACAAGAAACAAATTTCCCTCGTGGACCCATAAGGTCTGCCAAGATGGATCTTCTGCCATTAAACATTTTGTGGAAAGCACTTAGAACAGTACTATTCTGTCACTGAATGTCCGATCTACACAAACCGTAACATATAGCATCTGTGGACCAAGGTCTCTCACCACATCATTTTCCAGGTTAGCATCTCAAACAACATGGCCACTACATATGAATAACCACTCACGTGGGCGTGGTCGAGCACACAAACGCATTTTAATCACACACAGATATAACAACACTAGATACACATGTTCCAAACGGTGTCAAGACTCAACAAATGCAAGTACTTTCAGATCGATCACACGCTGGCGCTATAACTGGCACATGTTTATATCTCTTGATCGGTTTGACCCGAGTGATTACATTTGGAACACGTTCGATGATGTGTCTAGCTAACCTGTAGAGTGTCTTTCATTTTGGCCTTTTGGTGGCGATGTTAGACATAAAAATAAATCCTACAGACTCATTGGTTTGTAGCGGCCATCTTGGTTGAGCAAGAACATTGGAAGATATTGTGTTTAAAGGGTAGGGTAGGGCTGCCATCTTATCGGCTCTTAACCAACTGTGCTATTTGTTTTCTCGCATTGTTTGTAACTTGTTTTGTACATAATGTTGCTGCTACCGTCTCTTGTGATCGAAAAGAGCTTCTGGACATCAGAACTGGGATTACTCACCTCAAATTAGACACAGAGTTTTTCGTCAACGAGTTGGGCGCAAAGGATATACTACGGACTCCCGACCAGGCCCAGATCCCTGTGATTCGCTGGAAAAGGAAACGTAGGTGTCGCGGAAAGAGATCAGGATGCCTTGTGAGGATCAGGCGAAGCGTGGCTATCTGCCCTTGCCTTCCGTTCTGCTAGCTAACGTTCAATCACTGGAAAGTAATTGGGACGAACTGAAAGCACTTATATCCTACCAATTGGACATTTGAAAACTGTAATATCTTGTGTGTCACCGAGTCATGGCTGAACGACGACATTAAGAACATACAGCTGGCGGGTTATACACACTATCGGCAGGATAGAACAGCAGCCTCTGGTAAGACACGGGGCGGGGCCCAATGCATATTTGTAAACAATAGCTGGTGCACAATATCTAAGGAAGTCTCAGGGTTTTGCTTGCCTGAGGTAGTGTGGTCTACAGCGATAGAGTATCTCTATCTACCTAGAGAGTTTTCATCTGTATTTTTCGTAGCTGTCTACATACCACCACAGACCGAGGCTGGCATTAACCGCATTCAATGAGCTATATTCCATCACAAGCAAAGCGGAAAATGCTCATCCAGAGGTGGCGCTCCTAGTGGCCGGGGACTTTAATGCAGGGAAACTTAAATCAGTTTTACCTCATTTCTATCAGCATGTTAAATGTGCAACTAGAGGGGGAAACAAATCTAGACCACCTTTACTCCACACACAGAGACTCGTACAAAGCTCTCCCTCGCCCTCCATTTGGCAAATCTGACCATAACTCTATTCTCCTGATTCATGTTTACAAACAAAAATGAGAGCAGGAAGCACCAGTGACACGGTCAAAAAAAAAAATGTGGTCAGATGAAGCAGATACTAAACTACAGGACTGTTTTGCTAATACAGACTGGAACAAGTTCTGGGATTCATTGTTCATCTCAGTTACGTCTGAGTTACTCAGTTACACCACATCAGTCACTGGCTTTATCAATAAGTGCATCGAGGACGTCGTCCCCACAGTGACTGTACGTACATACAGTTGAAGTTGGAAGTTTACATACACTTAGGTTGTCATTAAAACTCATTTTTCAACCACTCCACAGATTTCTTGTTAACAAACTATAGTTTTGGCAAGTCATATAGGACATCTATATGTTCCCCATATAGGACATCTAGCCTTTAAACAGCTTGGAAAAATTCCAGAAAATGATGTCATGGCGTTAGAAGCTTCTGATAGGCTAATTGACATAATTTGAGTCAATTGGAGGTGTACCTGTGGATGTATTTCAAGGCCTACCTTTCAAACTCAGTGCCTCTTTGCTTGACATCATTGGAAAATCAAAAGAAATCAGCCAAGACCTTAGGGGAAACAAATGGTTCATCCTTGGGAGCAATTTCCAAAAGCCTGAACCACATTCATCTGTACAAACAATAGTACGCAAGTATTAACATCATGGGACCACACAGCCGTCATACCGCTCAGGAAGGAGACTCGTTCTGTCTCCTAGAGATGAACGTACTTTGGTGCGAAAAGTCCAAATCAATTCCAGAAAAACAGCAAAGGACCTTATGAAGATGCTGGAAGAAACTGGTACAAAAGCATCTATATCCACAGTAAAACAAGTCCTATATCGACATAACCTGAAAGGCCACTCAGCAAGGATGAAGCCACTGCTCCAAAACCGCCATAAAAAAGCCAGACTACGGTTTGCAACTGCACATGGGGACAAAGATTGTACTTTTTGGAGAAATGTCCTCTGGTCTGATGAAACAAAAATAGAACTACTTGGCCATAATGGCCATCGTTATGTTTGGAGGAAAAAGGGGGAGGCTTGCAAGCCGAAGAACACTATCCCAACCGTGAAGCACAGGGGTGGCAGCATCCTGTTGTGGGGTTGCTTTGCTGCAGGAGGGACTGGTGCACTTCACAAAATAGATGGCATCATGAGACAGGACAATTATGTGGATATATTGAAGTGAAATCAGTCAGGAGATAAAGCTTGGTCGCAAATGGGTCTTCCAAATGGACCCCAAGCATACATCCAAAGTTGTGGCAAAATGGCTTAAGATCAACAAAGTCAAGGTATTGGAGTGACCATCACAAAGCCCTGACCTCAATCCTATAGAAAATTTGTGGGCAGAACTGAAAAAGCGCATGCGAGCAAGGAGGCCTACAAACCTGACTCAGTTACACCAGCTCTGTCAGGGGGATGGGCCAAAATTCACCCAACTTATTGTGGGAAGCTTGTGGAAGGCTATCTGAAACGTTTGACCCAAGTTAAACAATTTTGAAGGCAATGCTACCAAATACTAATTGAGTGTATGTAAACTTCTGACCCACTGGGAATGTGATGAAAGAAATAAAATATTAAATTAATAATTCTCTCTAGTATTATTCTGACGTTTCACATTCGTGAAATAAAGTGGTGATCCTAATTTTTACTAGGATTAAATGTCAGGTATTGTGAAAAACAGAGTTTAAATGTATTTGGCTAAGGTGTATGTAAACTTCCAACTTCAACTGTACATTCATATTATTAAGTTGTTTTGTGACAGAATGTTATTAGGTGAAATTAAGTTAACATTTTTACACTTCTAAAAGTTAATGAATTGGTGGAACGACCTTTAACAATGAACAACAGTGTCTCTTCTTCTCAGGTTATTATCAGGGGAGGGTGTTTCAGCCGGTTGCATTATCCTCTGTCATAGCCGGGGGCTTTCTCCTTCTTTTCGGCTCTTTTTGAAGTGTGTCTGGGCTGACAGAGCTCCGAGTCCCCCTCCACTATCACTGACTCCACTGTTTAAGTTTGTATATTTAGGGGCTGTGTCCTCTGGGAGTGTGTGCGTGCGTGTGTGTTGTGTGAGAGAGAAAAAGCAGGCAGCATTGTTCCGAGCACCATCGCAGCTCTGTGACCTAACTCCCTTTCTCTAAGATAAGTTCCCTTCTCTTTTTTTATTTTTTTAAGTCGTTCTTTCCCGCTCCAGTCAGACAGCATTGCTCCAAGTCTGTAAACATTTCATGTCTATTTTTGGTTACCGTGGGGCAAAATCAGTGCCGCCCCTGGAGTGAATTAAGTTTTGTCTCTCTGGTTACGGCTCCCAGTTTCCAAATGGGTCCTGGCTTCAGCACATACTTCAGCACAAGGTGTACCAAACCTAGGAAGTGGAAGATAGGATCCCAGCCAAAAGGCTCTGTTGTTTTTTCTACACAGAAAGTAGGTGCTGTGTTTGTGTTTGTGTGCGTGCACGCATGTACTTTTCACCTAATGTAAAGTTGTAAAAGTCTGAACTTGATTCTGTCATTATGTTTCGTTGCTAGGCAAGAAGACATGTCTTTATGTGCGTCGTAAAGACTTGGTCCGGCCTCAATGTCTTTGTAGTGTTGGCCCCCCGTATGCCAACATTGACTGCCAGCCTTCACGGAAATACAGTTAAGTACAGTGGCCTTTCCCATCAAGAAATAAGTATAGTATGTGCAAACTCACAAATATCTTGAAATACAGGTTATAGTTATGGTTATCAGTTATTCAAGACAATAGGCTTTTTGATCCCATATGTTCTCCTACTTTTGCCTCAGCAAATGGTGAGGCTCAAGTCAAATCAAAGGTATTTGATAATGCCACAAAATGAAAGTCATGCCCACACTGTCAAATTTATCAAAAAAATTTGACAATGCAGAACCTAATTTAGCTCAATAAACCACAAGCTCATTACATTCCCATACAGAATTCACTTGTCATCACAAACCTAGACGGGACAATCATTCACACGAGTGTCATCTTCACATTTCGACACCATCTATTGCATTTCCTCTAACATTCCAGTCACTTGTGTTTGTGTCTGGTTTGTTGAACTGGGAACAAGGGACACATGCCAGAATTGCCCGTTATCTTCTCACTCATCAACTAGAACCAGATCAATCAGCTACTGTAACTGTGTGTGTGTGTGTGTGTGTGTGTGTGTGCGCACAGACTGAATCCAAACTTAAGAGTACAGTACAGAGGCACACATGAGGTCAATCAAATGACTCCCCAGACAGCAAAGCATGTCTGGCACTGAATAGTTGTCATCTCACTGGTGAGGTCATCCTACGTTATACTTATATAACATATAGAAATAAAGTTGTAAGTAGGTACATATATACAGCATTCGCCAGCACAAGGAAAAAGAGGAAAACAATTTAAAAGATGTATTAAAGAAATATAGCTAATGTAGCTAAAAATGGCAGAAATATATCAAATGTGTATTTTACGTTCAACCATTAATGATGAGTCTCATGTATTCATGGGTTTCAAAAACTGTCATGGACAGTTTTTTGTAAGTTCATTAGAGATTACCTTTGTTATCCAATATCAT
The DNA here is from genome assembly GCF_018296145.1 of Oncorhynchus tshawytscha. Classification (NCBI taxonomy): domain Eukaryota; kingdom Metazoa; phylum Chordata; class Actinopteri; order Salmoniformes; family Salmonidae; genus Oncorhynchus; species Oncorhynchus tshawytscha. The sequence continues at coordinate 50,424,500 of NC_056437.1, read as the reverse complement.
TTGGTAATAAAACACAGACAGTGCGAATTGTGGAGGACGGATGGTGCTCTCTTCTCATTGTTGTTAGTATGAAAGTTGTTTTAATGCTGATTTGATCAGAAGGTAATGCCATCAGCAATTGGAAATCACTTAATGTCCTGTGCTGTCACCGTGAAGACAGCATCACAACAGCCACACTACGCTCCACAACAGAGCAGACTCGCAGAGGTCGGTGGGAATGCTTTTGGGTCTTTCTATAATGAATTATCACATTTTAAATCATCCATTCTTATCCAGTTAAAACAATTTGAAATGAAAACATTTAAGGGTCCTTTACATGACATTCTGTAATAATGACAGAAACATTGTAATCACAAGTTTGCACACATACAAGGTTATGTACACAAAAAGTCATGTGTATAGAGATGTTAGAGCTGGTTTGGGAAGACAATGAAGTTATAATTGTGTTCTGTTTAATCTTCAAATCAAACCTTTCAACATCATTCAACCATCAACAGCTGAGCCATTCTCAGTTGGTTCTGGAAGTGGACAACATTGCCCACAGTCTTGCCTGGCCAGAGGAAGCAACTGATCCATTCCCAGACCAGAGATCATCCTCTCTGCGTACAGGTGAGACCGAGGCCAGCCACACACTTGAGCGGTGTAACACAGAAGTCAACCATCAGGGGATTCTGCATCAGACCAGCCAAAGGAGGAAAGACCACCAGGGTTCCCATTAAGGAGAGCCAGAAGTGTCGAGGACCTCCATCTCCCACCCCAAAAACTGTCCAATCCTGTGAGGGGGCAGTGGAGTTGGTGGTGCCGCTGTGAGTGGAACTGTGGAGGGGCCTGGAGGTGGCAGGGCTGAGAGGGACAGATGTGCCCAGAATCAAATCAAATTTTATTGGTCACATACACATGGTTAGCAGATGTTATTGCGAGTGTTGCGAAATGCTTGTGCTTCTAGTTCCGAAAGTGCGGAAATATCTAACATGTAATCTAACAATTCCACAACAACTTCCTAATACACACAAATCTAAGTAAAGGAATGGAATAAGAATATATACTGTACATATACATATATGGATGAGCAATGACAGAGCGACATAGGCAAGATGCAGTACATGGTATTTAAAATACAGTATATACATATGAGATGAGTGATGCAAGATATGTAAACATTAACAAAGGCCAGAGGCGATGTGGGACGTGTGGCCTCATGGTCCTGATGCTAGTCCTGGCTGTTTTCTCCTGTCAGTGGGAGTCTGCATGGTCAACATTGTAAAAGGGGAATGTTGTAAGCTGGATGAGAAGGACACATACTCGATTGATGAATTAATTTGAAAAGAAAATGGAAATCACTGTGTACTGCATATGTTTAAAGAGTGAGATATGGGACAATACACTCTTCTCAGTCAATACAGTTCCTCAGGGTAAAAAAAACAACTGATCTGAACCACATATTATTGAGTGTCTCAAATGTCACATATGGCTCTGGTCAAATGTTGTGCACTATATAAGGAATAAGGGTGCCATTTGGGACGGATACATCGAGTTAGTAGAAAAAGAATAACATGTCCTGGTCTGGTGGTATATATTGGAAATATTGGAGACATATTTGCGAACATTACAAACAATTTTAATGTAAACTGTTTCTCCTTACAAACAATTTAAATGTAAACTGTTTCTCCGTCTCAAAATCCGCATCCGCCAATTAAAATTGTTGACGTAATTGCACGTGATAGAACGCTATTTTCCATATCCTGGCGTACTTCGTGGTTGTCACTAGTTTACCACCGCCACAAAGTCTAAATTAAAAATGCATAATTTTTGTTGTTGCTTTTGGTCGCAATTTAAGGTTAGCAGTGTGGTTACCATTTAAGGTTAGGTGGTTTAAAATCTGATTTAAAAAATATAAATTGTAGAAATAGGCACGGGGGTTAGCCATACTTATGACTTTGTGGCTGTGGTAACTAGCGACAACCATACTCAGACCAATGCTAAAAAAAAAACAGCTGAATGTGATTATTTTAGTGATAATGCTCGAGAAGACGGTGTTTGGAGGATATATTGGCACGGGTGTTGTTTAGGCCCGAGACGAGGTCGACACACTCCGGTTTCGAAGGCATTATCACTTTACATATTTTCATTAAACACGTTATTTTGATTAATTTATTCATACTATTTCATCCTTCCACAAGATATAGTCCCGACACAAATATAGGGTTGCTACCCAAACTGGCTGGTCGTTCTATCGGTTCGGTTGCCAGAGACCCAGGCTAAGTGTTTTTGTTCTGTATCTATATAGACGCGACCCAGTCATTCCTTTTAAATGTTCTATTGCCATACCGGCTGGCAACGTTATTATCCTTTGCTTGCTAGCTAGCCAACCTCGGCAAATTTACAGTCAAGTCAAACAGTGTAGCCAGAATAACAACAAATTAGCTTCATTTGCATTTGTTTAAGATGTTTTATTGTGACAAGTGAGATCATGTCTAGATGCTTTTCATAGTGGAGATCAAGTTTATCAATTGCCTGGCTGGGCTGACGACAATGGATTTCCAGTCAGACAGAGCAGAGGAAATATGCAAATTTGGAATTAGACACCGGTTGGAATGCGGTTTTGACCAATCAGCATTCAGGATTAAGACCCACCCAGTTTATAATGCCAATTATGGTAATGGCTAGAAGGGATACCGATACTGTCAAATTACGTCATATTCTCGTTCACTACGAAAGTTTGCGTCATGGATAGAAGGGATACCGATTTTGTCATAGTCCTGTTCACTACGAGTTTGCGTTTTACACATCGTCGAGTTCTACAGCAGACTGGACTTGATTTCCACAGGATCGCTAGCTAGCAGAACTATTGGGGTACTTTCTACGGAGCACATTACATTACTACATGGGCTCCAGAGTGGTGGAGTGGTCTAAGGCACTCCATCTCAATGCAAGAGTCGTCACTACAGTACCTAATTCGAATCCAGGCTGTATCGCATCCGGTCGTGATTGGGAGTCCCATAGGGCGGCGCACAATTGGCCCAGCGTCGTCCAAGTTTGGCCGGGGTAGGCTGTCATTGTAAAGAAGAATTTGTTCGTAATTGACTTGCCTAGTTAAATAAAAAATATATTTATTAGTGTTATCAGCTAGTAATTTTGCCCTTGTGGAACTTAAGAGGACAGTGGTTAGAGGTCCATGTAGAGTTTGAGTAGTTTTTCTGTTCTACTTGATTATTATTGCACCAACCTGGTGTCCCAGCTCTACCAGTCCGTGATGTGAAGAATGGAAATATTGTCTTATTCTTTCTTTTCATATACTAACTGGCCACCAGACTACAGAAACTACAGCAATGGAACTGAAGTAATGGAATAGCAATAACTGTAACGCTAGCAATAGGAATATGGCATGAGAGATGCCAAAAAGAAAGTCATTGGTTGCTTAGATTTAATTTATTCTTATTTTTTTCTATTAAAAACACAAAATACAGCAAATATGCAGAACTTTAAAAAAAAGTGGAACCCTCACTCTCCTAACATAAAGTTGAACCCTATCCTCTCCCCTCTACCTTCTCCTCTCCCTTTTTTTCTCTTCTGTCTAACCTTCCCTCCCTACCGTCTCCTCTCCCTTCCATTTTCTCTTATGTCTACTGTCTCCTCTCCTAGATGTGTTTGCCATTGTTTGTATGTTTTGATATTTAGATGTGTGTGTGTGCGTGTGTGTTAACGCTCAATGATGTTCCTTTGTTTTTTTTACTTTACCTTGTTCCCAGTGTCTGGGTTTTTGTGAGTTTTTTTTCTCTTCGGCCTCATGTTCTGTGAGAGACAAACCACACCAAAAATACAATTTTGAGAAAAATATTGTAGAACGGAAATGTTAAATGTACCGTAGATAATCACAGAAAACAATCTTCATTATGATTGTATTCTAGAATAATCTCAATCTCATTAGGGGTAGGCAGACCCAGTGGAGGGGGGAGGAGCTAAGGCTAGACACACCCAGGGGAGGAGCTAGGGGTCCTCGGCCACAGTCCAGGATCAGCAGCATGTCCAGGTAGGTGTAGGGCCAGGCATGTCCAGGAGTTATTAGATGTAGAAAAGGACAAAAGGGGGCTACTGGGAGCATTCTTATGTACATCAGATAAGACACAGTACAGTACACCAGATGAGACAAGCTGACCATGGACCCTAGGCAAATAAAAACTATTGCAGCATAAACACTAGAGACTGGGACAGGGGGATCGAGAGACGATGTGGCCCCGTCCAATGCCACCACTGAGTGCTACAAGCCAGGGACTCCCCCATAATAGTCAGTGGTATGGTTCATCAGTCCAGTGCAATGGGACCTGATGCTTCTCTGCTTGGCTCTCAGCTTTAAGGAATTAGGGAACTAGTGTCCTGTCCGGGGGGGGGGGGACAGGCTACTTGTACATCAAGTTGCCTTACGTGACAGAAAGAGGAGATATACTTCTGTCCATATGGGCCGTTCATGCTCAGACGAGGATTATTTGTCCAAGGCTTAGGTACGTAACGTCACTTACAAGACTGAAACCAAGTCTGACTCTCTCACATAAAAGAGGAACTCTGTAGGAGAAAGCCCCGTAGCCATCTGTTTTCTTGGATATTTGGGGAACAAGGAGTCCTGCATCTTGTGGTTCTCTTCCCTTTCTAACACATACCCGCCTCAACCTCTCACCTCTCCCTTCCTGAACTACATCCCCTCCTCACAACATCAGTCAATCATAATCACCTTTACTGTGCCTCTTTGTAAAACATTAGCTAACGTACCATTTGTGTTTCCCTCTTACTATCACTCGCATTTTTATCCTTGCCATGGTGGCAGGCGTACAGTAGGTTCTCCTACCGAACACCAGGAAGGTTGTTCCATCATGGGGAACATGAGTTCTCGATGCAAGTTTTTTCACGATGCGAGATCTGAGGTGTTAAACAAATGACAAGTTAGAATAGCAGTTAATCTCTATAGCTAATCTAAAATCGATTAATAACACACACGTCTGTCTACTATCTAACGTTAGTCAACGGAGTTAGGTATTTTACTAGGTAACGACCTAGATTAATATCACTTCTTGATTAAATTCGAACTCAGCCTTCTGTCCAGATGCTGTATCCTTTTTGTTTACAATACATGTGGTCCTTGTCTTCTGTTTATAATGGTTTAGATGGTCTTCAAAAGCTTGTAGGCTAGTAAAATACTGAAGACCAGCAGTGTTAACCACCATCGTTGTAAATGAGTCATTACAAAATTCCTGAGACAACTCAAGCTACGAGTGGAGCAGACGGGACTATGACGCCATTTTAACACAATCGGTATCCCTTCTAGCCCAGACCGAAAGGTCTATTTCCGGTAATAAATTCTGTTTCAGCCAATTACAACTGTTGACGTGGCAGAAACCTTTTTCATAAATCACACCGCAGCGGAGTAACGTTCAACTCGATTATATCGAGGCGGAGTTGAGTTTGGACGCTGAAGTTGCTAGCAACAACGAGCCACCATCAGTCGATTCTTGTAAAAAAAATCTAACTTACATGTACCTCTTTGTCATATACAAGTGCCCTCTTCCGCGTGCTTCTGAAATGTATACTTTTAATAACATATTTTAGCGAATACAACCACCAATCCCTTGTTGCTCGTACAACGTAAAGTGAGATTCAATTAGTTCCGGGATCCTTGGGACAGCCCCACCGTAAACCCTTACCTACCCTAACCATTTAAATTGTCAACTTCCATTATGACAGCCCAGAAGACGAAGGTGTCATTTCTAGTGACAGTCAAGCGACCGAGCCACTCCAAAATAACTGTTGTTTACGGACCACTGTTAACCTGTTATTCATTGCAAACATTTATTACAATTTATGATGCAAACAGTCTCTCTCTTATCGGAACAGCTCATGGAATACGAGAGATTAAAGATACGCAAAGGGACAGAACAAAAAAAAGTATTATGCGCCATTCAATTATGGTTCTCAAGAAGAAAAAAAACACGTTTTGAGATAAGCACTCAATTCTTAACATTGTAATTTGGCATTTCCTCCCTCGTGTTGTACTTCTGTAGATGGTCATTCAAAATCAAAGAACAAGGCATGCATAAGTTTTTTTTTTTATATAAAGCACATTGATCAAGGAAACCGCTTATATAAAAAAAAAAAAAATCTATGGTGGGCATGTACATTCTTTCTTATAGGTTTTCATATGCCTATCCATTCCCACTCATGGACTATTCCTCATATCTTACTTGGTCAATATATTCATCCTGTTTCTGTCTGCTCAGGGAACTCATCAGTAAAATGGCTTTATAACATTGAAAACTACTAGATGTTACATGAAACCAACCACTTTTTACTGCATGTTATTTTCAATCATTTAATTCACAGTTAAATATCTTTCTGATCTTGTCTGCTAGCTAACAATTTCAACTTCGAACCTCAGACTCAAAGAGATGGTTATATAGCCAATAGTTACTTTCCTTTTCCTTCTTCTGAATTAAAATGTACCTTCCCATTGTGGTCCATGGTCCTTTCTACTATCTTCTCACACCATATGAGAGGTCCATGCTGCCTACAACCCGTTGGCCTACCTACACTCATGCCTTGGAGCCTGGGAATAGTCATTGCAGTGTTGATGAAATGTGATCTTGAAATGCCATTAAGTGACATCTTAAGGAATTTAACTTTTCCCCGATACATTAATGTAGATCAATGCAGGGCTCTGTATTACAAGAGTATGACAGAGCCACAGAAGGGCGAGTACTGCGGTCTACATTTCTTTCTATGTTTACTGAAATAATGTAAAAAAATATATATAGGATGAAGAAACAAAAATGAATGAAACATGATTAAACACGAGTCACATCTGCATGTTTTCTTTCAAGTTTAAAAAAATATGTATTGCGACGTGTACAACTACTCAGCTCGGTCTCACTGCTCAAAATGTGTCGGAAGGGTGCGGTGGGCCTATACCATTAGAAGAATTTACAGATTTAGATTTAGAATGCATTTACCACACCAACAGATGTCACGGGGGAGGTGAAAAGATTGAAACAAAATAGAAAAGATTCATCAGTTAGAATTTTTTTTCAACGGTTCTGCAGAATCAATGCTATGTTAATTCTCTTAGAAAAAGAGAGTAAAGGAAGAAAAAATAGCCACACAAAAAATGTTCTGGAGACCAATAAAAGTCTATTGGGTTCAAGTTGTACTGTTTTTTTCTGATAGTGGAGGCAGACTTTATAAACCAAACATTGGACTGAGTGTGGTGGCGGTGGTGGTAGAAGTGGGGAGTCTCCCTGTCGCGCCTCCTCCTGCCGGGGTTCTAGTCGATGTACTGGGAGAGCCAGCGGAAGCCCTCCCCGTAGCCCTGCCTCTTCAGCACGCTGCACATGAACAACTCCAGTGGTCTCGTGTTCAACTCCTTCATGGGAATGTTGCCCTGGAGACCAGACAAACAACATCAGGGAACATCATTCAAATGCATGGTTGTTCTAATCACCTGTGGCTCTGTTTTTGTTCTTCCTTTGTTTTAAAAATCATATCTATGTTAGAGGTAGGCTGTTCAACAGGATATTGCTTTGGTTACTGCTAGGGCCAAGAGTTCCCCAACATGACCTGACAGGGTGAAACTCTTGTGATTTGTTGTACAGTTCAGTACTTGCACTGTGAGTAAAGAAAAGTGGGTGGCACAGTAGTATCAGTAGATGTGGGTTAGTGCAGTGATCTCCTCACCTTGCCCGTTGTCTGTCCATACAATCCAAACAGCTCACGCAGTCTCTCCTCGCTGATGGCTTCGTTTCTGTCAATCTTGTTGCCAAGGACCAGGATTGGCACGTTTCCAATGGTCTCATCTGTCATTAGTGCCTGTGTGTACCACAAGACGGAGATGTCTGGTTAGTTATCACATTAATCCACACCAAACATGTCATGATGTAAGACATGATCTACCCATGAAACTTTTGGCAATTACGACTTTGGAAACGGTAAAGAAACCATTATTTCATCGCACATATCCAAAGAAATCAGTACAAAACTGATGAACTGCTTATGAAAAGGCCATTTGTTTGGATAGAACGTGTACGGTGGGTTCTTAAGTTGAAATCGTTTTCAGCCCCATTTATCTTATTCATGGGGCCTTTTCAATGTCGTTGTGAAATCCATGATTACGCACATCAAGTTCTGTTTTGGACTCGGCCAATCTCGGGATGTCCAAGCAATCCACAAGGAAGACGATGCCGTTGATGGCGGGGAGGTAGTTTTTCCACACTCTGCGAGCTGTTTGAAAACACGCACAAAGCAAAATAAATTAGTGCAGTACAGTTTTGCTGGGAACCACAAAGGAACAGATCGACGTTCTCTCACACACAGACAGTCACAGGCACACATACCTTGTGCATGGCCTCCAAGGTCAAAGGTGGTGAAGGTCATGCCAGCAATCGTCAGCTCTTCCGAGGCTGGTGGGTAAAATGGGTCATAGTTACATTGGAAAACTACTACACAAGCTCAGTCAACTGGGTAACCATCAAATGGGTAGGACAAGAGTAAAATTAGTCAGCGCTAGCTTTTTATGAACATCTGAGGGGCAGTGTTCATTTTGGCACTCTTTTTTGATTTAGTCGTCTTAGTCATTTTGTCACATTTTTGTCATTTGAATTATGATTTTGAGTAGTTGTCAAAATGACAAAAACAGCATGCCATTTTAGTAAACTAAATGCCCTTTCATTTTAGTCACATTACATGTGTATGCCTCAATGACCGAGAGTAAACATAAATCACTGACTTCCATAGCCTTGTCCTACCAATATTTTTCTGCATAACATCAGATTCTCTTCCCAACAGCAGAAATATGACAAACATAAGAAAAATCTGGTCATGTAAATTCCTATTTTAGCTAGCCTACATAGATAATGCACATTACATACAAAACACACAGACAGACAAGAGAGAGGAGCAATCACCAGATGGCAAAGTATTGTGACTGGTTTGCTATGGGGAAGCAAGAGAGTCGCCTACGCAATGTGTCTAATCGGAGGCCGAGCGGAGCATGTCTGCCCATATTCATCGCTTGCTCCCCAGCCGATGTAGGCTGTGCGCGTCCTTCCCACCGCTGAACAGAACTGCGAAGCACATCTGTGCTGCTAAAATCAAAAAAATTGTACTCATCACTGAAAAGCTCTTAATCTCTCGGAAAAACTCCTGTCCAGTCCCCTTAGTAGTCAGAGTTAGTCTCGTCTCAGTCAACTGATAGGAAAAAATCATTTTCATTTATATTTTTGTCAGTCTATTTATTTAGTCAGTTAGTCTAGTCAATTAGCACAAATTATATTTAAAAAAAAATATTTAAAAAAATAGGTGTTTGACAAATATTTTAGTCACTATTTTTGTTGATGAAATTATCACTGAGGAGAAGATTATACTTGGGATTGATTGTTGAACTATTAGGCCTGTTCATAAACAACTGTCTGTTTCCTTAGCTCTCGATGTGTACGTTTATAGGAAAATTACACAAACGTGACTATAAAAGATTTACTCACTTGGATGTAAAGTTGGCACATGCTGTCCCAATCTGTCATCTTTGAGCATGTGCAGTAGCGTTGTCTTGCCAGCATTGTCCAGTCCAAGAAATACTAACTTGCCCGATTTCTTGTACAGTCCTAAAATATAATAAATGTATCAAACAAATATTTCAGAAATGTTTTTGTACATTGAAAGTGAAGAAGCTGTGACTTCCTATCACCTTGCCCTGTCAATAATTGTTGACTTTCCTTTGCCTAACAATGTATTCACAATGAAACCAAATCATTGGAAACTCTTCTCAGCAACAAAATAAGTCAAACTTGAAAGTGTTGAAGTAACAAGTTTAGACTTGCTGTCAGGTATGCATAACCTATAGTGAACAAGCTTTGTCATTTCTATCCGAGTGAGCTGAGGCCTAGCCGTCATCATTACTTCACACCACTGGAACATCAGCACTACCTGTTAAACAAGTTAAGCAGGAGTGTCACCACGCCTCTCGGGGATGAGAGCTAGCTAGTGTCACAGAAACTAGAGGGCTCTGGAGAGGGAGGCTAAAGCGAGCTGTAGCAGCAGCCTCTTGTTTGTGTTTCACTCTAGCTTGGCAGTGGGCACGCACACTGTCAAACACCTAGGCCTAGTCATATACTACTCAATCAGTTACCACGTTCAACCACAAGAGGGACAAGATGGATTTATAGGAACGACAGACAGTACCACACTCGTTGGCATTCTTTAGAACAGGTAGCGATCGGGAAAACCAAGAAATAAACAGAAAATATATCAGTACTGAGTAGCTTAACAACCATCCCCCTATACAAGCCATTCAGAGGACAGTATTGAAAGTGTAATAAGTGAAGTTCAGATAGTACTTACCTAGAAACTGCAGTACGCTACTGAAACCACTATAAATCCAATCAAATATGAAGGACATATCCGGAGCTGGTGAATCCTGTAAGACCGCAAGAACAGAGGCTATGAACAACAGGCATGCAAGAACAGTACATGTTAAAACGTTTGATTAATTACTTGGCCCTGATCTTCCTTAGACACAAAAAATATTAAGATCTAGGCCTACTGGAAGCTAGAACACAAGAGCAGTTTCCCCAATCTCAAATAAGGAGCCATTTTAGATCAACAATAAAAAAAAATAGTTGGTGCTTTCAAGACAACTGGGAACTTTGGAAAAATACAAGGTCAAATCATGACATCAGTGATCTTTGTCGGAAAGCTCCACAAAGAGGCCTGAGTTCCCGAGTTGGAATTCCGAGTTAGATAACCGTTAACTTCTCCCCCCACCCCCCAGTCTGAGCTTGTTTTATTCAGAGTTCCCAGTTGTCTTGAAAGCACTGAAGTTGGAAATCTCAGAGTTGTTTTGAATGCGGCACGACCCAACAGTGAAGAGATTTTGATCAATAATCTATCAGTCATGGGCACCTTCCTAATATTGAGTTGCGCGCCTTTTGCCCTCAGAACAGCCTCAAGTCATTGAGCATTGACACTACAAGGTGTCGAAAGCGTTACACAGGCATGCTGGCCCATGTTGACTCCAATGCGTCCAATAGTTGTCAAGTTAGCTAGATGTTCTTTGGATGGTGAACCATTCTTGATACACACGGAAAACTGTTGAGCTTGAAACCCAGCAGTGTTGCAGTTCATGATACACACAAACCGGTGCGCCTGGCACCTACCACCATACCACGTTCAAAAGGCACTTTAATCTTTGACTTGCCCATTCATTCTCTGAATGGCACACATACACAATCCATATCTCAATTGTAACACAACTTAAAAATCCTTTAATCATCTGCTCCCCTTTATCTACACTGACTGAAGTGGATTTAACATGTGAGATTAATAAGCGATGATAACGTTTACCTTGTCAATCTGTCATGGAAAGAGCAGGTCTTCCTAATGTTGACAGACACCATTATTATAATGTATTTAAATGGAACATATTACAGAAAGGGGGAGTGGCCATACACAGTTGAAGTCGGAAGTTTACATACGCCTTAGCCAAATACATTTAAACTCAGTTTCACAATTCCTGACATTTAATCCTAGTAAAAATTCCCTGTCTAGGTCAGTTAGGATCACCACTTTATTTTAAGAATGTGACATGTCAGAATAATAGTAGAGAGTGACTCATTTCAGCTTTTATTTCTTTAATCACATTCCCAGTGGTTCAGAAGTTAACATACATTCAATAAGTATTTGATGGCGTTGCCTTTAAATGGTTTGACTTAGGTCAAATGTTTTGTGTTGCCTTCCACAAGCTTCCCACAATAGGTTGGGTGAATTTTGGCCCATTCCTCCTGACAGAGATGGTGTAACTGAGTCAGGTTTGTAGGCCTCCTTGCTCGCACGTGCTTTTTCAGTTCTGCCCACACATTTTCTATAGGATTGAGGTCAGGGCTTTGTGATGGCCACACCAATACCTTGACTTTGTTGTCCTTAAGCCATTTTGCCACAACTTTGGAAGTCTGCTTGGGGTCATTGTCCATTTTCAAGACCCATTTGCAACCAAGCTTTAACTTCCTGACTGATGTCTTGAGATGCTGCTTCAATATATCCACATAATTTTCCATCCTCATGATGCTATCTATTTTGTGAAGTGCACCAGGTCCTCCTGCAGCAAAGCACCCCCACAACATGATGCTGCCACCCCCGTGCTTCCCGGTTGGGGTGGTGTTCTTCGGCTTGCAAGCCTCCCCTTTCTCCTCCAAACATAACGATGGTCATTATGACCAAACAGTTCTATTTTTGTTTCATCAGACCAGAGAACATTTCTCCAAAAAGTATGTATCTTTGTCCCCATGTGCAGTTGCAAACCGTAGTCTGGCTTTTTTAATGGCAGTTGTGGAGGTTATGTCGATATAGGAACTCGTTTTACTGTGGATATAGATCATTTTGTACCGGTTTCCTCCAGCATCTTCACAAGGTCATCTGCTGTTGTTCTGGGATTGATTTGCACTTTTCACATCAAAGTACATTCATCTCTAGGAGACAGAATGCGTCTCCTTCCTGAGTGGTATGACAGCTGCGTGGTCCCATGATGTTTATAATTGCGTACTATTGTTTGTACAGATGAACGTGGTACCTTCAGGCACTTGGAAATTGCTCCCAAGGATGAAACAGACTTGGAGGTCTACAATGTTTTTCCTGATGTCTTGGCTGATTTCTTTTGGATTTTCCCATATCAAGCAAAGAGGCACTGAGTTTGAAGGTAAGCCTTGAAATACATCCACAGGTACACCTCCAATTGACTCAAATTTTGTCAATTAGCCTATCAGATGCCCAATAATTAAATTTTCATTTCTCTACCATAAGATGCCTGTCAGTTTAGAGAATTTGTCAATGCGATCAACTGGCCTCAGACCACGCAAACCCAGGCCCTTTTGGGGGGAAAAACTCATTCTGATTGTCTGGGCCTGGCTCCCAAGTGGGTGGGTCTACGCCCTCCCATACCCCTGCCCAGTCATGTAAAATCCATAGATTAGGACCTAATTAAGTGACTGATTTCATTCATTGTAAATTGTGTTTATATTTTTGTTCAGTATAGAACTTGTATATTTAAAAAATAATAATAATTATGTGGACACCTGCTCATCCAACATCTCATTCCAAAACCATGGCATTAATATGGGGTTGGTCCCACCTTTGCTGCTATAACAACCTCCACTCTCCTGGGAAGGCTTTCCACTAGATGTTGGAACATTGCTGCAGGGACTTGATTCCATTCAGCCACAGAGCATTAGTGAGGTTGGGCAATTCGGCCTGGCTCGCATTCGGTGTTCCAATTCATCCAAAAGGTGTTCGATGGGAATGAGCTCAGGGCTCTGTGCTGGCCAGTCAAGTTATTCCACACAGATCTCGACAAACCATTTCTGTATGGACCTTGCTTTGTGCACGGGGCATTGTCATGCTGAAACAGCAAAGGGCCTTCCCCAAACAATTGCCACAAAGTGTCACATTAAGATTTCCCTTCACTGGAACTAAGGGGCATAGACCGACCCATGGAAAACATCCCCAGACCATTATTCCTCCGCCACCAAACTTTACAGTTGGCACTATGCATTGGGACAGGTAGCTTTCTTCTGGCATCCGAACAACAGATTTGTCAGTCAGACTGTCAGATAGCGGATGGCCATTGACGGCGACAGCTCTAGCAGGGCACAAATTTGATGAACTGACTTGTTGGAAAGGTGGCATCCTATGCCACGTTGATAGTCACTGAACTCTTCAGTAAGGCCATTCTCCTGTCAGCAACAGGTTTCATTCAAATAGCCAAATTCACTACTTTGAATGGGTGTCCACATATAAATGAAAACATACTTGCGTATAAAGTCCTTTCACAAAAAGTCCCACGGTACTGAACATAATTAAAAACGTAAGCATACAAGTTACCACGCCCGGTCTTAGGGATTGCCAACTATGGAAATTCCTCTACCGAGTTTGGTAAATCAGCATTTAATTTCCTTCACCTTATTTAAAATGTTCCTAAATTTGATGTTTCGGTGCAATTCAAAAAGATAATTGAGGACTTTATTATTGATGAATGTGTTTATGACCATGTTATTTTTCCCGCTTGCATTTTGTATTTATATTTTGATGCGTGTATTTTCTGTAATTTATGTCATTCAGGCCTCATCCACAAGAGGCCTTAGGGTCAGTATGACTCCCTGATAAACTAAAGGTTAAATAAAATATGGTATCTGAGTGAGTAACGGTAATTCAACCATGATCACTTTAGATTGATGGTCGCTAAACTAATTTAGCCATCTTAAAAAATGTTAGCCAACATGGGATAATTAACTGACAGTCAGTGACTGACATAAGAGAAAAACTGCTGATGCATAAGAAATTCCACCTTCAGTGTTAGAATAGAATACACATTAAATTGATGAGTTCCCCCAAATAATATTGTGATCGGAGGGCATTAGGACCACCAATTGCCCATCCCTGATCTATTATAATTCTAAGGGTTTGGCTACTTCTGGAACCAGGGGAAGCATCAGTGACACAGGCAAAGTAATATGGCATAATTAGTCTATTAGCCTATATTTGTGTTTCCAAAAGTAGACTAACAACCATCCTAGAATCCAGGTCCTACAAGACTTTAGAATCCCTGCAATCCAAGTTCAGCATGTGGAACGCGGTGCGTGTCACATCGTCGCAAGGAGAGAGTCTCATCTGAAGGATTTAGCAACATGTGATAAGAACAATGACAATCAATGGCAACCCTCAGGAAGTATAATCTTGTTCCAGTGAGATTCAATGGACAGAAGTACAGGCAGTTCAGACCAATGTTCACAGTCTCTTTCCTAACAGCCAAGACACGTGCTCATGAACATGGCCTCAACGACACTGACTCAGAGCCTGATGATGTGGACCATGGGCCTTGTAAATGGATAATCCCAATCAGGTTTAGTTTGCTAACATTAGCCTATTGGTACTTTACATTCAATCAAATCAAATGTTATTTGTCACATACACATGGTTAGCAGATGTTAATGCGAGTGTAGCGAAATGCTTGTGCTTCTAGTTCCGACAATGCAGTAATAATCCAACAAGTAATCTAACAAACAATTCAAAAAAAAAAACCTACTGTCTTATACACAGTGTAAGGGGATAAAGAATATGTACATAAAGATATATGAATGAGTGATGGTACAGAGCAGCTTAGGCAAGATACAGTAGATGGTATCGAGTACAGTATATACATATGAGATGAGTATGTAAACAAAGTGGCATAGTTAAAGTGGCTAGTGATACATGTATTACATAAGGATGCAGTAGATGATATAGAGTACAGTATATACATATGAGATGAATAATGTAGGGTATGTAAACATTATATTAGGTAGCATTGTTTAAAGTGGCTAGTGATATATTTTACATCATTTCCCATCAATTCCCATTATTAAAGTGGCTGGAGTTGAGTCAGTGTGTTGGCAGCAGCCACTCAATGTTAGTGGTGGCTGTTTAACAGTCTGATGGCCTTGAGATAGAAGCTTTAAAAAAGACATGCAAGATACAAACCTAATGTTCTGCCATAATCATTCTAGCATGGAAAGGCTGCACAGGGAACCTTTTAAACTTAATATTTAACATTAACAATTTGACTAAACTAACAAGCCAATGGCTATGTGCATGCAGCTTCAGTAATGCAAAATAAAATGCCATTCACAGTCAAAAGGTAGGCTCCCAACACCTCTACATAAATACCTCCAGTGAGCAGGAGATTTATATTTATATATATTTATATATATTTGTTTAAAGGTCAAAATGGACACGCCTAATCAAGGGTTATTATTTTTTACTAATTTTCCACATTGTACAATAATAGTGAAGACACCCTAACTATATAATAACATGGAATCATGTAGTAAGCAACAAAAAAAAGTGTTAAATCAAAATATATTTGAGATTCTTCAAAGTAGCCACCCTTTGCCTTGATGACAGCTTTGCACACTCTTGGCAATTTCTCAACCAGCTTCATGAGGTAGTCACCTGGAATGCATTTCAATTAACAGGTGTGCATCGTTAAAAGTACATTTGTGGAATTTATTTCCTTCTTAATGCGTTTGAGCCCTTCAGTTGTGTTGTGACACAGTAGGAGTGGTATACAGAACTGTTGGCTCAAACGCATAGTTTTGAAGTCTTCACTATTATTCCACAATGTAGAAAACAGTAAAAAATAAAGAAAAACCCTTGAATGAGTAGGTGTCCAAACGTTTGACTGGTACTGTATATTTGAAATAAAAAGAGGCCTCAGTGGCCTGGCTGGCTGAGCTAGTAATTTTACTGTGACTTTTGTCTCAGACTCAACTGTCTCCCCGTCTAGCGTGCACCACAATGCGCCCGGCAGGCTGGCCGACCTGTGACCAGTTATGCAACGTGCAAACAGCTCCAGGGCTAAAGTATATGGGAGCCAAAGGTCAAGACCATGCAAATACAACTGAACTACACATCAGCAGGAGCTCTCCCCTTTGCCCTGGCTGCTGCTGACACACTGTGGGTTGGAGGATGTGTGTGTGACGTGATCCAGTGGAGGCAAAAGATCTACTGGCAAAATGTATGAATTGGAGTGCCTGTGTAAACACAGCCAAGTAAATACCCTACTCTAGAACAGTTTAGCAGGGAAGCCAGGATATTTGGTAGAGATGTACCACACCGGCTTCTAGTATTTTCCAACTATCAAAGCAAGAGAGCAGAGCCCTACGCTAAACAACCTCTGATTTATCATACCAGTCTGATTTTACATGATTACGTCAATGGATGCTCAAAAAAGTCACAGCAGTAGTCGTCAAGGAGATAGTATTCTATGGTGTTATATGTTCAACTTCATTCTGTTAATTCCCCTGAACATCAGTCCTTTTAAACATGTAATTGATCAATCTAGGCCCAACAATAATATTTAGAATTTACAGCATCTAGCCTAGCCAAAAGAAAAATCAGAAGTAGTGACACCTCTGCAAAATTTTGTATGATATTTCAATATTAAGACCAGAGGGCATTGAGTTGCAGGAACGGAAGTGTACTAAGATTATAGAAAAAAATATACTTCCAGTAGGACATCAGACTACCTGACAGATCTATTTGCCAGGCCAGCTGGCTCATGTTCTCACCTTTTTCATAGAGTCTCTTAAATAGGAGAACGTGTATTCAACTCAAACATAACCTACAGGTTATGACAGCTAGAGATAACTTACAAACACTGATCAATCAAGTCACTGTTTTCAGCTCAAAGCTTTCTATCCCTAACAGAAGTTGAGGTGAGAGCAGATTGCTCTAGAAAAGCCATAGCTACTATATATGTGGGGGAAATAAAATACAATAAATAAATCCAGATTATAAAACAGGTTTTTGGGATGCTGATTGCCATAACTCCAGCACAGAGTTATGGCACCACAATCTCAGCATTCTCCAGGTTCCATTTATCAATGCACACCCACACCCAATGCCCAGCCAGTCAATTTATAAACTTCATCTCCCCTGGAAAAAAGCATTGAGACAATATTTCTCTATGCTACTAGGCTAACATTTGGGTCGTCTTAACCTTGCTGTCTGCTTCTCGGACCTGTGGAACAATGTTGCAGTTTTTTGACAGCTTCTCTGGCCAGGCGAATTCATTATTAAGGAGAATTTTTTAAACCTTTATTTTACTAGGCAAGTCAGTTAAGAACAAATTCTTACTTACAATGACAGCCTACCGGGGAATAGTGGGTTAACTGCCTTGTTCAGGGGCAGAACGACAGATCTTACCTTGTCAGCTCGGGGATTCGATCCAGCAATCTTTCGGGTTACTGGCCCAACGCTCTAACCACTAGGCTACCTGCCGCCCCAGACATATTTCATTATAAATAAACTAAAGCGCACATATCTTGCCGTCATTTCGGCTGCTTGAGGTGATTGTGTTAGCTTTAGTTGGCAAGCTAGCAAAGGAGATGTAGCTAGCCTGCATAGCTACATGTTAATGATTTGTTTACTATAACAACAATTGCAAATACAATGGATAGAATGAACGACCAGCCCATAGATAATTTTCCTGACATAGTCAGCTAATGTGCGTGAGATCATCCATGGGGCAGAAGTCAGCGTGTTGTGATTCTCGGTGGCTAGATTGCTAGCAAGAATGACAAGAAACTGCCATTTGGGGAATCATAAGTTGCTCGTTTCATCTTGTTCTTGATACCATGTCTTGTTTTGACAGATTTCATGTCAATGCTAATAGGGCCCAAATTCGCTAGCCAGCCAACCAACTACTGTAAGTATTTATTTGAGAGGAAACAAGTGCTCATTGTGCAAATGTATTTAGTTTCAATAAAATATTGGAGACCAAATATAGCTTACACGTTGTCAACCATCTAAGCCAACCCTGTCTGTTTTGCACCATAGTTGTGCACGCGTCAGTTTTGTTGATAAACAACCAACCCGTCTATTTGGCTAGCAACTTGAGAATCTGTAAACTAACGACTGGCTTTTGCCCAGACTATTTTGTATGGTTGGAAGGATAAAATAAAATGAATTTACTCAATATAATGTTTTTCATATTAACGATTTTCACCCTCCAGACATTATTTCCTAAAGGACTTAATGAAATGCCTATGTATGTAATGTTGTGAATTTCAACATGAATTATGTGCCCATTTAAGATTACTTTGTTTTTCTTACGATGATTCAATGACTTATGACAACTTTCTATGTCCTCATTTTGGTTTTACAGACGTGTTTCATACGTCTTATTTATACACTTTTGTAATATAAATGAAATGCATATTGTTATATTTGGTAGCACTTATTCGTTTTTCCTTTGCCTCCAACCCCCTTCGATGTGTGGAACGGATGTGGGTGGGACTAGGTCTACATAAGGGTGCAAATGACAAAAAATTCACAAAAGCTCTGACGGAGGCCGTGAGGCCGATACGTAAGCTTATTAAAGATCAGTGATACTATCAAGAGCAGTGTGTGGTTTCCTGTTTCCTTCATCGTATGGTGGAAGGATAAAATAAAACTAATTTACTCAATATACTAATGTTTTTCATATAAACATCAAATCTTTGAACATGTTGGCAAGCGTTTTATAAAAGCAATAAGGCCCTTGAACACAGGAATTATCTAAAAATAACACCCCCTCTAAGGGCTCTTTACACAGCCCTTGGCTTCGCCTCAGGCCTAAATACAGCCTTTAGTCAGGAGTTATTCACACGATAATTCCCATGTTCTCATGCGTTAATGCTTAAGTATAATCTGTATCAATCTAATACGAAATGCTTAACAGTCATGGTTATAATCAGAAGACAAAAGACAATTGCAGTGTCAGACACTAAATATATTAATTTAAAATGCCCACTAATTAATAGTAGTTGTCATAACATTGTTGATCTCACTCCTATCTAATCAATTAAATCATGTAATCAATCATCATTTAGAAGTAGGGGGGGCAATATAATTCAACATGGAGGAGAATCTGGGGTTATTTGACTGATTTAGTTATTTCTAGTTTGGTGACTAACATTACTAGGAGAGGATATTTCTGTTAAGGTATCAACGTGTCAAACTTCAAATTAAAATACACATTTTGGCTAAAGGTAATTGGGTTCAACACTGCATAAGTACCGCGCACCTCACAAGAATTCACCAACTCACACCTCAAACGAATCTTATGTCACCAATACATATTGAGTTTGATTTTATTGACTCCAAAAAAATAACACTTCAGCTCGAAGGTGATCATAGCTATCAGATTTTTACGGCCTATTGTGATGCTCCATTATCCGCTACTGGATATGTCCTGTTTGAATGTAGGAAATGTTTCATTATGAAAACGAAACCCTTTTTTGTTCAATGAAGTAAACCAACAATGTGTATACACCACCAGGTGTAGACACGTTTAGCCGAATCGAGAACGAAGATACTGTAGTATAGCCAAGTTAAGGTTGGTCGAAAGTTCTGTGTTATGCCGAACAGTAACTTACTTACCAACGCTGTAACAGCATCACATTATCCCGTTACAATCCGCTAACTACCTGACATTAAGGCATTTGTTTAATTGATGGTACAAAATCACCATGATGAATAATATAGCAACGACCACTATGACCAGTTGGCTAGCTAACGTTTGGAAGCAAAGCTAAAAGGATGGCGAGCTGTGAAAGTCACAAATTGTATTATTACGTTTAGCTGGCAGCGGAGGAGGAGTTGGTTTTATTCTCATTTAGCTAACTGGTTAACATTAAAATCAAGCTAACGACAACGTTGACATACACACGTAAATTGCCATAGTGATTGGTTGGCCCTCTAGCTAGCTAAGTGGATTTGAATTCATAGATACGTGTCATTTTCAAAGTTAGCTACAGACATTAGCATCGAGCTAGTAGTGGGAGGGAGAAAACTAAAGTTAGCTGTATTGGCGTTAACAGCGAAGCGGTTTGTTACAACTAGAGAACATTTCTCAAGATAGTAAATCACATACTACTAATGGGCCTAATTTAAGGTTACCACATTATAATTCAAAATAAGACAAAACGTTAGCTAACTAACGTTAGCCGCAAACTACACACGTTGTTTTAGGCTTCCTGCTCAAATGACGTTAGCGTAAAGCTAACGTTAACAAGCAGTGTTGCCGTACGTTCAAATAAACTCACTGGCGCAAACAAAATATTTGAAATAATTAATGCGAAACACTTACCCGTTAGCTATCTAAGTGTATATCAATTGACTAAATATGTTTTCTCTTAAAATCATGAAAACCGGCCTTCTGGTGAAATGAGAGTCCGCAATTCGCGTCTTCCTCTATACCTTCGTGTTTTGTTACAGAGCCACGACACAGCAATGGCTGTCCTCAGGCCTAGCCGCTTCCTGTTTATGTTTCACAATCATCTTTCCGGTAGGGGAACAACAATATTAATAAAGTTCGTGCTCTCCTGTAATGAGAAGGTGTTAACATTTCAATACTCATGTTCATCAGGCCATATTGTACAAACAATCTGACGGGGCAGTTTGTATGTCCACATTTCTGATCTGAACAATAACGACTTCCAGTCCAAAATCTTCATCTCCAGCAAAAATCGCGCTGGAGATAAGTATTTATTAAAACGTTAAGCATTAGTCTGGTTTTATATAAACTCATTTTATTTGTAAAAGCCAGTCTGTCATCGTGTATTGAACTGATCCCATGTTTTTGGACTCAAACATCAAAGGAAGCGAAGGCAGTACAAAATTGTGAGCGTTTCACTGTTTCCAGTACTGTCGAAATCAACTATGCACAGGAAGTGCCACGTGTACCAACTGCGCATGCTTGAAGAGGTTTGACGTTGTGCCTGCTGGGTGGGACTAGAATGGGTACAGTTTATGTCATAATTGACTTTTAATATAATTTACACTGCAGGTTTGGATAATTAATCGTAACAGGTTCTGAGAATTAGGGTAAGGTTATGTTAAGGGTTGGCTAAAATGCAACACAAATTATTTTGGACATAATCTGTACCCCATCTAGCCAATGTGTACTGGGTGATCCCAACTTCCTGTGCAAGAAGATAAGTGATTTCAGTGGCCTCACATGATTGTCTTGACAAGTCCTAGACCCGTAGTTGAACGGGGAACGGCCCAATCATGGTCCTGTGATAGCTAACAAGTGGGCTAGCTAATTAACTTTTTGTTTTAATTGAAAGCCTGTGTGGTGAAGTCGCTCCGGTAACCAAACAGCCAACTTAGCCAAGTAAGACGCAGTTAGCTATTCGTCAACCAAGCATTTCTGCAGTATATTTGGTTACGGTTGGTGTCTATTTCATAATGTCAAATACAGATTTTAGTTCTCAGAATGGGGCAGGAGGACCGCCGTACGCAAATGGTGAGTACTTTCGGCACGGGTTAACTACCTTTTGGCTTTCTACCTAGATAAAATAACGCTAACTAGCTAGTAAGATAAGATTTTATCCGACCTTATCTGACTTGGCTTGTTAGCAAGATGGCCAGATTACAACATTAGCTTGCTGCCTTGGTAATAATGCTAGCCATTAATGATGGCTGCTAGTAGTGGGCTAATTTAATATTGCTCTTATCGAGACAGTAAGCACACATGTTCATATAGATAGCTACGTTATTTGGATAGCTTTAAGTTAGCGTTTTGATTCCCCAACTACGACAGGTAGCTAACATTTATCTGGCTCAGAATAGTTGAGACAAGTCATAAGTTTGCTAACTAGCTAACGTTAGCTAGCTTAACTTGGTTATCCTCTAGAGACACACATTTCAGTTAGTTGGCAATGCGAAATCAAATTGTATTTTTCACATGCTTCGTAAACAGACCTGTGTATCTAAACCCTCGATTGCTTGTACTACATATTGGCCAATAAGAGGCTTTGAAGCCACCTGTCGGCCATATTAGCACTCATCAGAAAAGCAGTCCTCCATACGAATGAATAGACTTCTACAGTATTTCGTATAAATGTTTGTAGATGTATCTTGTAACTTATGGTAGCTAAATTAATGTTCCCTTTTCTACCATAAACTGCCTCCAATGTCGTTTTAGTGTTAATCCATAGATTATGGCTTAAAATGTATTTCAGTTGACTGATTTCCTTATCAACTGTAGCTCAGTAAAAATGTTGCATTTGTTATATTATTCAATATACAATGTTGATCCATCCTCAGTTTTCTCCTGGCACAGCCATTCAACTCTAACTTACTATTAGCCTCATGGTGAAATTCTTGAGTGGTTTCCTTCCTCTCTGGCAACTGAGTTAGGAAGGACACTTGTCTTTGTAGTGACTGTATTGAAACAAAATCCAAAGTGTAATTAACTTAACCATGCTCAAACCTCACTGGTCTTTGTGGTTGAATCTGTGTTTGAAATTCACTGCGCTGAGGGACCTTACAGAAATGTTTATGTGGGGTACAGAGATGAGGTAGTTTTCAAAAATCAGTTTCAACACTTATTGCACATAGACTGAGTCCATGCAACTTATGTGACTTGTTAGACATTTTCACTCCTGAATTTATTTAGGCTTGCCATAAAGGGTTGACACTTACTGACTCAAGACATTTTAGATTTACATTTTAAAAATTAAACACAATTCCACTGACATTATGGGGTGTCGTGCTGTCACTGGCCTACACACCTCAATGTAATCAATTTTAAATTCAGGCTGCAACACAACAAAATGATAGTCAGTGTGTGTGTACTTAATGAAAGCACTTTGTTGTGCTAGCTAAACATTTGGCTATGAGCTAGCACTGGCATTATGGAGACTGAATTAAATTAAGTAATCTTGCTAGGTAGTCAGCTAGCTGTGGCCATCTGGCAAGTATCAACAAGGGCTTTCTGCAAAATAGCAACATTAGCACAGCTAGCGAGAGAACATCAGAATCTAGACCATAGACTAAGCAACACACATGGGCATGCATTGCCAAACAATGCTACTGCCACCTTCTGGTTTGGAGTATTTAACAAGTCTGAGTGGCTGACGACTTGAAGGTCTTTGCTGTGTGAATATGCAAATCTGATTGCTGACACTGTTCAGAGGTGCTAAGTGTTGTCAAATGTTTGACAATCCTACTGGTGTATGAGCTATTACGATTAAACTCCCTAGGCTAGAGTTAATGTGGCTTTGTTTTTTCCTTATCTCTGCATTTGTTGGTATAACTTTAGTATTCCAATATGTTTTCATTAATTGTATTCACTTAGTCTATTTTATGAGAGTTTGTAAGATTCTTATTTGCATAAAATAGACAGAGACCAGTCTTATCAAAAATAGGTAATAGTATTTATTCTTGGAGTGCGCTGCCATGTAACCACGAACAACAGTTTATATACAAATATATGATGTCACAGGTCATAAAATATTCTTTCTCCAACAGTTCAAAAGTTCATTTGAGAACTTAAGGTTTTTCATCCATCACCCTTCAGCAGACAGTTCCAGCTAATGGAAAACCTAAGAAAACACACAATGCCTCATCTGAACATTCCAGTTGTAAGTTGAGTCGGATCAACCAAAGGTTAATTACCCTTTCTGCTTACTTAAAAAAAAAAAAAAAATCCAATCTTCTCCAACCTGGCTGGAATCACATTTATTTAATGTCATTACCCCCGTGTTATATGCTCCACAATCCCTCACTTATGAATTCATATTGTTAATCAGATATAATAAAAGAGTATAAGTTTACTTAGTTACAGTTCTACTTGAAATGGGGATATTGTTTAGTCATTTATTAATAAAATTCCTAACAGCATTCGAGTCAATTAAATGCCTCAACTCCAACATTGGTCTTTCAACTCTGATCAAACCAAGATGCTTCAAACATCCATCTTACTAAAAGAAGGCATTCTGTATGTTCACTAAATTCCTGACCTATTATGTTGGTAGCAAAAGCTAGCACTCAAGTGTTAAAGTTCATGCCAAAGTGGATTTAATTTCTGCTTAATTCATCTAACTTCGCTTACTGTTTCCACTTTAAAACGATAGACCTTCGTTGCTGTACAGGATCTACTTCCTGTGACTCCTATTCTTTCCTGTCGTGCTCATTTGCCTTGTCTTACTCTTTAATTGGTTGAGCAGTTGTACTCTGCCCAGGCCAGGTTCACTGTTATTGGAGGAAGCCCTCAACATGACAGCTGTGGCCTGCCGTTAGCTTCATTTTGGCCATTTCCACGGGGCTGCTTAGAAATGTTGGGATTATGGGTTTTTGTCTTCACTATGGAGTTATTTCCTAATCAGTCTGTTCCTCTCTGTTCACACTCACTGTCAGTAAAGGAGCAGCATGCTTTAAATCCAGGTGAGAAGATTATGTCCTTCTCTGTAAGTGTGTTCAGTAAAGTTATTGCTTTGTCAGTCTGTTCACAGATTGTTTTCCTTATTTTGGAGGCCTGGAGTCTATTTAAATCCTAATTTCCCTTGCTGCATTTAGCCTAATAATAATGCTGCTGTTCTCAAAGTTATCTAGCCTATATCTTCCTTCAGAGAAACAAACGGTTGTAGGCTGAGTCAATCAGTACTGCCATGCAGTTCATAGTGTAGTAATGAGACATTGGTTGTAGAGTGAGATTTTCTTCATCGGCGTTAACTGGCATGCAAATGAGGCAGTGGGCTATTATTGATGTAGTTTGTTTTGCATGTCCTAGGGGTGGAGATTTCACTTAAGGACCAATGGAATGGTCTAAAATGAATGCAGATTATAGGGACATTCACGTGGGATGTCAGTGTATGGTGCTTGTCTATAAGTGAAACCAGCTTGGAGTCATCTAACCTCATCATTTTCCTGTCTTCCAGGTCCCTCTCAGAATCCAGTAGCGCTGCAGCCACCGGGACCGGGTTACATGGCCCACCAGACCCCATACAACCCAATGCAAGCCAAGGGCCCTATGCCGCCCGGCCCTGGACTCTATAACTCCGGTCCCTACCAGCCCATCCCACCAGTCAGCTCTAACCAGGCCCTTCCAGGTCAGCCCATGTTAAAAAGGCCTCCTATGGGACCTCAACATTCCATGACCCCACCTCAGTCTGCCAGCCCTAACCCAGGCTCCAGGATTCCCCCAGCGCATGCCACCCCTCCACCTGTGTCTGCTAACAACTACCAGCACGCCCCAGCCTGGCAGTATGGGGGGACTCCACCGATGGGAGCTCCTCCATCAATGGGGGCACCGCCTCCTATGGCCATGCCTCCCCTTCGGCCTGTGGGTAATCACATGACCTCCTCGCCCAGCCTGGCAACCCCCCAGGCCTCCTCGGCAGAATACCGCGCAACGCCTCCTGTCTTCCATAATGCCATGCAACCCCTGGGTCCTCCCACCTCGCTCCAGGGATACACCCAGCAAGGTAAAACAGTGCTGGAGGGAGCATTACAAAGGCTGCATGATTAAGTGTTAGCTATTCCACAGCTGTTTGTTTCCACAATGAAGAACACTTTGTTGAAAACTTGAGATATCATTATGATCTTATGACATTTTATGACATGTTATCGTTGTTTTGTCTGTGTAATGACAAGCCACGTCGGTGGCACCGGTGATGGTTCAGCCTAAGATTTTTTAGAACTAACCCAAGATCGACCACAGCATGTCGTTTCCAGTGGGGGAAAAAAGAGTGGCAAAACAAGCAAGGAGGTGGGCGGCGCCAAGCACGAGCTAGCAAGATCCTATTGGCACTTTCTAGCATGGCCAGTAACTATTTACCCTTGCACTCCTAAACCACATTTAAAAATATAAAAAAATTGGCAAAGGGTGAAGTCTACAAAACTTAGTTCACTCCGTTCGTAACAGATTCTAGTTTTGTGAATAGCGCTCTATTGAGAATGTTCTATCGACGAGCAGAATGTCGACCGAAGTCAATCTCACTCCATCTTCTCCCACTGTCGGCCACTGGACTTCCCCTCAGCCCTATTTTGTGGGTAGTGGAAATGCCTGCCCGGATGCTTCAGATTTGCACATCCGGTGAAACATCTGGCTCCTTGTTCTGTGGTCGACCTAACTGATGTTGAAAGTGGACATTGCCCCCTTCTGCTCCCGTTCCCACATGAACAGATCAGTTTGGCAACGCCTATCTCCTTGGCAGACACTCTACTCAGAAATACTTGTTCACAGGCCAAATTAGTTTTAGTAACTTCTGGTGAAGTTATTGGACATCTATAATTTCCAGAGTTCTGAGTTTAGTCACCACTTACCCCCACCACCACTGTAGCGGTATTTGTGGTGTGTGGCTTATTTTTGGTCAGAAGCCATCCGTGATTCATGACCAAAGCCATTATTGCATTATACAACATTGTGGTCTAAGAAATATCACATTATCTGGCTGACATAACTGTCTTCCTGACTTCTTTTTTAACATTCACTCTAATTTGTCCAGTTTACTATTTTCATTGAAGTTGATTTGATTGAGTATTTATTCATACTTGCAATCTCTGAATGACAGATCTTTGATATTGGAAGCAACATTAGATTGCTCTTATTTGGAATGTGTCTTCTCAGTAGTCACCTAGGGGTGTCTTCCAATTCATTGACATTAGCTAGCTCTGGGTCAGCCTCATCAGCTGTCGTCAGACCTGTCACCTCCAGTGTAGGGTAATAATTAGAGGTTGACCGATTAATCGGAATGGCTGCTTTAATTAGGCCCGATTTCAATATCAATCAATCATAATCACTAGTTAACTAGTTGATGATATTCCTAGTTTATCTAGCGTGTCCTGCGTTGCATATAATTGATGCGGTGCGTATTCGCAAAAAAGGACTGTTGCTCCAATGTGTACCTAACATAAACATCAATACCTTTCTTAAAATCAATACAAAGAATTATATATTTTTAAACCTGCATATTTAGCTAAAATAAATCCAGGTTAGCAGGCAATATTAACCAGGTGAAATTGTCACTTCTCTTGCGTGCAATGAGCGCAGAGTCAGGGTATATGCAACAGTTTGGGCTGCCTAATTTGCCAGTATTTTACGTAATTATGTCAACATTGAAGGTTGTGCAAGCAACAGAAATATTTAGAGTTAAGGATGCCACCCGTTAGATAAAATACGGAACGGTTCCGTATTTCACTGAAAGAATAAACGTCTTGTTTTCGAGATGATAGTTTCCGGATTCAACCATATTAATGACCTAAAGCTTGTATTTCTGTGTTATAATTAAGTCTATGATTTGATAGAGCAGTCTGACTGAGCGATGGTAGGCACCAGCAGGCTCGTAAGCATTCATTCAAACAGCACTTTTGTTCGTTTTGCCAGCAGCTCTTCGCAATGTTTCAAGCATTGAGCTGTTTGACTTCAAGCCAATCAACTCCCGAGATGAGGCTGGTGTAACCGATGTGAAATGGTTAGCGGGGTGCGTGCTAATAGCGTTTCAAACGTCACTCGCTCTGAGACTTGGAGTGGTTGTTACCCTTGCTCTGCATGGGTAACGCTGCTTCGAGGGTGGCTGTTGTCGATGTGTTCCTGGTTCGATCCCAGGTAGGGGCGAGGAGAGGGACGGAAGCAT
This sequence comes from Oncorhynchus tshawytscha, assembly GCF_018296145.1. Classification (NCBI taxonomy): domain Eukaryota; kingdom Metazoa; phylum Chordata; class Actinopteri; order Salmoniformes; family Salmonidae; genus Oncorhynchus; species Oncorhynchus tshawytscha. The sequence goes on along the minus strand of NC_056437.1, from coordinate 50,396,532 downwards.
TACTGTTACACTGGCAATACAAAAGTGCCTATAAGAACATCCAATAATCAAAGGTATATAAAATACAAATGGTATAGAGGGAAATATTCCTTTAATAACTACAACCTAAAACTTCTTCCCTGGGAATATTGACCACTCATGTTAAAAGGAACCACCAGCTTTTATATGTTCTCATGTTCTGAGCAAGGAACTTAAACGTTAGCTTTCTTACATGGCACATATTGCACTTTTACTTTCTTCTCCAACACTTTGTTTTTGCATTATTTAAACCAAATTGAACATGTTTCATTATTTACTTGAGGCTAAATTGATTTTATTGATGTATTATATTAAGTTAAAATAAGTGTTCATTCAGTATTGTTGTAATTGTCATTATTACAAATAGATTTAATAATCGGTAGCAGATTTAATAATAGATTTAATAATCGGTAGCAGCTTTTTTGTCCTTCAATAATTGGTATCGGCGTTGAAAAATCATAATTGGTCGACCTCTAGTTACAATGCTGCTTGTCACGGGACGTTTTCCCTCTTATGCACGGTAGTTCTCATATACCCCTATGTCTTATAGGTTACATTGTCATGATGTATAGTTGCCAATTTTGTCTAAGGTTATGTAATAGGTTAGCCTTGACCACAGCCATTGTTCCACAGCCAGGTTGATGTCTGGGCTGGCAGCACAATACTATGTAGGTGCCATTTATGTAATATCCCAAAATGTCAACCAAACAATTGTACAACATTTTAGTTGATGGGTGTTGTGATAGGATACTGTGTAAGAGATATGTGTAGCTAAATGTTGTTGTCCAGGCTCTGCCCCTCTTCTGATGAACCCCATGGCGGCTCCTCACTCATACCAGCCAGTTATGAGAGCACCTTATGGCGGCCCCCCACCCTCTGTGAGACCCACCCCACCCACTACTGGACCCCCCATGGGCAATGCCAGCCCTCCCCTTGGCCCCAAAACTGATGGTAAGGAAATATCAGTTTTGATACTGCATGAAAGGTCTGAGTAGGAGTGCTGATCTGTGATCAGTTTAGCCTTTTCATGAATAAGAGGGGAACCTGATCCTAGTTTGTTTACCTTACTTGTTGAATTATCCACATGTACTGTGGTTTATTTGTTCAGTAGTTGTACAATAATTGTATTAATAGTTATTTTTTCCTCTGGGGTGGCGTGGTCTAACATGGGGTTTCTGAGTAGTGGAACTAGCTCCCAACAGCCACCCCCTTTGGGTCTCATTGCCTTCTCTGTCTTCCCACCATGCCAGCTCAGTGTGGGAGTGATGCTAGTGATGTTTCCCACAATGAGTACGAGAACCAGGAGAAAGATTTTGAGTGTCCAGGTGTGGTTTCGTCGCTGTCAGTGTGTTGTGTCCCCTGTGCAGTTTTGATGACAATCACATTTGATCCATTGTCCTCTATTAGATTTGTTAACATGGTTTCGTAAGGAACAGAAGGCCTCGAACTTCCATGGATATTTCAGATATCACCTGTTTACATCTCACACTATTTCCAAGTTTGTCTGTCACCCCCCCCCCCCATCTGACACTATTTCCAAGTTTGTCTGTCGCCCCCATGTGTCCAATTTATCACGTTGTCTTACTGTCTGTTATTGTGACTGTGATTTGGGTACCTTGAATGCATAATTCAAATGTTCTCAACTCTTTGGCAATGAAACAAAGTACAACCACAACTGACCGACCTGAAACATAACACAAACATGTATGCTAATTACTAAGTTTTCGCAAATGTACAGATTGTGCCTTTTAAGTGCTTACACAAGTAGTAGTGTTTTGTTTGTTTTAATGCATCTTTATTCTGACCCCTAAATGTTATGTTTGCGCTGTAACAGGACACATGCCCACACCTGGTAATGGTGCTCAAGTTCCCAACAGCTTTGATCACTTGGAGATGGGCCCTAAAATGGGTCAGTCCTCCACTACATTATAGTTTCATCAGAAATGAATAACTAATGTGACTTTATAGTCCCCTAGATTTACTGCTAGCAACACTAAGAACTGACATGAGGCCTGTTTTGGTGCTTGTCCCTATAGCTGGCCCACTCCCACCCCAGCAGCCAGGCCCCCCTACTCGACACATGGGTCTATCCTACCCCTCTTTACCCCCGGGGTACCAGAACACCTCGGCACCCCCTAATGCCGCCACCATGCAACATCCCGTGCAGCCCTCGACGCAGCCTTACAGCCATCCTCCGCCATACCAGCAGGTAAGTGACCAGACTTCCATCTCTATGCTTTGCCAATTCAAGTCTTGGATTTTTTTTGACAGTGTTTGAACTACTTTGCAGATATGAAACAGACAATCATAATATCAGTAATAAAAAAATATCAAAATCCCAGTTTATGCCTCAACCAACTTTAAGCGATGTTAAAAATAGAACCTATCTATTTCATGATGTACGTACAGGCATTGGCATTGTTGGGAGAATAGGTGGATGCAGTTATAGCAATAATTTGTGTACTACTATCCATCTATCATTGTAAATCATAGCTGGCCTGGCATTCAACCCCACTGGTGATCCATGCAGTGCAAAAAATGAAAAACATGTTGAAATGTTGCAATAAACCTATAGCGACAATTTGATTGTTTGGAGTTACTAAATACCTTTTTGATTAGGGCCGCAGCGTATTATGTACATCTGCAAGCATAGCAGCAAAGGCTGGACATATCTCTTTAGTTTCAATATATTAAAGTCCTGTATACAGCATCCAATAAGTGGACATTACAAAGGGCTGTATTTCCAATAAAACAATGGGCAGTTTCGGACACAGTTGCTCTCTTTCTTTTAACAAATAGGCGATGTCTAACCTGCAAATTCACTTTTTTTCAAAATGTCTGCGCCGACTTCGACTTCCCTGAGCTAGTGTATCTATTTAGTAAGCTAAAAACCCTGCGCCTAACACTAGCTGCTGGGAGGATGTCATGTCATTGGAGGTGTGACTGACCTTTTCCCCTCAACTTTTTTCAGTGGCTACAGCTAGAGGCAGGTGTCATTTGGTTAGCTAGAAAGAAATGTACGTCGCTTTCCCAGGTAGCTATGCTGAGCTTGAATGAATGCTGACTGTGCATAACAGATCTCTTAGTTGTCAATCAAATGTATTTGACATTGATAAAATGAGGGCAAGCAAGTTTCCCATTCAGTTATCAAAAGGTGGGTTGGTACAAGCATTACTTGGCAGGCAAGCTGCAGAAGGACGAGCATGATTATATTCCAGTGTTTAAGTGCAATTTTGACAGCCAATTTTTTTTTGATTTTTTTTTAATAAAGTTTGAGAGGGTTTATTTTCCCTCGTTAGATTTTAGCTTATCTCGCTCTGTCTAGCATTAGTTGTTGATCTTGTTGATGTGCATAGGCAACTGAGGGGAGGAGAGCTTAACTTTGCATGGTGGTTTGATCAATAGGACTGTGAAGATCCAAAAATGTGAGTACTCCCGTGGTATTTACATATGTGCAGAAATCCATTCAGGTGTATTTTGTGGTTTTTGACGAATGCGTTCTGATTTAAAATTGCGCTGTTGCTACTGCCTGTAATCACAGTCCAGTTCAAAGTGATTGATGGAAGGCATGGGTTGCAAATGGCTTATTTGCATATATGCCTACTGAATCTCTGATTGGCTATGGCGCACCGGTCTGTGTCGACTCCGGTTCTGATCAAGACGGATGTTTTTATTAGGTTTATTTACTGCAGTGTCTGTTAATTGTCCAAATGCACAGCTGCTTTCCCACTATTGCTATTGCATTTTCACAAATGCCTTACTATGTCATTCCCAAACATTCTCTACATTTGTGAAAGTGACCATATTGAAGTGCTAAGATAAAATTTTAAAAATTATCCTGGGGGTATATATGAATTTATTTTAATATTTCATGATGCTAAAATGCTGTCAGTTCCACTTTAAATTATACAGTTCATAGCCGAACCTTCTGTATGATATTCAGTCAAAGCTTAGCGCATGTCTGACTATAGTTAATTTTTAAAAATGTGTTCAATGTTGAAATAGGACATGCATAGACTGAAATATTGAAACTGACCAGGGATGCACCACAAGTGCACTAACTTTTGATCAGACCTTCAAGGGTGCACCCAAGTTAAGTGCTGCCCTCGTTCATTGTATTCACTGGTTAACTGTCCTAATTTCCCTCCCCAGCTCTCTGCAGGTCCAGCCCAACTGAGCCCCTCCTTGTCTGGTTTGAGTCTGCAGTCTCAGACCCCAGAGGCCCTGAGGGTGGTCAACCTGCTGCAGGAGAGGAACCTGCTCCCTCTGGGCCCAGTCACCCCTCCTACGCCCTGCCTGCCCCAGGACCTGCAGAAAATCAACTGCCACCCAGAGTGCGTAGTAGTTTGTCTGGCATTGTTTTTCAACATCAACTCTCCCACCACAATGTTGAATATTTTGTGTTAATGTGCTTGAAGTTGGCCCTACATGTAAATAATATGTACTGGTTCTGACCTGTTGTTCATCTCCCTCTCACTACAGGGTCTTCCGCAGTACCCTGACCAGCATCCCCCAGACCCAGTCACTGTTAAACAAAGCCAAGCTCCCACTCGGCTTGCTCCTCCACCCCTTCAAAGATCTCTCGGTAAGACGTTGCCCAATCACTCCATGCAAAACATGCCCAACCTTCAGTATAATCTTCCTTCTACCAATCCCACTTCTGGTGAAAGATCAAAGGATACATATAGCCTAGAATAATTGTCTTCAATCTACACATCTGTGATCATGTCTGAATTGTAATTAGATTTGTTTTTTTTAAGATTAGTGTGGAACTTGGAATTGATAGGCTATGAAAATCTTATTGTTTCTCTGTGCACTGCAGCAACTGGTTGTATTATAAGTTAAATTATTCAAGAGCCGATGGGTGCATATACAGTATTTCATTTAAATTTATGTACTAATCCCAGATTGCCCCTTAATTGTTTTGGTTTGTCTGTGCACTGCAGCAACTGCCTGTGGTCACCTCCAGCACTATAGTGAGGTGTCGCTCCTGCAGGACGTACATCAACCCCTTTGTGACCTTCCTGGACCAGAGGAGATGGAAGTGTAACCTGTGTTACCGGGTCAACGACGGTGAGGACCACAGCCACCAAGCTCCTCTCAAATGACACCCTATACCCATATATGGCACTTCCTTCGACCAGATCCGATGTTCATTATTTAAACACTAAAATTAGGTTCCAAGTGAGAAGTTGGGCTGGTCTGAAGCTGAAAAAATAATGGAAATTCACATGAGCACCACAAGGACTAACTTCACCCATGCTCTATCAAGGTTTTCAAGCACACCGCTTTGATCTAAATGTCCAGGATATCGTTAACCTGCCGATATTAGTGCTGATGGACAAGCCTGGTGCTGCTCTTTTCTGACTGAAGATAACCTCCGTCTTTGTTTGGTATAGTTCCAGAGGAGTTCATGTACAACCCAGTCAGCAGATCGTATGGTGAGCCACACAAAAGACCTGAGGTCCAGAATGCTACCCTCGAGTTCATTGCACCATCAGAATACATGGTAAATTCACATATGTAGTCTTTCAAGATTGTCTATATTCTGCCTGAAAATATTTCTTATCTATGTGCAATGTTGCCCCCTTTAATCCGCTAATAAAATGCAGATGAAGTGAGCTGGGTGCTACTGCTGCTATGTTCATGAAGTGATTCCATCAGACTTTATGATGCTCTTAAGTTTTAAATAATTTGCTGCAGTTTTTCTAGGAAACGTTTACGTGTTTTGTCTGCGTGTTTGTGTTAGTCTATGTATTGATGTGGTGAAACCTGTCATACTCAGCTGAGACCCCCCCAGCCTGCTGTTTACCTCATCGTGCTGGACGTATCCCACAATGCCGTGGAAACAGGATACCTAGATGTCGTCTGTCAGTCACTGCTAGAGAACATCAATGCGTATGTATGATCAACGTCACCACTGAGACACTAACAAAAAAAGCTGATTAGGCCTTTGCAGCATGGTCCATTTTCTTATGTTTTGGGCTTCATAAACTAACATTGTCCGGAAGTTTTAGTCAACTTGCTAGCTTTAAAGTGTTTCGTCTCCAATAACCCCAAAACAATGTAGCTTTTATTTTTTTTAAAGTGTCCTGTGACTGTCTGCTGAACAAGTCCTTCTGAATGCCTGTGTTCCAGGCTCCCTGGGGACTCGAGGACAAAGATTGGCTTCATCACATTTGACAGCACCATCCACTTCTACAACCTCCAGGAGGGCCTGTCCCAACCACAGATGCTCATAGTCTCCGACATCGAAGGTGAGATAAAAATGGAGAAGTTTGTAAAACATGGGCCGGAGCTCTTTAAATAGCGTTGTGTGGGGTCTGTTCAATTTGTGCTCTGTCTTGTAAGAAAAAAACTAGGAGGCGCAAGGGTTTACAAGCTTCATCTGTAGACTAATTCACTGCCTAGAAGTTATCAAATACTGAAAAAATAGTCTAATGGTCTTCTGTGCTGTCTCTTCTCCAGATATATTTTTACCGACACCAGACAGCCTTTTAGTGAACCTCAATGAATGCAAGGAGGTAAGGAGCTAATATTCCCCAGAGACAGGCTAATGTAAAATGAAAAGGTTGACCCATCTGTTTAACAACTCACCACATTGCCTGAATTAATCAAGACACACTTGCATTGGGTAACTTAGTTTTGCCTAAACCTCTCTTTAGCTCTGTTTTGCATTTCAAAACTTTATGTAAATGCGTTATTTATTTTTGCAGCTGGTGCAGGATTTGCTGAGGAGCTTGCCCCAGATGTTTGGCAAGACCATGGAGACCCAGTGTGCTCTGGGCCCGGCCCTGCAGGCAGCGTTCAAGCTGCTATCGGCCACCGGAGGGCGTGTGTCCGTCTTCCAGACCCAGCTGCCCAGTCTGGGTGTGGGGGCCCTCAAGTCCAGAGAGGACCCCAACCAGAGGGCTTCTGCCAAGGTAGACTAGAGAGACCGGTTCACACTGGTTTATACATTCTGTATCTGAAATTGCACCCTAAAATGTCCCATATGTAGGGAATACTGTGCCATTTGGGATGCACACACATTTCTAGTTGAATAACATGTTGCATGCCTGTTGATGGTTGAAACATGATAGGGTTTCAGGAATGTGTTCTGCATACTATACACACTTTAATTTTTTTTTACTATTGTCTGTGATGCTCGTTGTGTGGTGATTTCCCCAGGATATCCAGCACCTTTCTCCTGCCACAGACTTCTATAAGAAGCTGGCCCTGGACTGTTCAGGACAGCAGGTGGCTGTGGATCTGTTCCTACTGAGCTCCCAGTACTGTGACCTGGCCTCTTTAGGTGAGTGGCGCCTTCAGCCGCATACACCTGCGCTACAATGTGTGATTGTTCACGAAGTCACCTTATTCCACAAGCAATCAGTGCCCTGTGCATGTCTCTGATGTATGTTACTGTATGTGTCTTGCTGGTGACAAATCAAATTTCCCCTTGTGTATAGAACATCATACCTTGGCTGGATTCATGTGTAATTTCTCAATCTTCTCTCCTCCCGTCAGGTTGCATATCCAGGTACTCAGCGGGAAGTGTGTACTACTACCCCTCCTACCACCAGCAGCACAATCCAGCCGGGGTAGAGTGCTTCCAGAAGGATCTCAAGAGGTACCTCACCCGCAAGATCGGCTTCGAGGCTGTTATGAGGATACGCTGCTCTAAAGGTGACAACTTTTTTTCACTGTGCTGGTTTTATTGTATTATGTGAAAGCAGCAGCGCTTTAATTGTCTGAAACAAATTTCCCTTCAGGGATAATGCATTTTATTTCATCTGAAATCTGTGTAAATGATTTGCTGATCATCTCAATGCTCATTGATGGAGGATAATATTAACCCTGTGAACTTGTGAGTCTGTCCCTGTTCAAAGAGATTACTTTATCTGGGAGGATGAACTTGGAATGAATTCAACTCAAACCCCTTAACCTCCATGTAGGCTTGTCCATCCACACGTTCCATGGGAACTTCTTTGTTCGCTCCACGGACCTGCTGTCTCTGCCCAACGTGAACCCAGATGCAGGCTTCGCTGTGCAGATGTCCATTGAAGAGAACCTGGTGGACATGCAGTCTGTCTCCTTCCAGGCTGCTTTGCTCTACACGTCCAGCAAAGGTATACTGTCTGGAGCTGCTGTGGTGGGCTGGGGTTTACCAAAAAGCGTCATTATTTTTCTGTGGGATTTACTTGGTTGAGACTTATTGTATATGTCCCAAATATCACACTATTCCATGCATAGTGCCCTACTTTTTACCAGGACTTAAAAGGCTCTGGCTATAAAAGAAAAAGTGCACTATATAGAGAAGTTCCATTTGGGACTCGGATTCCATGTTTGTAAACGTGAGCCATGAAAGGGTGAGATGGAACACGTTTTAAACTGAATACCAAATTGTAAACATGCTCTTTCTGAAGTGCAATTGAGTTAATATTTTTTGTTTCCATTGTAATGCTGAAACAGTAACTTGTTGCTTGGTGTTGTATTTCTACAGGAGAGCGGCGAATCCGAGTCCACACCATGTGTTTGCCTGTTGTCAACTCCCTATCCGACATCTTCGCTGGGGCTGATGTCCAGGCCATCACTTGCCTGCTGGCTAGCATGGGTAGGTAGTTTGTTGGTATTTGTGTGGTTATTAAAGGCATGTTTATTTCCATCACGGTGAAGTCCTTAGTGTGTTCCATCATCCCGTGATCGTTAATGTCTCATGGTGAGAGCAGGATTGTCATCCCCACCCTACCATAGCTGCCTAATTTGCATGGACAGATGGTTGTAAGTGATATCAGATGGTTGCCTGGTTACCGTGACCTTTGTGGGATCCAAGTGGCGACATGAAACTGACTGGACTAATCTTCATATAGTGTGTTGATGGGGGTTTTACCCAGGTCTATTCCTTCACTGATGAAATGTTAGTCTTCTAAAGAGAACCTACTGTAATAATATTATACCATTATTATTGATAGTTTACCCTAACATAAAGTAACAAATGATTTAACCCAACGGTTGCTCTTTTGTAATGAAGGCCATGACTACAAACATGTACTGTACATTCATGTAACTTGTGAATCACAATCCCTGAGACAAAAACGTAGCTGAGGTTTGAATTTGGTTCTTTTTTCCTGATGTGTGTCCTCTCGCTCTCCAGCTGTGGATCGCTCTGTGACTGCCAGTTTGAGTGACGCCAGGGACGCGATGACCAACGCATCCATCGACTCTCTGACGTCCTTCCGCACCTCTGTACTCACCATCCAGCAGCCTGGCCTCCTGGCCCCCGCCTGCCTCAGACTGTTCCCCCTCTACATCCTTGCCCTGCTCAAACAGGTACGCTATCCACCCACTCCCTCCCTGGCTAGTCACCTGGCAGTCTACGGCTTCGTCTCAAATGGTACCCTGTTCCCATAGGGCTCTAGTCAAAAGCAGTGCACCATTGGCCACCCGAGTGGCGCAGTGGTCTAAGGCACTGCATTTCATGCAGTGCTGCAGCCTTTACTCCAGACCTGGGTTCATTTCCCAGGCCTGAGTCCCATAGGACGGTGCAGAGTTGGCCCAGTGTTGTCTGGGTTTGGCCGGTGGACCTTTACTTGGCTCCAGCGACTCATTGTGGCTGGCCGGGTGCCTGCGTGCTGACCCCGGTCGCCAGTTGAACAGTGTTTCCTCCGACACATTGCTGCAGCTGGCTCCCGGGATAAGCTGGTGGGTGTTAAGGAAGGCGGTGTTAGGTGGGTTATGTTTTTGAGGACTCATGATGCCACCTTCGCCTCTCCCGAGGCCTTTGGCGAGTTGCAGCGATGAGACGATTGAAAATTGGCCCCAAAAAAGCAGTGCACCTTTAAGAGGATAGGATGCCATTTGGGACGGAACCTACCTCCCACCAAACAGGCTATGGAACATAAACCAGCTTCAAGACACCATAAGAAATCTAGTCATATCAACTGATAATGTAAGACCCAGCTACTGCGATTTGTTTCTCCTTCATGCTTTGCTCATATATCATTTTTGTTCTCTGCTCCACAGAAAGCCTTCCGAACGGGTACAAGCACCAGGCTGGACGACCGTGTGTTTGCCATGTGTCAGCTGAAGTACCAGCCCCTGGCCTACGTCATGCTGATGATCCACCCAGCGCTGTACCGTGTGGACGATCTGACTGATGAGGTCAGGGCTAGGGGAAACCCTGATGTTCACGCAGATAGATAATGCCAATAATGAGAAGCTATATTTTCTTGTAGTTTATACGTTATATTTGAGCATGTCTTAAATGATATAATGCATACACTACATGGCCAAAAAGTATGTGGACACGTGCTCGTTGAGCATCTCATTCCAAAATCATTTGCATTAATAGGGAGTTGGTTCCCCCCCTCTCATTTGCTGCTATAACAGATGTTGGGACATTGCTGCAGGTACTTGCTTCCATTCTGAGGTCATGGCCCTGTGCAGGCCAGTGAAGTTCTTCCACATCGATCTCGATAAACAATTTGTATATGAACCTCACTTTGTGCATGGGGCATTGTCATGCTGAAACAGGACAGGGCCTTCCCCAAACTGTTGTCACAAAGTTGGAAGCACAGATTCATCTACAATGTCATTGACTGCTGTAGGGTTAATATTTCCTATCAATTAAACTAAACAACCTGAACCATGAAAAACAGCCCAAGACCATTATTCCTCCTCCACCAAACTTGACAGTTGGCACTGCATTGGGGCAGGTAGCATTCTTCTGGCATCTGCCAAACCCAGATTAGTCCGTTGGACTGCCAGACAGTGAAGCGTGATTTGTCACTCCAGGGAACTCCACTCCAGAATCCAATGACGGTGAGATTTACACCACTCCAGCCGGCACTTGGCATTGTGCATAGTCATATTAGGCTTGTATGCAGATGCTCGGCATATGGAAACCCATTTCATGAAGATCCTGACAAGCAGTTATTGTGCTGATGTTGCTTCCAGAGGCAGTTTGGAACTCGTAGTGAGTGTTGCAACCAAGGACAGGTTTTACAAGTATCAGTACTCTGTGATCCCGTTCTGTGAGCTTGTGGCCTTACATGCTGACCAGACCGGACACGTCGTGTGTGCGAGCGTCGCAAATTACATTTAGAAAGCAATGTTATTCAATTATTGCACCCACACTGCTAGCGCCTGCCAACGAGCGTCTGCGACACCAAGGGCTAAAATAGAACTCATTCCTATATCTGATGCAGATTGCGCTGAAAGTCCTGCCTCTCCCATGTCATTGGTTTATAGAAGCAGGTACCCACTTGCCATCTCATTGGTTATACCCACGTGGGTGACTGAAAGACTAACTGTTTTGCAGGTAGTTGTGGTAATACAATGAAAGTTTAGATGCAATCACCATATAAGTTAAACGATGAAAAGGCCTGGAAGGAGGAGAGATGACTAGAAACAAAAATGTATGCACGAAGGCTCACGCGCGCAACTGGTTTGGGTTCCGTGTAACGCTTCGACTGAGCCTTTTGTTGCTCTTAGACGTTTCCAATTCACAATAACAGCACTTAGTTGACCGGGGCAGCTTTAGCAAGGCAGAAATTTGACGAACTGACTTGTTGGAAGGGTGGCATCCTATGATGGTGCCACGTTGAAAGTCACTGACCTCTTCATTTAAGGTCATTCTACTGCCAATGTTGGTCCATGGAGATTGTCTGGCTGTGTGCTCGATTTTATACAGCCGACTCCACTATTTGAAGGGGTGTCCATTTGTCTATCCATGGTTCTGCTTCCATCTGACGTGGATATATTGTACGTTTCCCCTTAACTTTTATTTTATTAGCGTCTCCCCTCTTCTCCCACCACAGGGAGCCCTGAATGTCAGTGAGCGCACCATCCCCCAGCCCAGAGTCCAGCAGTTGTCTGTGGAGAAGCTGAGCAGAGATGGGGCCTTCCTCATGGATGCTGGCTCGGTTAGTAGAATGACCACGATGCATTTATTTGTTATTGGCAGATGCAATTCAAACATTGACATATGTAATGCATCAGACTCTGGATTATTCACCATCATGCTTTAGCTTGCCCTCATTTACATTTTTTTTAAAGGAATGTCATTTGGCGAACAACCTAAAATAGACATGCAACCATATCTACAGTGGATTTTTCTGGAGAAACGGACCGATGGATAAAATGAACACAATCTTGACTGACTTCTCCTTTGTCCTAACAGGTGATCTATCTCTGGATTGGAAGAAACTGCAACCCCAACTTCCTCACGCAAGTCCTGGGGCTCCCAAACTACGCTGCTGTGCCCCTTAACATGGTAAGGAACCTAAACACCTGCTCCCATTTTTCACTCTCTTAGCCCAGCTCCTCTGCTCCTGTCAAGGTTCTGTATCGCTCACCAGGACCTCTGTATTATACTGTATTTACATGTGGTAGTATCTTTTGTTTGATATATATATTTTAGTAGTGCATCATTTAAAACAGCGCAACAGATTTCCTGAAAGGGGTGCCATAAAGATGTTTCATTATAATGGTGTTGAATCTCCCAGAACATGCTCCCAGAGTTGGACACTGCAGAGTCCCAGAGAACCAGAGCATTTGTTGGCTGGCTGAGGGAACAGAGGCCCTTCTTCCCCATCCTGCATGTCATCAGGTAGGCATTAGGAACAGTGGTGTGGCTTTACTAGACCAGAGCACTGGTAGAGTTCAGAGGCCATGTCTGCGTTCCAAATTGCACCCTATTCCACTTAGAGTTCACTACTTTTGACCAGGGCTGATGGGCTCTAGTCAAAAGTAGTGCACACTATGGGGAATAAGGGTGAAATTTGGAACGCATACAATGTTTGATTTCCTTGGGTAAACAAAGGCCAAAATAGAATGCGTAGTATTTAGATCTGGTTGAACTGATTGACAGGGTTGACAGCCTACAGTTTTGTTGAGCTGTCAACCGGCTCAGGTCAATTCTGCGAGAGATGATGCGTTAATGTTGTGGATCCAACCTTCCTTTTCTGTTCCCGTTCAGGGATGAGAGTCCACTGAAAGCCAGCTTCTTGCAGAACATGATAGAGGACCGGACAGAGTCGGCCTTGTCTTACTATGAGTTTTTACTCCACATCCAACAGCAAGTCTCCAAGTAAACCCAGCGTATTGAGTCAGTCAGTCCTGGGAACATCAGTGTGGGAACCTGTCAGGGACTGCTTGCTGCCTCTCACAGGATCTTCGGTTGTGGCTCACCATTTTTGTGTGTATCATTGCCTTTCCTGAAGATTTCCCCCAGCTGTAGACTTTCAAACGAATCAAACTTTGTGGTAAACAGGACAAGGGCAGAGGTGACTAAGCGAGGTCTGCTTTCGCTGCTGGTTTGACTATTTTCAAGCTGGAACAACTTGTCGAAACCAGGGAACTCATGATACGGTATGTACGTCAATGATTGAGGACATCAGTGTTTATTCTCAAAGAACAAGGATTTCTTAGATCTTTTCATATACAGTTCTGGCTATGGATGTCAAGTCTTTTGATCAAAAGCATAGTTGTATTTGCTAATAAAATAATAGTAGTATCATGCTAAAGGCGATGTTGGAGTATCGCCTGCCCTTAAGGACTTATTATTGGATGTCACCTTGATTGAGCGTAAGAATGTCTCAGCTACAATAATAATCTACTGATTTTAGTTGTGAAGGACAGATGTGTGCTTTATTTTGGTTATTGTGTCAAACAAATCTAGGATTAATGCAAAGGCAGAAATGTAGACGTTTGAAGGCGAACTAACCTTGTTATAATTTGCTGCCTTTTGAATGTTGACGACAATGCAATCATCTCTTGGGTCTGGTCTGTCTTTCTCTCAACCTTTATTTCCTGTCTATCTTCTCTCACTTGTCATGGACATTCGACACATCTGAAGACGTTGCTTTGTTAAATATGAGAATCCCGATCTGATTAAATCCTCTAATTGCCTTCTATGGGACATTTTTATTATTAAACCTCTGTTTAAATACAAACGCTATATATGAAATATTTTAATATAATAGGATATGGGACATTCTTGAATACAGACATAAAGCCATTGTGATCTTTTAATCATGCTTATTGATACTTGTGTATTGAAAAGACTCTACATTACGGTAAATAATTGTTGATTTTAGTATGAACATATTAAGGTGACATGACGCTAATAAAATGTTCGGAACTTTTTAAACTTAATTGTGGTTTGTCATGAATGAGCAGGGTACGATTAACGTGGATATCGTCTCAAATGGTATACCTCTTCAAATTCCACTGTCGTTACATGGTTAGTGTGAAAAGGAATACGAACATATCAGAATGTTTTCTGATGCAAAGAGAAGATATAATATCTTAGAAGTAATGACGAATAAATAGTGGCTGTAAAGGTGTCACTCTTATTGTACTTAACTGCAGGAAAGCTATGAGTTGTCAACGTTTATACATTTGACAATGCCAGAGGATGTTGCTGTTCTGGTCTCAATCGTTCTATGGTTTTAAGATATTATTTGCTCTTGTGGAAGTTTCCAGAATTAAACAATAGTCATATAAAATGTTTGCGTGTTTTATTCCTAATAGATGTTGAAGTAGTTTGCCTGAGAGACGGCAGGTAGGCTAGTGGTTAAGAACGTTGGGCCAGTAACGGTAAGGTTGCGAGATCGGGTCTGACAAGGTAACTATCTGCCCCTGAACAAGGCAGTTAACCCACAGTTCCTAGGCCGTCATTATAAATAAGAATTTGTATTAACTGACTTGCCTAGTGAAATAAGAGGGATCAATTGATAGAGTACCTACTTAAAATATTTCCTTTTGACTGATTGTTGCATGAGTTAGAATTGATTGATTTTCACTTGAAGGGGAATCATGGATCTCGATACTGGAATAGTTTTATAACCAACCATTGATTTGACCGCCATCCCCGGCAGCCGTGTTTCTTTGGCTGAACTGACCTCAACCATTTCCCATGCATTGTCAATGGGGTTTCTAAACCAACCCGGCTGTAATAATTCTGGAAACTGGTTAATTTTGTGGCTAGTCGGATTTCCCCATGGGGAACATGTTAGAAATTAGATATGTAGACGGGCGAGTTGGTCAAGGATCGATTCAGACAAGGTGGTAAATTGTATGACAAGCGACAGTTTATTCAGAGTGAAGATATCTAGAACAGCGTAATTACGGCTCTCCCGCTGGTTCATACGGAACTGCAGACAAAAAGAGACCGTTACAATCAATACACCACTTATATATAGAACAGAAAGTAGGTTGATTCTGGAAGATCGGATCTTTGGATTGGTTCAGCTGGGGTGTAGTCTGTAGTCTTCCGCCATTGGCTCAGTTGTCTGTCCGTCATCGTAGAATCCTCTTCGGGCACACAATGTTCAGCTACAAAGGAGATTATGTGTGTGTGCGCTGGTTTTGGCAATTAGTGTAATGCGGGAGCTATCCTGTAGGGGACCCCACAGGCTTTACTTTGAGTCGTAGCCCTGTCCTAACAATAGTTTGGTCACCTGTATAAAAAAAAAATAGCATTTCTCTACAAAAACTAAACCGAAAGGTGTATTTCTTCGCCCGGCACCGGTCACTGAGTTAGCAAGCTGAAGTTGGCTAGTGAGTTGTACGTTCAGCCTATTCATTATTTCAGTCCGATTGGCCTTAAAGTAAATTAATCAGCATGGCTTAACATAGCACTGTTGGCGGTATAAACAACCATTTCGCTACACCCGCTAAACATGTTTATGTAAAATAAAATGTATTTTATTAATTTCGTTTTTGACCTCGACAATCTTGCTGGATAGACACTGATAGCTAACATGCTAGCGCTGCTAACTAGCTAATGCTAATGGCGCTAGTTAAACTCCTGTTAGGCTGGACACATTGCATTTATAACAATGCTTTTTTTCTAATAAAAAGTGGTTCATTGCATCCGCGTTGGAGCCCAGTTTCATAATATATCCCAGCTGCCTGTCGTAGTTGAAGTAAACACGAAAAGGCAGGCCTTAATTTAGGGCATTTTATCACCCTGCCAGCTCCTATTAGTTCTATTGAGCACCGTGGTACCAACTCGCCTTCCGAACGTTCGTGTAATGTGTCCAGCCTAACAGGAGTTCAGCTAGCGCCGTTAGCATTAGCTAGTTAGCAGCGCTAGCCATCAGTATCTCCAGCAAGAAAGTACAACAAATGGGACAATGGTAGTTTCGCTATAGTTGGCAATGGAGACCTGCTCACGTTAAGTTAAAATGTAAACAACAAATTACTCATGTTACTCGAGGTCGTCCCATTGTTTACTATAGGGAAATATAGGTATGGCGATCTTATTTTGCCAAATATCTCGCGATGTGTATATTGAGTTTTTTTTTTTGGGGGGTCATTCGGACACCATGTTAATCATTATCTTTCTAATTATCTAAGGCTGGGTATTGTATCGTCATCAAACGCTAGACCAGAAATAGTCCGTTGCCATTTCCCCCCCTACTTCCTCGCTATGCAGAGAAGCACAATTGGCTCCACTGAGGTGCAGATGTTTCCTTTATACACTAGTTATTTTTCAGTTTCGTCCTACGAACAGATTGTAGTGTAAAATAAAAATAGATACTTTTTTGGTGCCATTTAGGCTAAATGGGAATCTAAGCTTCACTCCAGTCAAAACAGGCTCTGCGAACGTTCGATTCCAGTCATTTGATATGGACTCGCGCTAGTTTTAGCTTAGCCAACGTTCTAAAGCCGTTTTCAGCCTTGGGTGAATTTTGACTCGTTCTTTTGTCCAGCCGAACTATGCGGATGTTTATCTAGTTCCCAAGAGCAGCAGACCGGTAAGTCAACTTTTCTTTCCAACTTTAATCATCTGTAAAGTTGTTTTACATGCAATCATGTTAGCTAGCTATATCTTGACACGTCTGCACCTGCTTCACCGGCAATGACGGGTGACGCAGGTAATTATCACATGCATACTCTCCCTCACTTGGGGCTCTATTCAATCACATCCGCATAGCGGTTGTTTTGGTGGTGTCGGAGGTGGAACTATTAAAGCTGTCAAATTAACCAGCGGCACCTGGCGTTATACCTAAAACGCACATTGCCGTTGGCGGCAGGGAGTCGCATTAACAAATCTCATGCAGCCCTGTTTACAAGTTAGAACAGTGGAATTAGAGATGTAATCTACACCTCGATGAGGATTTATATCAGCCTAATTTAGTTTACTTTTGAATTTGAGCGTCATATTTATATATAACCTACACTTTTTCGTTTACGGTGTAGATTCGTGACAATGATCAAGAGCAGCTGCTTGCCGATTTGACAGATCCAACATCAGACACCGATAAAACATAAGCAATGTTGGTGTCAGCTATCGCTGTCAGCTTTTAGATCTGCCACCCCCAGTAGGTCCGCTGTAGTCACAGCAGTCAGCTGTGGTTTTTAATTTACCGGCTGCACCAATTCTTACTTCACTGGCCTTGAATGGAGAAACTTTAGAGGATTCAAATCTAATTTTATTTGTCACATACACATGGTTAGCAGATGTTGATGCGAGTGTAGCGAAATGCTTGTGCTTCTAGTTCCGACAATGCAGTAATAACCAACAAGCAATCTAACAATTCCAAAACTACTGTCTTATACACAGTGTAAGGGGATAAAGAAATGTACATAAAGACATATGAATGAGTGATGGTACAGAGCGGCATAGGCAAGATACAGTAGATGGTATTGAGTGCAGTATATACATATGAGATGAGTATGTAAACAAAGTGGCATAGTTAAAGTGGCTAGTGATACATGTATTACATAAAAATGCAGTAGATATAGAATACAGTATATACATATGAGAAGAATAATGTAGGGTATGTAAACATATTAGGTAGCATTGTTTAAAGTGGCTAGTGATTTTACATTTCCCATCAATTCCCATTATTAAAGTGGCTGGAGTTGAGTCAGTGTGTTGGCAGCAGCCACACAGATTCCCAACTGGATACAGGTAATTCAGAATTATATTACATGCATATATGATCAATCCCACCAACCGATGTGCACACAGATGTTGAGCTGTATACTTACTGCCACTTTGTGCATCCTTTTCAGATCTGTAATGCACTCCACCACTGCCTGACAGCCTCACCCAGAAGAGCATACACTGGGCCTATCAAGACTGACAATGCAGAGATGGGTGGGTGACAAGGAAACTGAAAACACAACATGCACACACACTCCCTCTCTCTGTCACACACATAACCTCCAATGTTAATACATTGTAGTTTATTTTATGTATGCTCCATTTTATTTGAGGAAAATGTCTGTAATAAAGTTTGTTTACAGTTAAGCAATGTGTTTGGTTTATTGTATATTTCTCCGTATTAAATGTGACCAATAAAGTCTGCAATCCTCGGAATGTGTGCAGGTTTTGTCATCTGAGCCTGAAACTTAGAGAGATGAAGAGTGTAGTTTAAAGGTTTATCGTTAACTGACAATTCTATAATGAATACATATGTGACCAACAGTTACTGTATCATGATTTAGTGTTTTAATTACTCAAGTAGTGCCTCAAGGTAGGATTGAACCGTTTCTCAAAAGAAGCAGAACAGGTCAAATAAGGTGACCAAAAAACCGCAAGAGGTGCATATTACTTCGCCCAGCAGCATTCATTGAGCGAGCAAGCTAAAGTTAACAAGTCACAGAAATGTATGTTCCAGTGGCAGTCAGTGCCGTTTAAGATGAGGGAGGACAAATGTTTTTTTTTTTTTTAAGCATGGCGTTATTTCTATTACCGCATATTGGAGGACTGTCATTCATATTCCATTCACCCAGTTCAATGTAATGGCAATAGGTTTAGGCTACATGATACTCAAATGTTCCTATACTCATGTCCTATACCCATCAACCTAACCTATGAATGACAGTTTATAACAGGTGCACACAGGTCGAGAGACATTTAAGGTGACAGACGGTGACATTCAATAATGCCTTGCACACTCTTACCTGCATCTAGCTGATATAGGGTGTAATCATTAGTCCAACAGTTGCAAACAGTTTTTATTGGACAAATTCAGGTATGTTTATCCCTGTTTTGTTACATTTGCTTCCGTTTAAGAAACGTTTTCAACAGAATCGGCAGAGTGAATACTACACTGATCACGCGTAAACACAGTTCACTTTCATAGCAGCCACGTTGTATTCCTTCTCGCATCTATGCGCTTTCCTCTCACCTCTTCCCTGGTGGATTTCAATGCACAACACATCAGCTGTATGTGACCAGGCAAAAAACACCTTTCCAAGCCAAACCGCTACACACAGCCTACATCGTTGTCACCATATTAGCTATATTAGTAACATCGTCAGCATAGCTAATAGAACTAACGCGTTTGTAAACTCGCTACAATCATGTATTAATGGTGGCCCCGGTGGCAATAAATTAGTAAAACCAAAAGCTTACCTTGACTTGGAAGAGTTCCAGACTTGTTGGAAAGTCATAGTCAGCTAGCTAACATAGCATGTTTGCGGTTTCAAATACTAAATGTTCAGTGAATGTGAATATTTAGGTGGTTTAAATTAGGCTAAGGTTCCTACTAACCTAAGTTGACAGTGACAAATTCTTGCCTGTCCATTATTCTAGAACTAACGATGACTGAGTGTGAGGAATGTTTTCCATAATGTACATTTCATGCATATACATTTGAACAAAGAACATTACATTTAGTGTCTCCATTTATTGCGTATGGAGACAAATGGTAAAGGTTTCTCAGGCAGTGTCTCAGGCAGTATTTGATCAATCTAAATATTGTGTAACCTACCAATAAATGTATATAGGAGTGCCGGGTGGGGGGCACAATGTTAGTCCAGAAATTTGAGTTTTACCTTGTATGCCAAAATCCTGAGCCTCTGATGGAGACAGAACTGTCATCAACGTATGCTTCAGTATTCCCCCCTCTCTCTAGGAGCATTTGTGTGCCCTGGTTACCAATGGAGCCAACCGTAGAGAAAGATGCCTAAGCAGTATGCAATCTTAAAATTGCGCGGTCCAGTGAAACTATACGGCAAAAGCCTGGGCTCCTGACCTGGACAATATAATTCTAATCACTGCATGCTATATTAGAAAGAACAATCTGTTTTTCACCTTGTCAAACTGATTATATATTGTATTCAGTCTTTGAGATGCTCTAACAAGCATGTGTATCTGTAAATGGTGCTCTTCAACTTTAAATTGCATTTGGCAAAACCACAAAAAAAACAGCAGGTCTCAATGTCTAATAGTGAGTGAGTGAGTGAATCAGCTGAGCCTATGCATGCTGTATAGCACTTAGTTGATCCCTGGGAACAGGAGAGGAGAGCTGAATTAGATCTTGGGAGAAAAAAGTCAGACAATCACAGAAATCATTGTAGCATATGCGCTAGGAATGAACATCCTGACAGTCCAAAAAAAATGACAGCTACTAGGAGAATGAAAGGGGCATGGTAATCTGCATCCTGCTCCAACTATGCCTATTGACAGGGATAGTGTAGCATTTATTTGTCAGCATGAATCAAAATAGTAAATATTTTATTTAACCTTTATTTAACTTGGCAAGTCGGTTAAGAATAAATTCTCATTTACAATGACACCCTACCAAAAATCTAAAGGCTTCAAGCAGTGACGGAGGCTGGGATTAAGAATACAAATAAATTAAATAAAAGTATAGGCGCAAACACTCATCACGACAAGATACAACACTACATAAAGCGAGACCTAAGATAAAGCATGGCAGCAACACATAAAACATGGCAGCAGCACAAAATATGGTACAAACATTATTGGGCACAGACAACAGCACAAAGGGCAAGGTAGAGACAACAATACATCACGCAAAGCAGCCACAACTGTCAGTAAGAGTGTCCATGATTGAGTCTTTGAATGAAGAGAATGAGAACTGTCAATTTTGAGTGTCTGTTGCAGCTAGTTCCAGTCGCTAACTGCAGTGAACCTAAAAGGAGTGTCCCAGGGATATGTGTGCTTTGGGGACCTTTTACAGAATGTGACTGGCAGAACCGGTGTTGTATGTGGAGGATGAGGGCTGCAGTCGATCTCAGAGCGGGGGGTGATTATAAATAAGCATCAACCAGTGTGTCTTGCAACGGGGTGAAAGAGGAACGATTACGATAGAGGAAACCAAGCCTAGATTTAACTTTAGCCTGCAGCTTTGATATGAGCTGAGTGAAGGACAGTGTACTGTCTAGCCATACTCCCAAGTACTTGTATGAGGTGATTACTGTTAGTGTTTAAATATTGGAGCGTTGAGACCAAATCACGGACGCTGGACAGAGTGGATTTCAGTTGTAACAAAAGACAGTTTTAATGAGTCAAAGATATCTTGACCTGCAGTTTTACGTGCACGGATCTAGTTCATATAACTTGGCAAGGAGTCAGGTGAAAAAGAGGCCTTATACAAAGGTTACATTCATTTTTATACATAGAATAAAGTAGGTGGAGTCTTGTCGTTTGGTCTTCTGACTGGTCACAAAGGGTTGGAGGCGGGCCTTGCTCTAGCCAGAGCGGGCCCCATTGGTGCATAGCAGAGTCTTGTTCTCTGAGCTCCCTGACCAGTAGAGGGGGTGAGATGTGTGTTTATACAAGGAGACATTTGTGTGTCAGGAAATCTGACACAGGAGAGCAGAGGGGGTCAGTTTTATGGCTGGGTGTATGTGTTCTTGCGATGGAATGTCTTTGTTTCCTGGGGTCGGGAGACAACAAAGCTGAGGGGATAGTGTTAGGGGGGTAGTTTTATTGCTGGCTGTGTGAGCTAGTTCCTGTTTTAGCAAGGGTACGTAAGATGACTTGAGTCAGGCGGTTTAGCTTAGCGCTGTATAATATATGAGCTATGTGTATGAATGTTTACATATATATATAACATTACCTCAAGCTCTAAACCCTCAGAGGCTGTAATCACACTGGTGGGGATAGGGGCAGTCTTCTTACAAGAGTTTGTTCACAGTTAAAGCAAGAGGAAGCTTGTTGGACACTAATAAAGCTTTGTTGTAGAACATTTAACACAAAATCCGGGGAAGGGCCAGCTGAGTATAAGACTGTGTCATCTGCATATAAATGGATGAGAGAGCCTCCGACTGCCAGAGCTATGCTGTTGATATAAATTGAGAAGAGCGTGGGGCCTAGGATCGTGCCTTGCGGTACACCCTTGGTGACAGGCAGTGGCTGAGACAGCAGATGTTCTGACTTTATACACTGCAATTTTGAGAGAGGTAGTTAGCAAACCCCTCAAAGACACCAATACTCTTTAGCCAGCCCACAAGAATGGAATGGTCTACCGTATCAAAAGCTTTGGCCAAGTCAATAGAAATAGCAGCACAACATTGTTTAGAATCAAGGGTAATGGTGACATCGTTGAGGACCTTTAAGGTTGCAGTGACACATCCATAATCTGAGCGGAAACCAGATTGCATACAGAGAGAATACTATAGACATCAAGAAAGCCAGTCAGTTGATTATTTTGAAGTTATTCCAACACTTGATAAACAGGGCAAAATAGAAATAGGCCTATAACAGTTAAGATCAGCTTGATCTCCCCCTTTAAATAAAAGACAAACCGTGGCTGCCTTCCAAGCAATGGGAACCTCCCCAGAGAGGAGAGAGAGGCTAAAAAGGTCAGAGAGAGGCTTGTAGGGGCAGCAACATTATAGGGGCAGCATTATAGGGGCAGCAACATTAAAGAAGAAAGTGTCTAAACCATCTGACCCAGATGTTTTTGGGGGGTTAAGTTTAAGGTGCTTCTTTAGCACCTCGGACTCAGTGACCACCTGCAGGGAGAAACTTTGTAGTGGGGCAGGGGAAAAAGAGGTTAGGAGCATTGGGACTAGTCGCATTAGAAGGGGTGGGAGATGTGGAAATGTCGGATGGGCAATGAGGCATGGCTGAATCAAATAGGAATCCTGACTTAATGAGGTGGTGATTTAAAAGCTCAGCCATGTGCTTCTTGTCAGTAACAACCACATCAACTTTAAGGGACATGGGCAGCTGTGAGGATGGTTTATTCTCTTCTCACAAAACATTACTGATGAAAAAAGTAAGACGTTTCTTCATAATATCTTATGTGGCATTGACATTAGGGACGTGCTTGAAACCAATAAATAAGCCAATGTGACGGGAATGATACGATTTGGTTATTTTTTTATTGTTCACACATTACAAGCCATCAGACTAGCTATATGAAAACCAACAATGGATAACCAAGGAAAGTGCAATAAAAACTTAAGCAAACAAGAGCTTGAAGTGATGGTGGAGGAAATAGCAACCAGGAAAAGGTTGCTGTTGGGGAGACTCGATAACTGCGGGGTCACTGTAGAGACCAAAAAGAGAGGATTGGTGAGAGTGGCCGAGTCTGTCTCTGCCGTCGGGGGTATGGCAAGGGACAGTGACGCCGTAAAAAAAAGTGGTCCGACATCAAGTCGATTGCTAAGAAGAAGGGAGCTGATAGACCATTCATGTGGACCAGCTGGAGGAGAAGGTGTCATTCATGATAGGTGAGACTGCGGGGGACTGTGCGACCGGTAAGTTAGGTAGCTACGTTAGCTAGCTAGTGCATAACGACATTATAGCCAACATAGCTAACGACCTTAACATTAGCCAAGTTCTTCTTTGCAAATTGACGAAATAGAGCTAGCTATTTAACACAAATATTTTTATATATTTTAAATGACTAGCTATCTAGATAATGCGTGTTTAATTTGTTTTCTTGCTGTATTTAAGTATTCGGTAGCCAACTGTGTATGTGGCGCAAGAAAACATTCATGGTTACAAAAGTATCCATTCGGCTCAAGACAAGGGTTTAGCTGTCCTAAAGTGAAGTGCATTTCCAATAAGAAATCCTAAAACATTATTTTCAAGAATTCCATTTCATCTTACCTTTTTTCTTAGGAAGAAACATTTTTTTAAATTAAGAACATATCCAAGGGCTTTATTGTGGAATAACAACTTCGCTTAACTTTCTTCATAAGTCTATAGTTAAGGAAAAAATGGCAGTTAAGAAGTTTTTGTGAATCCGGCCCAAGGTCTTTAACCATTTTCCAGAACTTCTTGGGGTTAGACCCACAGAGAGAGAACTGTTCCTTACAGTAACTAACTTGGGCCTTCCGGTTAGCCTGAGGGCACTTATTTCTCATTTGCCTGAACCAGAGCCAGTCAGCCTGAGTATGCATGTGCGGAGCAATTCTTGAGGTGGAGTAACTCTGCAAGATCACGGTCGAACCAGGTTGCTGAACCTCTTTTTAATTGCCATTAATTCCCATGAGGAAGGGAGAGAGAGAGAGAGAGATGACTGTACAGTATTAGCTGATGACTGTATTAGCTTTACAATACTTTGCTATATATAATTTTTTTTATTTTTTTTTATTATTACTTGGAATAATGATAGCTAAAGCTCCATGTCTCAGAATTACATGCTAGTACTAGTGATAAAGCTGTCTGCTGTTAGATAATGTTAGATATATTGTTAGATACTACTGCACTGTTGGAGCTAGGAACACAAGCATTTTGCGACACCCGCAATAACATCTGCTAAATTTGTGTATGTGACCAATAAAATTAGATTTGCTCCTGCTAGCAAGCAACAGGTCTAATTGTTGTAGCTAGCTACATTGCTAAGGTTTCTGTGTTCTAAATAAAGTTGGGAGTTATTTTACAGCTTGCATTGATGGTATCAAATTTCTATAACTAAATAGATTACAAAAATAAAAAGACAGAAATCACCAGCTGTGTTTATATACCTTAGGCACAGAGAACATGATTGGCAGATGTGATAAGCAGATGATAGTATCTGGATAGAACACACATTTTGATTGGTTTACTATTTAGTACTTCATAGAGTTTGCCTGTCCAGCTAGCGAGTGTCTCTAGCACAAATGCAAGCGGAGCAATCAAGGAGGGAATGGGAGTTTTCATGCGAGGCAAACTGGTTGCGGACTTCTAGGGGTTCAAAGCGAGTGGTTTTCTCCATTGGTTTGAATGGGTAGTTGAGTAGGGCGTGACTTCAAAGAGTCAAGCCCTTCAAAACATACAAACTGATGCGTAAAAAAACGCAGAAACTCAGTCAACCAATTGAAAACATAGAACAGCGTTTTTACCTAATAATTTCTACCCACCACACCACTGTATTTGACATGCGTTTTAGTTTGAGCGCACCCTTGTAGGCCTATTGAGGTCTGGTGTAGTCCACAGTCAAACATTTATCGGTCACTGTTAGCCCAGTAAATGTATTGAAAGAGGACCCAGTGGATGTAGAGAAAGAGGCCATAGATGGCCACGGAGAGAATAAAGAGCTATGAACCCACACTGTATTTGACTTATTTTCTAACAAATGCACGTCTTAGTATCAACAGTTTGTGTGTGTTATTTTGTGGGTCAGAGCAAGATGAATGCTGTTTTGAGTAAAATATAACATGTTGAATGGGTCCTTATGGTTGTAACGTTAGTTGTATTGACAAAACACAATATGGGTTAGGGTTATGACCAAACCCTAACATTATCCTAAAAGTATTGAGGAATCATCTTAGGTAATTGCAGATTTTGGCCAATAGGTGTCCTCCTAAGTGAATATATTGTATGTGACGGGAACAAGACGTGGGTTTTGAAATGTTATCCAGGGTTGCATACAATTCATGTGTATGTAAATCACACCTGGGTCCAAATTGTATTGTTTTCTTTCAAATACATTAGGTGGACTTGATTCACAGATGTGAATGTTTTATAGTTCCTGTGTAGGCTACAGTTTTTTTTTTTTTTTTTTTTTTAAAGGTAGGTGGCCACTTAACAGTTTAGCAGTTGAGTCAGTTGTCTGTATGTGATTGAGTGAAAAGAAATGCTAATCTCAATGATATTGTTTTAGAGTTGATATAACCTATGTGCGACAAAACCAAAGCTAAAAGGAATAGATGATTCAAATGGATGATTTTTTTCCAAATCCATCAACCAATTGCACATTTCTGAAATTCCTGTTTATTCAATTTGGGAGATTTTTTAAGGATGTCTCATGTTTATTGTGTTGTGAACTGATTAGGTAACACACTCTGTATGAACATTGTCTGGATGATGGCTTGTCTCTCTGCGATAATCAAAGTGTGAGGGTGTCAG
This sequence comes from Oncorhynchus tshawytscha, assembly GCF_018296145.1. NCBI lineage: Eukaryota > Metazoa > Chordata > Actinopteri > Salmoniformes > Salmonidae > Oncorhynchus > Oncorhynchus tshawytscha. Next base: position 50,370,473 of record NC_056437.1, on the reverse strand, counting down.
TCAAGGACCTCAAAATCATTTCACTTTGCTATAATACAAGGATCCGTGAACATCTTGATATGAATTGACTTTAGTGTTTGCTAGACTTATGTAGTCAACTTCCCTAAAAGTACATTCCTCAATTGAAAATGAGGTTGAAACTTCTCACCGAACCTGAGATTGAATGATAAAGATACATCTGTTATTGGTTTGACATGTGCAAAGTCTACACTGGGAAAAAAGCAAGAGCTTACAGACATTTTGCCATTTTTCATTACATTCTTGAATTGATTAAGTATTCTAAATTTGACATGAACTACATTCCATTAGGGTTGCACAATTCATGGTCATATGGCAAAGTAACAGGATTTTTCAAAAACCATGGTAATTCATTATCTTGGAAATCGCTGAAAAATGTGGGAATTTATACTTGTAAAAGTATGTATTTTTGTTGATTCTTTATCTTTTTGTCCATGTTGTCGATGAGTTTCTAGTGGATAGACCATGATGAAAAAACATAAAATCATCAATGTTGTGATGCAACTCTTCAAATTTTACAATTACCACACTCAGCCCCAAAATACAGATACAGTGGGGTCTGGAATTATTGACACCTTTGATAAAGATGGCAACAGTAGATGGGCCAGAGTGTACTTCCAGATATCATCAGCAGTAATACAATCAGGGCATGGCAGAGGACCAGGAGAGCTCTGCAGTGTTGATTTTTTATGACATTCAAATGTGCATCAGATGGCAACAAGATCATATTGTACAGAAATTTCATCAGGTAACATGAATACAAAGCCGGCAAGAGGTGGTTCGAATAGGATGGGAGGCCAAGAGTCTGTGTAATCAATAGAGAGTCAGAGTCCTGAGTGTGGGAACAACAGTCTGTCCCAAGTTCATAGTCAACAAAGCACGCAAGAGTCATGTGGCAAATAGCATAAAGCACAAGAAAAATATATAACGACTTGGGGCTAGCCATTGTAAGTTCAAAGAGTCACTCGCCCCAACAAGATAACTTGAGAGAGTATCTCTCTATGAGTCCAGTAGGCTATAAAAGTATGAGATAAAATAAATAAATAGTAGGTCTATACTAGTTAATTAAAGAATTTCTGAGTAAGCTTACATAATAAGCTTCACAAGTTAATTAGCCTACCTAAAATTCAGATCAGTCCAAAGTCTGCGCTGTGTGTATAAGTGCATGTGTGCTGGAGGGGAGCGAAAGCCCGGGAGAGTGGGGGGAGTGTGGTGGGGGTACCTGTCCCAGACAGGGGGAGACAGGCCAGGGCAGGTGGTGAACAGATCGCCAGATGGAATCCTAGCAGCAGTCAACAATAGTAGGTGTCACACCCGTTTGGGAGAAGCTTTTTTTTCGAGGCAGATTCCTTGTAGAAAATCCCAGCCATCTAGCTATCAAGTGTCTGTCGACTGTTTTTTTTCTCCACGTGCAAAAGGTGGTTGTTAGCTATCTGTATCTCTTCAGTTATGGCAAATGTTCCTTTACGATGTCCTCTTATTGAGGTAATTTACAGTTGAAGTGTCCTGGCTCCATATCGGTTCAAAAATGATCTAATTAGCTCTAGTGCGCCTAAAGTCATTTTCCAAGGCTTTGTCGCTGTAATATCAGTTCTAGCACGTTGTTGCTGTTATATCAGTTCTAGCGCTTTATCGCTGTTATATCAGTTCTAGCGCTTTGTCGCTGTTATATCAGTTCTAGCGCTTTGTCGCTGTTATATCAGTTCTCGCTCTTTGTCGCTGTTATATCAGTTCTCGCTCTTTGTCGCTGTTATATCAGTTCTAGCGTTTTGTCGCTGTTATATCAGTTCTAGCGCGTTGTCGCTGTTATATCAGTTCTGCTCTTTGTCGCTGTTATATCAGTTCTAGCGCTTTGTCGCTGTTATATCAGTTCTCGCTCTTTGTCGCTGTTATATCAGTTCCCGCTCTTTGTCGCTGTTATATCAGTTCTAGCTCTTTGTCGCTGTTATATCAGTTCTAGCGCTTTGTCGCTGTTATATCAGTTCTAGCGCTTTGTCACCATTATATCAGTTCATGGGCTTTGTCACTTTTATATCAGTTCTGGCGCGTTAATATGTTTTATGGGGGAAAAAGTATGAAGTAGGTTACCTTCAGCATTTGTACAAATTATGCCGCTGACAGGTGACGATTGCTGGCCGGATACTTGCCAACATGTGTCTGACTGTTCCATTCATAGGAATGCTCACAGAGAGGGCATGTCTGCATGATGCTGATGAGAGCCCCCTTGCTGGTCTTCACTATGTTGCATGTTCGGCTGCAAATCTCTCAAACAACTGCAGCAGGTCATTTTATGAGGTGGTGTTGACTGGGAAAGGCCTTTGACAGGATGTTATAATAGACAGCCAAGTGGTAAATTGCATTTTGTTCTAAAGAAAGGACAAAGCTTTTTGCCAATGCACTTCACAACCAAAATGACTGTACTAGTTGTATCTGCATGGCTGGGGAATTAGCCTACTAGTTTATCAAGCCGTGTATTTTTGAATACAACTTTTCACATAACATACATTATGTCACGTTTTGACCTTAGTTCCTTTGTTATGTCTTTGTTTTAGTATGGTTAGGGCGTGAGTTGGGTGGGTTGTTTATGTTGTGTTTTCTATGTTGTGTTTTGCGGTTGGCCTAGTATGGTTCTCAATCAGAGGCATGTGTCGTTAGTTGTCTCTGATTGAGAATCATACTTAGGTAGCCTTTTCCCACCTGTGTTTCGTGGGTGTTTATTTTCCGTGTCAGTGTTTGTTTCCACACGGAACTGTTTCGGTTTGTTTTTTCACATTGTCGTTTATTGTTTTGTTCAGTGTTCTTATTAAAAACCAAGATGAACACTTACCACGCTGCGTATTGGTCCGATCCTTGCTACTCCTCCTCGGAAGAGGAAAGCCTTTACACATTACCTGTTGTTGTTGATGAAGCCGTCTGTGTCATCAGGGCAGTAACTTGGGTTACTATCAGAGTAGTGATGGCGTGTCCTTTTCATAACGGAAAAGGAGTCACAAGGGTACTTGTGTCGCATGACACACTTGTATTCTGAGATCTTGCCTGATATGCTGTGAAAATAGCAAGTGAACAGCGAATTAAATAATTTTTGGAGGTCGCTAGACCATTGCAATCACATTGCTGTTATGATACCCACCGTTGCTCCTTCTGATAGGTCTGGCATCCATTCATGACCAAAGCAACAGTCTGGCACCCAACTGTGCACTTTGTCTAACAGAAAAACAGGGTCAACGATTGTCATCATCCCTCAATTATAATTATAAACTGGGTGGTTCGAGGCCTGAATGCGGATTGGCTTAAATGCTTGATATTTCAGACCGTACACCAGAGATATGACAACTTTTACCAGCTGATAATAGCAATAAGGCACCTCGGGGGTTTGTGGTACACTACATACAAAAGTCTGTGGACACCACTTCAAAATCAGCTTTTGCTGACAAATAAAATAAAATGTATTTATACAGGCCTAATTACATCAGCTGATATATCATAGTGATGTACAGAAACCCAGCCTAAAACCCCAAACAACAAGCAATGCAGGTGTAGAAGCACGGTGGCTAGGAAAAACTAGAGAGGAACCAGGCTATGAGGGGTGGCCAGTTCTCTTCTGGCTGTGCCAGGTGGAGATTATAACAGAACATGGCCAAGATGTTCCTAAATGACCAGCATGGTCAAATAATTGTAATCACAGTGAACAGGTCAGGGTTCCATAGCAGCAGGCAGAACAGTTGAAACTGGAGCAGCAGCACAGCCAGGTGGACAACAAGGAGTCATCATGCCAGGTAGTCCTGAGGCATGGTCCTAGGGTGGGTAGAGAGAGAGAGAACTTTAAAAAATACTCCAGATATAGCAGACTGACCCTAGCCTCCGACACATAAACTACTGCAGCATAAATACTGAGGCTGAGAGAGGAGGGGTCAGGAGTCACTGTGGCCCCATCCGATGATACCACCAGACAGGGCCAAATTTTCTGATTTTTGCAATGTTACGTAAATGGGGAAAAGGTGTCCTCGAAACAGTCTTGATATGTTCGTCAAAAGAGAGTAAAGCCGAGGTCCTTCACAGTTTTATTTGAGATGACTGTACAACCATCAAGATTAATTGTCAGATTCAACAGAAGATCTATTTTTTTCTTGGGACCTAGAACAAGCATCTCTGTTTTGTCCGAGTTTAAAAGTAGAAAGTTTGCAGCCATCCACTTCCTTATGTCTGAAACACAGGCTTCCAGTATTGGCAATTTTGGGGCTTCACCATGTTTCATTGAAATGTACAGCTGTGTGTCATCCGCATAGCAATGAAAGTTAACATTATGTTTTCGAATGACATCCCCAAGAGGTAAAATATATAGTGAAAACAATAGTGGTCCTAAAATGGAGCCTTGATGAACACCGAAATCTACAGTTGATTTGTCTGAGGACAAACCATTCACAAAGACAAACTGATATCTTTCCGACAAATAAGATCTAAACCAGGCCAGAGTGTCAAGAAATATAGTACTAAAACACTTGAGTGTCTTCCTTGATCCTAGGTCCTGGCAGCGTTGTGCAGACTCAGGACAACTGAGCTTTGGAGGAATACGCAGATTTAAAGAGTCCATAATTTGCTTTCTAATGATCATGATCTTTTCGTCAAAAAAGTTCATGAATTTTTTTCCCAAGTGAGCCATCCTCACTTGGGGAATGCTGCTTTTTAGTTAACTTTACGACAGTATCAAAAATAAATTTCGGATTGTACTTATTTTGCTCAAATAAGTTGGAAAAATAGGATGATCGAGCAGCAGTGAGGGCTCTTCGATGCTGCACGGTACTGTCTTTCCAAGCTAGTCTGAAGACTTCCAGTTTGGTGTGGCGCCATTTCCGTTCCAATTTTCTGGAAGCTTGCTTCAGAGCTCGGGTATTTTCTGTTTTCCAGGGAGCTTGTTTCTTTATGACAAATGTTTTTAGGGGAGCAACTGCATCTATGGTATTGCGAAAGGTTCAATTGAGTTCCTCAGTTAGGTGGTGTCGGGTCTTTGGCTATGCCGGATTAAGTGATATGACATGCTATTCTATAAAATAATTTCTCTGCAATTAATATCACATGATTGAGCTAATCATGTAAATGTAATTAACTAGAGAGTCGAGGCACCACAAAAATAAATTTTATAGAGCTGTTATCTTCCGAATAAACTCTTAAAGACCTAGTAATATTTTACATCAATAGCAGTCAATATCAATCGTCATCTTAATTCAGTCTCATCTGAAAGTTGTAAATTATTTTATCTGCACGAACCCTGGCTAACAAGTTGAATCAGCAATATAAAATTGTGTTTAATTATTTATTTACTAAATACCTAACTAATCACACAGAATTACAAATACACACAATTAATCATACCTTGATTACAAATTGCGTCATAAAGGAAAACGTCCCTAGCGGGCGGAACAGATATGACAGCTTGTTACACATAGAAAAAGGGGCTGGGTTGAGTGAAGGAGCGGGAAGAATGAGGAACAAAGGGAAGAAGCTGGGCTATCGTAAATACAGTATCTTATGAATTCTAAATTACCGCCCATTTGGAAAAGGAAAATGCAATAAATATTTACTCTGAGCTGCGCTTCGGTAGGTTGGTGGTAGATGGAAGGCCGTGTTTCCCAACCGAGTCCTTTGAAGAAGGTCTCTGGTGGTCAATTGGATACGTTGTAGTAACGGCGTTGTGTGGTAGACGGGATACTCTGCCTGTTCCTTCCTAACCTGCGTTTGCAGCTGCGGTTGCTAACTCAACGGCTAGGAGGTATCACTTCTATAGTGAATAAGAGTTCAAAGTTGATACCATTCGCAACCAAAGCTCACGCTGATGTTGGCTTCGTTCTGTAGTTATTATCTGAACCATTCTGACATAGGACCGTCGTCCTATATCCCTGGAACAGGAAGTTATATTGTCGTCAAGGGCTTATATAAGAAGGGAGAGGAGGGCATGTTTGAACATTTTTATAGCCCATGTCCCTTCACAGGGCGGGCCACTGATTGAGCAGTCCTATCTTATGAAAACCCACATCTCACATTTTAGAAGCTAAAATCACATTTCATCCCATCACAAATAATTTCATATTCAAACATTTAAATTGAACAACAATTCCATGTGAATCCGATAACTCTGATGTGTAGACTTTCCACTGTAGAGTTTGTCATCTTATCATTGATGAGAATGTCTCAGATGACAAACGAACTGACATCATATTCATTAAGTACCACCGCATATGTTCAATTGTTCGGATTACCAGAATATAGTTAATTTCCCCCCCCACCTACTGATGTTCCCAGAATCTCTATGTTAACCAAGGGTTTTGCAAACGTAACCTGGAAGGGCATCAAGGAATCTTTGGATTGTCTGAGAACGTATAGCAGGATGTCTGATGCTCCTTGGTTGTGGTCTGAGCAGATTATTTGTTGCGATTGCCAAATAAAATGGTCGTCCGATAGTCCAGGATTATGAGGAAAAACATTAAGATCCACAACATTTGACAGTTGTATAAAATCGAGCACACAGCCATGCAATCTCCATAGACACACATTGGCAGCAGAATGGCCTTACTGAAGAGCTCAGTGACTTTCAATGTGCCATCATCATAGGATGCCACCTTTCCAACAAGTCAGTTCATCACATTTCTGCCCTGCTAGAGCTGCCCCAGTCAACTGTCAGTGCTGTAATTGTGAAGTGGAAACATCTAGGAGCAACAACGGCTCAGCCGCGAAGTGGTAGGCCGCATGTAAGTGCATAAAAATGATCTGTCCTCGGTTGCAACACTCACTACCGAGTTCCAAGCTGCCTCTGGAAGCAACATCAGCATAAGAACTGTTTGTCGGGAGCTTCATGAAATCGGTGTCCATGGCCGAGCAGCCGCACACAAGCCTAAGATCACCATGTGCAATGCCAAGCATCGATTGGAGTGGTGTAAAGCTCACCGCCATTGGACTCAATAGAAACGCGTTCTCTGGAGTGGTGAATCACTCTTCACCATCTGTCAGTCCGACAGACTAATCTAGGTTTGGCGGATGCCAGGAGAACGCTACCTCCCCCAATGCATAGTGTCAACTGTAAAGTTTGGTGGATAAGGAATAATGGTCTTGGGCTGTTTTTCATGGTTCGGGCTTAGTCCCGAAGTTCCAGTAAAATAACATTTTAACACTACAGCATACAATTCCATTTTAGATGATTCTGTGTGTCCAACTTTGTGGAAACAGTTTGGGGAAGACCCTTTCCTGTTTCAGCATGACAATGCCCCCGTGCACAAAGCGAGGTCCCTACAGAAATTGTTTGTTGAGATAGGTATAGAAGAACTTGACTGGCCTGCACAGAGCCTTGACCTCAACCCCATCGAACACCTTTGGGATGAATTGGAACGCGACTGCGAGCCAGGCCTAATTGCCCAACATCAGTGCCCGACCTCACTAATGCTCTTGTGGCTGAATCGAAGCAAGTCCCTGCAGAAATGTTCCAACATCTAGTGGAACGCCTTCCCAGAAGAGTGGAGGCTGTTATAGCAGCAAAGGTGGGAACAACTCAATATTAATGCTCATGAGTTTGTAATGAGATGTTTGACGAGCAGGTGTCCACATACTTTTGGTCATGTAGTGTATGGCCAATATACCAAGGATGTGTCCAGGCACTTCACATTACGTTGTTTCATGAACTGAAATATTCCAGAAATGTTCCATATGCACAAAGAGCTTATTTCTAACAAATGTTGTGCAGAAATTGGTTTACATCCCTGTTAGTGAGCATTTCTCCTTTGCCAAGATAATCCCACCACCTGACAGGTTTGACATATCAAGATTATGATTAAACAGCATGATCATTACACAGGTGCACCTTGTGCCCGGGGCACAAGGCCACTAAAATGTGCAGTTTTGTCCATAACACAATGCCACATATGTCTCAAGTTTTGAGGGAGCATGCAATTGACACGCTGACTGCAGGAATGTCCACCAGATTTGTTGCCAGAATACATTTTTATTTCTCTACCATAAGCCGCCACCAACATCATTTTAGAGAATGCCCAACCGGCCTCACAACCGCAGACCATGTGTATGGTGTTGTGTGGGCGAGCGGTTTGCTGATGTCCACGTTAAAAATAATGATGGATAAAAATATGTTTTGTAAAAGTCAAAGATAATTTTTTATTTATTTTTATTTCACCTTTATTTAACCAGGTAGGCTAGTTGAGAACAAGTTCTCATTTACAACTGCAACCTGGCCAAGATAAAGCATAGCAGTGTGAACAGACAGCAACACAGAGTTACACATGGAGTAAACAATAAACAAGTCAATAACACAGTGTATGTTTTATTATTTTTTTTATTTAAAAAAAGAGTCTATATACATTGTGTGCAAAAGGCATGAGGAGTTAGGCGAATAATTACAATTTAGCAGATTAACACTGGAGTGATAAATGATCAGATGGTCATTTGCAGGTAGAGATACTGGTGTGCGAAAGAGCAGAAAAGTAAATAAATAAAAACAGTATGGGGATGAGGTAGGTAAATTGGGTTGGCTATTTACCAATGGACTATGTACAGCGATCGGTTAGCTGCTCAGATAGCAGATGTTTAAAGTTGGTGAGGGAGATAAAAGTCTCCAACGATTTTTGCAATTTGTTCCAGTCACAGGCAGCAGAGAACTGGAAGGAAAGGCGTCCAAATGAGGTGTTGGCTTTAGGGATGATCAGTGAGATACACCTGCTGGAGCGCGTGCTACGGGTGGGTGTTGCCATCGTGACCAGTGAACTGAGATAAGGCGGAGCTTTACCTAGCATGGACTTGTAGATGACCTGGAACCAGTGGGTCTGGCGACAAATATGTAGCGAGGGCCAGCCGACTAGAGCATACAGGTCGTAGTGGTGGGTGGTATAATTAAGGTACTTTAGTAACAAAGCGGATGGCACTGTGATAAACTGCATCCAGTTTGCTGAGTAGAGTATTGGAAGCCATTTTGTAGATGACATCGCCAAAGTCGAGGATCGGTAGGATAGTCAGTTTTACTAGGGTAAGTTGGGCGGCGTGAGTGAAGGAGGTTGCGAAGTAGGAAGCCGATTCTAGATTTGATTTTGGATTGGAGATGTTTGATATGATTCTGGAAGGAGAGTTTACAGTCTAGCCAGACACCTAGGTACTTATAGATACCTATTCTATGTCAGAACCATCCAGGGTGGTGATGCTAGTCGGGCGTGCGGGTGCAGGTAGCGAATGGTTGAAATGCAAGCATTTGGTTTTACTAGCGTTTAAGAGCAGTTGTAGGCCACGGAAGGAGTGTTGTATGGCATTGAAGCTTGTTTGGAGGTTAGATAGCACAGTGTCCAAGGAAGGGCCAGAAGTATACAGAATGGTGTCGTCTGCATAGAGGTGTATCAGGGAATCGCCCGCAGCACGAGCAACATCATTGATATATACAGAGAAAAGAGTCGGCCCGAGAATTGAATCCTGTGGCACCCCAATAGAGACTGCCAGAGGACCGGACAACATGCCCTCCGATTTGACACACTGAACTCTGTCTGCAAAGTAGTTGGTGAACCAGGCAAGGCAGTCATTAGAAAAACCGAGGCTACTGAGTCTGCCGATAAGAATACAGTGATTGACAGAGTCGAAAGCCTTGGCCAGGTCGATGAAGACGGCTGCACAGTACTGTCTATTATCGATGGCGGTTATGATATCGTTTAGTACCTTTAGTGTGGCTGAGGTGCACCCGTGACCGGCTCGGAAACCAGATTGCACAGTGGAGAAGGTACGGTGGGATTCGAGATGGTCAGTGATCTGTTTGTTGACTTGGCTTTCGAAGACCTTAGATAGGCAGGGCAGGATGGATATAGGTCTGTAACAGTTTGGGTCCAGGGTGTCTCCCCCTTTGAAGAGGGGGATGATAATAGTTTCACTATAGTTGTAGTTTTTAAAATTATTTTATATTGTTTTTTCATTATTCGTTTTTTATTTGAGTTTACTATAATACATTTGCTACTGACTGAATCGAATCCCATTAGTCTCCAGCTGCACAACATACGTAATCAATTTGAGCACCAGGCTTGTCCATATAGCCAAATATGATAAATGACGTTGACAAGATGGTCGACTGACTGCTCTAACAATGTAAATACATGTCCACAAAGGCGAAAGGCAGACCTAAAGCGGCGAGATTAGTTGGGAACATTCTAGCCAATTATCTTTCGTAGAAAACATCAATACACAACTGCCAAGTACCTCAACTCCAAGATGACTTCATCCACGGAGTTGAGCGCAGGCTAGTTTATTTTTTCTAAAATGAACCGCCGACTCCTTTGAGTCTATATGCAGACCATACTCATAAAATAAAATGTGTAAACTCTTACTGTGTACCTATGTTTGTCCTCTACTGTTGCGTGCTTTTCTTTGTTTGAAGTCCATACTTTTGCATAAAACGTTAATCAAATTAAACCACCAACTATTTTCTCATTGCTGTTTCTCTAAATTGGCAACTCGGCTCGAATGCACGTACCAATCGACTCTCAACAAGGAAACAGTCTGTGGTTGTATTTGATGAACATTTCATTAAAACGTATGGATTTCAGCAAACAAAGGCACGTAACAGAGGATAGATATAGGTACACGGTTAGTGTTTAAGAATTGACATGTCGAAGTATCAGCTGCATAGCGACTTGAAGGAGTCGCGGTTAATTTCAAAAACTTTAGTCTGCTCTCAACTCTGTGGACGAAATACTTGGCAATAATCACCTAAGCATTATGAAACTTTTATTCGATAACGTAAGCCTCACCTATCAAAATAGCAATTCACTCTAATCTTGACCATATTTGACACTCAATAGGCAGGTTTCCATTGATCCAGGTTTATTAGACAAAAGTAGTGTCGCAGCAAAGACATTTCGGCATGTGTAATGGAAACTGCAGGACTAGGAAAACTTTTGTTAAAGATGGACAACCTCTTGATCCGTTCGAGAGGGGTAGATTTGTATTTTGTCTAACTTTCTTTATTGCGACAAATGATGGAAACACTTTGGAAATAAATTATTGCTGAAAAATTGAAGGTACACGGGCATTTGATGTCATCACATAACTATAAATCAATAAAATGTATTATTAAAGCCCTTTTTAAATCAGCCAATGTCACAAAGTGCAATACAGAACCCAGCATAAAACCCCAAAAGATGTAGAAGCACTGTGGATAAGAAAAACTCCCTAGAAAGGCAGGAACCTAGGAAGAAACCAGGCTCTGAGGGATGGCCAGTCCTCTTCTGGCTGTGCCGGGTGGAGATTATAACAGTACATGGCCAAGATTTTCAAAGGTTCATCGATGACCAGCAGGGTCAAATAATAATAATCACAATGGTTGTAGAGGGTGTGACAGGTCAGCACCTCAGGAGTAAATGTCAGTTGGCTTTTCATAGCCAATCATTCAGAGTTAGAGACAGCAGGTGTGGTAGAGAGAGAGAGTCGAAAACAGCAGGTCCGGGAAAAGGTAGCACGTCGGGTGAACAGGTCAGGGTTCCATAGCCGCAGGCAAAACAGTTGAAACTGGAGCAACAGCACGACCAGGTGGACTGGGAACAGCCAGGAGTCATCAGGCCAGGTAGTCCTGAGGCATGGTCCTCAAAGAGAAGAGAGAGAAAGTTAGAGGGAGCATACTTAAATTCACACAGGACACCGGATAAGACAGGATAAATACTCCAGATATAGCAGACTGAACCTAGCCCCCTAGACAAACTATTGCAGCATAATTACTGGAGGTTGAGACAGGAGGGGTTTTGTGCTTTTTTTAAAATTACATACATTCTTAAAAATTCACAAAAAGTGATGTTAGCCGATGAAGATTATCTCAGAGAACAAAACGTATAAAATATAAACCCGTGTTTCCTACATACATTATTTTTGGCGTTTATCCAAAAACCCTACAAAAATGCCATTCATTTTCCCAATAAGTTTTTTCCAACGAACCATGATAGGAGTTAGTGCCTACAATAAACCGCCATCACTATTTCTCTCTATTGGAGTGCAAGTTTCACCATAGCAAAATGATGGCACACGAGAATTATTAGAATATGGCTAAAAAAAACCTGGGCACAGGAACGCACCCTCAATCTGCCTGGACAGATTCTGGGTGGAGTTGACCCTACTGCTTCACCTCTTCCTTTCTGATAGGCTATAGCCCGTCCCTGGAGGATTCGGACCCGCCATTTTCCTGCAAGCCTCCAGTCCATTGGAGCCAGCAGGGGGAGGTGAAGTAGAAAAGAGCACAGACTTATTCAGTGGGAACTAAAGAGAGAGGGAGACTCAGTCAGTGCGAGAGAAAGAAAGAAAGAGAGGGGGAGTCAGTTAGTGCGAGAGAAAGAGAGAGGGGGAGTCAGTTAGTGCGAGAGAAAGACTTTGTTAGGAGAGAGGGCTCATTCGGAATTGGCAAGAGGTAAAAACTCTTAAGTTTGTATCCCATATAATATACAACCAAACTTCAATTTTACGCTCACTTATCGTGGATGTGGGCTACATATCACCCTCGGATTTAGCTACAAGAGTAACGTTTCTGCCGTCTCATTTTTCTCGTCTTTATTTTGTGTCATGTGGCAGAACTGTGGAAGCTACAGAGGACAATAGCGATTCCACAGGATTTGAAACATTTGTTCTATATCTTAATACAGAAGTGCGAAGATGTCTGGGCAAAGCATTACGGACAGGATAACCGCAGCTCAACACAGTGTTACCGGATCTGCGGTGGCAAAAACTGTGTGCAAGGCGACTACGCATGAAATTATGGGGCCGAAAAAGAAACATTTAGATTGTAAGTATCAATATGTCGGCAAGTTGCCACAATGTTGCGTTTGATCAAGCGTATGTATTCGTTAGAAATTGTTTGGACTCTGGCTGAGGCCTACGAACATAAACCGACCCGTAGGCTATAATCAAGTAGTTCTTGTCTGATGTTCGCCTACCTATGAAACGATGCGAGATTATCTAGAAATGTTATACAATTACCCTAAATTCGAGTCGATGTCATGCTGTCAATTTTCAATTGAAATTAGCCTTGGCACGTGCTTGCCATGTAAACAATGAGATTAACTGGATTACAATCACGGCATAGCCTATAGGCTACTATTTATTGTAACGTTTTAAATGTATCAATAAATGTTTTGACTTCCACCAAGGATGATGGTTCTAATTTTAATTATATATAATGCAATTATTTAATAATTTAAATCTGAACTGCGCTAATTTGTTTATGCTGGTTTCTATCTCCTTCCAATAGCGATTTTACTTGCTTACAGGCAATTTACTGTCCACTGAGTGTGCCTACATGATCGTATGCTCTGCGAACCTAGACGTTATCAGAGGGTTTCTCCTCCTAGTATTTTTGGCTGACTCTGTTCTTTAATCGTTCAATGGGGAACCTCGACAGAAACGTAACTTTTAGTTTCATTACCCGCAAGATGGTCTGACTAGGCAAGTAAAATAATACCCTATGCACTTCCTGACATTTGACCATAGTTGAGTCAGTTTTTACCCTTTTTGGGCCTATGGATAAGACCCAGCTATCACAGTGAGGAGTGATGTTTGCCTATTAGGGATCAGGGGACCATTAGCCTTGGTGGCCATGATGTTGGGAATAAAGCAGGGACACAGGTTCACACCACCTACTCTTGTGATAAGTACCATGGGATCTTTGAGACCAGACCACAGTGCGCCACACCTTATACCACACCCATGTTATATGGTTCATGAGCATTGTGAAATCAACTTGCATGCACATAATACACAATAACATAAACACTGAATCAGGCAAGTAACCTGGGAAGCAATTACTGAAATTAGATCTCAATCCAACCATGTGTTGGTATATTTGTTCTCCGACACATACATTGCTCATCAATCTACATAAAGGTATGGAAGTGATTTCTCATTATAAATATTTTCTATTGAAGCATGCCATGTGTGCTCAGAGTACTGTAGTGATGTTTTTGCTCTATTTAAATTCCCTAATACAACAGGCTACCAACTCGTGTTTTTCCGGTTCTTCCTTCTGAATCCAACCAAAATTTGACTTTGCTTTATGCAAACCCCTCCAAGACACGCTTATACAGTGCATTCGCTAAGTATTCAGACCCCTTGACTTTTTCCAAATTGTTACGTTACAGCCTTGTTCTAAAATGGATTATATAAACATGTTCCCTCATCAATCTACACACAATATCCCATAATGACAAAGCAAAAACAGGGTTTTAGAAATGTAATACATTTTAGAATAAGTCTGTAATGTAACAAAATGTGGAAAAGGGGAAGGGGTCTGAATACTTTCCGAATGTACTGAGTGTACAAAACAGGAACACCTACCTAATATTGAGTTGCTCCCCCTTTTGCCCTCAGAACAGCATCTAGGATTTGATACCAGCAACCCGCCAGTTGCCAGCTCACTTCCTGTCAGATTTCTCCTGTCAGACCTAGGATTTGAACTGGCAACCCTACCTGCCGCCCCATAAATCCATAGCTCCCCAAATACACCAAAGCAGACCCAGATGGACTGCTGAACAACTAATCAAATGGCCTTCCGGATTGTTTACATTGACCCCACCACCTCACCTGATTTTTACACTGCTGATACTCGCTGTTTATTATTTATGCGTAGTCACTTTTTTACAAATGACCTCGACTAACCTGTATCCCCTCACATTGACTTGGTACCGGTAGCCCCTGTACAGAGCCTCATTATTGTGTACATTTGTTACTTTTTTATTAGTTTTTTTTTTTAATGGAAAAAAAATAAACAAAAGTTAGTTAATAAAATTTAACTGCATTGTTGGTTAAGGGCATTTAAGTAAGAATTTCACGGTAAGGTCTCCACCTGTTGTATTCGGCGCATGTGACAAATGAAAAAGTACTTGATTTGAGATAAACCAGGGTCAGACCCACCTCCAGACCAGGATTTGAAAGTGCAGGGTCTGATAACCCAGGATTACCCTAATTCACAGTGGCGGTGGTGCATAAATATGGCTCTCGCTTACTCTACACATTTTTTAAAAATACATTTTTTAAAAGTTGCTATTAGCACAGTATACATGATCCCAATGTCAGCCATAAGATGCTGACAATTTGAAAAACTGAAAGTAGACTGCTGATATATTGATGCATTGAACCATGTTGCACGCCTTAGCGCCAAAACTCTGTGGATTGTGCTAAAACAATCACGTCATATCTGAATCCCAACATCTCCATGTACCTTCGCCATTGAAATATCAAGTGAACGTCATCTTAAAGGGCCTCATCCTGTCCACACCTTTTACTGTGTTAAAACAATATGGGTCCTGAACGTACCACCGCTGCATGTGCTTTGCAGACATACCTAGGGTCTGTTTTTCTTTCGGGGGATACCTGGAAAGTTGGTGGGCTGCTGTTATATGTTGCAGATCTATGTGATAAGTATTTTCCAAGGAGAACTAGTTCATCAGAACACAACCACTTGTAATGTTGCAAGGAGTGTGGCTGGTGAAAGAGAAAAAAGGCACAAGCAGGTCTCAATGAAAATGACATTAGCAGTGGTTAAGTCTTTTCCTTTCCAACAAACTGACGTTGTGATTGCATGTTGACGCACAAAAATAACATCTACAAAAGAGTGCATCAAGTCTTGTTCATGAAAAACTGGAGGTATCAAGTATTTATGGCCAACTGATTTTAGTCACCAGCAGAACAGTTTTCTGTTAGTGACTATTTGCAATTACAATAGCTGAACAGGTTTTAAGTTTTCATTACCCATTTTGACTGAATCCTGGTTTTCGTGGCGGTAAAAATTTGTTCAGACTCCGTCTAGGTTGTTTTCATTTAGTCTATTCTGTTTCTTCCTGGTGTTTGCCCTTGCCGTGTCGGGTTACTCCCGTTTAATGGGATTTAATTCTGGGTCATTCTCAGCACCCTAGCATCAGTGCTGAAGTAGATTGACTGCAGGCATCGCCACATCTATCTGTTCACACCATGCTGCTTATTTGCATACGTTTCGGTGACTAGAGACTGAAACCAATTTCCTGCTGGGCACTATTTTTAGCATTGGCTCTGTAATAAGAAATGTCATGTGTGGTGTTTGACGGTGGTTTTGAAAGGCATGTCTGAAACTCGAAGCTAAAAGAGTGTAGAGGCCATCATACCTCACTGACTCCTGTCCCTAGAAGGCTTCTTGATTGGCTTCTTGATAAGGAGGCTGCTGGGGAGGGCCTCAAGGCTCCTTTTGTAGTCTGGGGGTGGCAGGAGCGGAGCAGGAATGTCACAAAGGTTGGAGGTACTTCAGGAGGGCCGGCAGCACTTGGAGTTGGCTTTTCCTCAGACCGAAATAGCAGTGGTGTCTAGCTCCCCTCCGGTCTGATTTGTACGCAAGATATGGCCCCTTTCTCTTAGCTCCTTTGATTTGGGTTGGGTTTCCGGCCAGTGTCCGCATTCTTTAACACGGCCTGTTAAATAAACTCCACGAAACAACTTTGAGACTTAACAATCACCAGAGAGGGGGTAAAAAATGGTGCAAAGGTCAAACTGTAGTCTTTTCCACGTTATGAGCCTGCTCTTGTTTTCTGGTCTGCTTTGGTTAAGAGCAGGTGTAAAATTTTCTCCAAGATGACTGCTCTTGCAATTTTAGAAATATAGAGCTATCACTTTAGTATCGAGTTTGTTGTTATCGGTGCAACTTACCCAACTCGATACTGCACCCATCTATTTACAGAGAGGGGAAAAGACTGCCATTTTATTGCATGTTAGTGATTTTATGGTTTAATTGCTTTTACGCTAACCCATTCCTGCCCATCCCAAAGTGCAAGGGTCAATCGAGTGTAGTCTATTTGATGCTTTAGGGACTTGTCAACCACTGTAAATGGAACATTTTATTTTGTCATTGTGTCACTAAACTTGTTTTGCATCCCAAAACAGGATGTGTGATCATAATGAGGTATTGAAGTATTGTTCCCAACTTTCCACATCACCTGCCACTTGATATGATGGCTACATTTGGTGAACAATAGTCATTATTTTATTTTTTTAAGTCTGTGATGAGGACCTTTGTACTTGACTATAACGTCACCTTCCTTCAGTGAGTCAGCATGCCTGGACTTCCATTTGGAATCGTTCCCTTTTTTGATTGCATCCTTTGTGTATTTGTTTGTGCAAAGGTCTTTACAATTGGGCAAACATGATGGGAGAGTTACACCTTGTTTATTTCCAGAAGGAATTTACTTTGAAGTCTTCATTTCTTATTCGAGCTCAGGCATACAACTCTCAATACATGCCCTAAAACCAAAGTAATCACACAGGAGGGAGTAGATACGATAGTCCCTCAGCGACAGCTGGGTGGGTGGCGTGGTAGTAATCACCTGACAGTACCTCAGTGGTCCAAATGATCTGGACACAGATCTAGGGTCAGCACACCTCCTTTTGTGAAGGAAACCTCAACACTGACTTTCCTTTTTTCACTGACTTTCCTTTCCATTTTTCTCATATGAAAATGCAAATACCAGGTATCCATGTTGTATTGTAGCTACTTCACTAAAAAAGGTTGTCCGATTACTGGGTGTGTAGGTGAGACTGAAACTAGGAAGCTTGAGTTTACCTGATCTTGTTACTTTGATTATAATGTAAGCCTACAATATCTGTTGTACAAAACACTTGTATTGTTTCCTGGACCTATTTGCATCGCAATAGAGGTTAGCTGCATGGGACAAGGTGTTATGTCACTTGAACACTCAACCACCTCCTACTTAAAGCCCTGAGCAGGAGTGTATTTCAGTTAGATAATTAACCAGAAATGTAAAAGTTAATTTTAGAACAATGTTGAGTTGTGAGGACATCGCTCCTCTCTGTGCATGTACAATACTGACTACTGAGCAAGCGTGTTCTATAGGATCCAAACTTATTCTGGGAGTTTGACTTGTGAGTCAATCCTGCAACATGATGCGCCCTAGAATCTGCTGAGGGTAAGGGGCATGTTCCATGTAGGTTTCAAACCTCAGTGTGTAGAGTGGAACCCTCAAGCACTTCAGTGCCCCATAGCTCTTTCTTGTTTGTGGTCTGTATTTGAAATGGATACAATCATATGCCGTCAAACTGGTGACCATAATATTCTCCCTGCTGAGCAAGGAAGCACGTTTAGAATTCTATGCGTTTGAGTTGACATTGCATGTTGAGTAAGCCTACATGGATTCAAAATGTGGACAAGGAGGATTGGTACTGATGGGATTGGTTGAATTGGGCCCACTTTTAGCTTTGCTAGTAGCCGTGTGAAGGTGCCATGAAGCATTGCTGTGGGAAGCCGCTACAGACTGCTATATTGGTCCGCTAATACAGGACTAGTAAAGGCCCAGAGCACTTTTTTTTTGTTTTTTTTTTTTGGAAAGACTTCCATGAGGACGCCATTTATTTTGCTTGTGTTATAGATAGGAAGCCTTCATTGAGTGTATGATTTGTCCTCTGAAGCACTGAATGTGAACCACCAACTGTTTTTCTTTTTCTTAACCTATGTATTGCACAGGGTGTTAGTGGGGTTTTAGAACCTACTAGGTTGCCTATAGCTTGAATTATTGCTTAATGCCTACTGTCCTGTCCAGTAACCACTGAGGTAGCAGTCAGTTGGGTCAGACCAGAGGACACTGTAGCACATGCAGCATGAGAGGCTCTGCCACAGGTTCAACCTTACACCCCCCCGCAGAACGCAGTCCACTCAGAGCATGTGACTGCAGTGGCATCGAATGACAGTCCCGCAAAAAGAGTGCCGACACCGCCTGCCCCACTGAATGGAGCCCACTGTAATTCTGAAAAGCCTTTGCGATTCAGTGTCATGATTCAAAGCTGCAAACCAGGCACTACCATCAAATACTCATTCTTTAACCTCCATATTACGATATTATTTTTCTCTATTGGCCAATCTCATAGATTATCCTCATTAGCCATTTGTCTACAATGAAGTGAAGTGGGCAGTTTGCCTTCAGTTCAGGGTCTTTTGCAAGATTTTTAAAGATTGACCCCCTCTGGTCTTACTAGACCTGTGTTGTGATCACTGAATACTTTTAGCATGGTCAACTCCTCTATTAGTATAAAATGATTGGATCATATCATCCATATGCTGTGTAGAGCTTGTCCCTAATATAGAGGAAAAAAGGAAACTGGTTACAAATTCCACTGATGCAAACGCAGACCTTGAAAGAGCCACCGAATTTCAATGCACTGTAATCGTCTTGCATCTGTCCACTGCAAGATCACGTAGTGAACTAACCTAATTGTACTCTCCTGGAACATATCCCTCTACAATTTCAGAAACTGAATTGAAATGAAAATTCTGAAAGGGGGGGAATCCTCTGGGAATTGACTATAGTGTTAACTGCTACTGTTCTGCTTGATAAATATTTACTGGAGGAGGTAGAGCCTTAATTCAAAGCTGTATGCTACATCAGTGTTTAGGGAAGTGCAAATAAAACATTTTTGTGGGTTAACACTGATTGCCGTTTGCAGTGAATAAAGTAACGGCCAACATTTTCAATGCATATATTCACAATGGATGGGTAAAATAAATTTAAAAAGGTATGTAAACATCGGTTGTGTTCACCCTCCACTACACCGCAGGCTTGGGAAATAAACTCACTTCCTGACTGTCAACAGCCGGGCAGGATGTTGATTTATATGTATGTGTGTATTCCAAATATGTTAGGGAGATTGTTTGGGAGGGTAGGGAAAGAGTAATACCCTTTTGATCGGCTTCCTGTCATTTATGAATGCGTATCGTCTGTCCACTGTCTCACCACTAGGGCTGGGCGGCATACCGTATTTTACTATGTACTGGTATTGATGCATGGACCAGTTTGGGTTTTTACTTTACCTTCTATAACGGTATTTAAATGTTTTAAATGTGATATGCTCTGTGTAACGCCGTTTTTTATAGTTTACTCCGCTACTTGAGTCATCCCTTTTCTCTCTCGCTCTCCACACAGACCTAGTCCCACCCAGTCACTCAAGGAGCGCATTTGTTGTTGCTTAACCACTAGACACTTTCGTTCAGTCTGCATGGTCAACGCAACATTGTTTCCAATTTGATCTTAATTTAAATCCACAAGTGTTTTATAGTTTGTTTCTTACATCTGCAAACGGCTAGTTTGTCTTTTCTTAGCAAGTTAAGCCAAATCGTGTTAGCTAACTAGCTAATAGAAGTACTGAGTCAGAGCAATAACTTGTCCATGGCATTTTCATTCGTTGTCATGTCAAACACTGTATTCAAAGTGCCCACTATTTATATTCTATTTCCATGATTCCAGAAGTTCACCCAAGTGTTTTGATCTAAATCTCAATTGCAACATTAGGTTAAAAATGAGGCACACTAATCTTAAAGCAAATTTTAGAACTTTTATTAATCAAAATCATGAAATACTGTCATAGCGTCAAATTTGAAAAAATACCATGATATGATATTTTGCCCATATCGCCCCAGCCTTACTTCCCACACCATTTTGAATAGAGCGCTGTGACGATTTGACAAATTACTCTTTGGCTTATGGCATTTCAAGTAGCACAATTTGTCATTTTGAAAATGTCTTCCACAAAACGATTCAACTCGACTTTCTAAATTAACTCTTCTACCTTCCCAACCAAAAGAAATCCACTTCTGGGGCCCTTCTACTTTTTATTTGACTGTTTAATTAATTTTAATGCTTTTAATTCACGTCAGCTGCCCTGACCATGTCAAAACTAACATGTAATGGCTATCAAATACCCTTATCTACAGTACGTTTCAACTATGTACAAGCCCTTGACCCTTGCAATTGGAATAAATGTGTGTAGACTATATGACCGAGGACTGAGAAAATGGTGCGGGGAGGAAACACTTTCAACGGGAGGTCCAGGTCAACCACTGCATAAGCATTCCATAGCACTTAATGTCATCACACTAAATCTGGACTCATGAATTGCATCTAATGCATGTATTACAATTATTTATAAATTGATTGCTAATAAATGATATACAGTAGCTTATGAAAGTGACCTAGCTTTTATTTTCTAGGATCATTTTCACTTTATTTCATATTTTAATTGTGACTTGACATGTGGCTACAGCTGCTGATGCAGGCTCTTTTGCAGACATTGGCAATGCACTTTCTACCCAAAATATCATGGTTTGCCATTACTGGAATCCTTTTGTCATGCTTTTCATTTTTAAACTTTCCACACAACCCTCCCAAACCACAAAGTATTCAGAATAGAGCCTTGTCTGATTCCCACCAGCTTGTTCTTTGCACTCCCTAACTTTTTCATGCTTTGGATTCGAGACCTTTGCAGTTTCAGCTTTGACATCCTTTCCAAAATCAGTGCTGATGTGAAAAGCTCAATTTGCACACTGTTGATATGACACTTGCTGCCATTGTTTTTGTTATTTTAGTCTGGTCTGCCCCAGGTCCACAGTGAGTCACCAAGACTGACTTGTCTTATCTGTACTCTATCATTCTGACGATTTAGCACTAGACTAAAGTCTGTAGGCCTTCTAGGATTTTCAGACTGGTGTTTTACAAAGAGACCGGTGGTTTAAACTTGGTTGGGTAACTAAAGTAACTGACAAGTCACCAACAGTGTTATTTTGGTTAGTCTGGTCTCATGAGACCCTATATCTGTTGTGAGATTTATGATCGTTATGTACATGATTGCAGTGCTTACTGAACATGTACAAAATCTCTGAATTCAAGCGTGACACTTTTTTTGGAAGTTTCAAAGAATCAGACCGACTGCCTGGAATACATGGGTCACATGTACATGCAAATTGCTCTTGGTTTGCTTTATGGAGTGAAACTGCAATTTAGGTTGCTGGACTTTGCTATGCCTGGCTCTCTTTTTGAACCAATGTGTCAGGCATTTTGCCCAATTCAGCCTGTTTAAATCGGACTCTGGCAAGCTTATTTAACAAAAGTTTGGTCAATTTGAAACTTTTTTAAATATTTTTTTTTTACTAGAACCAATCGCTTGGTAGATGTTGAGTCAGAATCAAAGGGTTTCAGAAACGCTACATTAACTAGTATGGTGATAAAGTATATGTTTGCTAGTAGTTCCAAGAGTAATCACAGTAGGCTCTAGTTTTTGTCCTCTTCCTCTGCTGTGGCCGAAGCCAACTTTCTGACGGTAGTGTCTCAGATGTTAACAGAGCGAATGCCAGATTTATGGTGTGCAGCTATGCAAGACTCAATTAACATCTGTATTTTGTCTACCACAAGGTGCTATGCACAGGTTGACTAGCATCTTCTGAATTCTGCCCTTAAATGGCTTTTAATACTTCCTGTGAATAGATGGTCAGTTTCCTCTCTCCTAGACTTAGGGGTGTGCCAGTCAAATCAAATTTATATCAAATTATATTGGTCACATACACAGGGTTAGCAGATGTTAATGCGAGTGTAGTGCAATGCTTTTGCTTCTAGTTCCGACTGCAGTAATATCTAACAATTTCACAACTACCTTATACACACATGTAAAGGGTTGAATATGTACATGTGTATATATGGACGAGCGATGGCCGTGCGGCATAGGCAAGATGCAGTAGATCGTATAGCGTACAGTATATACATATGAGATGTCGGGTATGTAAACATTTTATGAAGTGGCATTGTTTAAAGTGACTAGTGATATACATTTATTACGTCCAATTTTTTATTATTAAAGTGGCTAGAGATTTGAGTCAGTATGTTGGCAGTAGCCACTCAATGTTAGTGATGGCTGCTTAACAGTCTGATGGTCTTGAGATGGAAGCTGTTTGCCAGTCTCTCGGTCCCAGCTTTGATGCACCTGTACTGACCTATCCTTCTGGATGATAGTGGGGTGAACAGGCAGTGGCTCGGGTGGTTGTTGTCCTTGATGATCTTTATGGCCTTCCTGTGACATCTGGTGGTGTAGGTGTCCTGGAGGGCGGGTAGTTTGCCCCGGTGATATGTTGTGCCGCTGTCACTACCCTATGGAGAGCCTTATGGTTGTGGGCGGAGCAGTTGCCGTACCAGGCAGCGATACAGCCTGACGGGAAGCTCTCGGTTGTGCGTCTAAAAGTTTGTGGGTTTTAGATGACAAGAACAAATATCTTCAGGCTCCTGAGGTTGAAAAGGCACTATTTGCGCCGCCTTCACCACTCTGTGTGGGTGGACCATTTCAGTTTGTCCGTGATGTGTACGCCAATGAACCTTCTCCACTACTGTCCCATTGATGTGGATAGGGGGTGCTCTCTCTGCTGTTTCCTGAAGTCCACAATCATCTCCTTTTGTTTTGAGTGTGCGGTTATTTTCCTGACACCACACTCCGAGGGCTTTCACCTCCTCCCTGTAGGCTTGATTACCAACAATGAGACGGCCTATCACCGTAGTGTAGTCTGTAAACTTAATGATTGAGTTGGAGGCGTACATGGCCGAACAGGGAGTACAGGAGAGGGCTCAGAACGCACCCTTGTTGGGCCCCAGTGTTGAGGATCAGCGGAGTGGAGATTGTTGTTTCCTACCCTCACCACCTAGGGGCGGCCCGTCAAAGTCCAGGACCCAGTTGCAGAGAGCGGGGTTGAGACCCAAGGTCTCAAGCTTAATGACGAGTTTGGAGGGTACTATGGTATTAAATGCTGAGCTTTAATCGATGAACAGCTTTCTTACATAGGTATTCCTCTTGTCCAGATGGGTTATGGCAGTGTGATTGCGTCGTCTGTGGTCTTTTGGGGCAACTTGGAGTGTGTCTAGGGAGTCTGGTAGGGTGGAGGTGATATGATCCTTGACTAGTCTCTC
Organism: Oncorhynchus tshawytscha; assembly: GCF_018296145.1. Taxonomy (NCBI): domain Eukaryota; kingdom Metazoa; phylum Chordata; class Actinopteri; order Salmoniformes; family Salmonidae; genus Oncorhynchus; species Oncorhynchus tshawytscha. Next base: position 50,346,702 of record NC_056437.1, on the reverse strand, counting down.
AAAGCACTTCATGATGACAGAAGTGTTTGCTACGGGGCGATAGTCATTAAGCTCAGTTACCTTAGCTTTCTTGGGAACAGGAACAATGGTGGCCCTCTTGAAGCATGTGGGAACAGCAGACTGGGATAGGGATTGATTGAATATGTCAGACATTGATATAAATATATAGTTAAAGTCAGTTTGCATACACTTAGGTTGAAGTCATTAACTCATTTTTCAACCACTCCACAAATGTTTTGTTAACAAACTAGTTTTTGCAAGTTGGTTAGGACATCTACTTTGTGCATGACACGTAATTTTTCCAATTGTTTACAGGCGGATTATTTCACTTATAATTCACTATCTCAATTCCAGTGGGTCAGAAGTTTATAGACTAATTTGACTGTGCCTTTGAAGAGCTTGGACAATGTCATGGCTTTAGAAGCTTCTGATAGGCTAATTGACATCATTTGAGTCAATTGGAGGTGGACCTGTGGATGTATTTGAAGGCCTACCTTTCAAACTCAGTGCCTCTTTGCTTGACATCATGGGAAAATCAAAAGAAATCCGCCAATACCTCAGAAAAAAATGGTAGTCCAAGTCTGGTACATCCTTTGGAGAAATGTCCAAACGCCTGAAGGTACCACGTTCATCTGTACAAACAATAGTACGCAAGTATAAACACCATGGGACCACGCAGCCGTCATACCGCTCAGGAAGGAGACTCGTTCTGTCTCCTAGAGATGAACATACTTTGTTGCGATAAGTGCAAATCAATCCCAGAACAACAGCAAAGGACCTTGTGAAGATGCTGGAGGAAACCGGTTCAAAAGTATATTTTTCCACAGTAACAATATCCTATATTGACATAACCTGAAAGGCTGCTCATCAAGGAAGAAGCCACTGCTCCAAAATCGCTTATTGTGGGAAGCTGGTGGAAGGCTACCCAAAACGTTTGACACAAGTTAAACAATTTAAAGGCAATGCTGCCAAATACTAATTGAGTGTATGTAAACTTCTGACCCACTGGGAATGTGATGAAAGAAATAAATAAAAGCTGAAATCATTCTCTCCTATTATTCTGACATTTCACATTCTTAGGATCACCACTTTATTTTAACTGACCTTAAACACGGCATTTTTACTAGGATTAAATGTCAGGAAATGTGTAACAGTTTAAATGTATTTGGCTAAGGTGCATGTAAACTTCCGACTTCAACTGTAGGTCAACATGGTAGCACTTAGTAATAACTAGCCTGCATTTCACTGTAACATACTTTTTTTGATGTGTATAAATTCCACATTTTGTTAATGGATATTTAGTTTGATCTGTTAAATTATTTGCTTTGTACAACAAATAATTTTAAATATTTTGATATTTGCCAAGCAACCATTTGGCAAGTGATCATTTTGAATATTGTATTGTGGGAACAGCCCCCTAAAGTCAAGTGTTGCTTGAAACTGCACTCCAGGGGAAGAGGCCTGATGTGGGGGTCCTGGGCTGGCATGGTTACATGTGGTCTGCGGTTGTGAGGCCGGTTGGATGTATTGGCAAATTCTCTAAAATGACATTTCAGGTGGCTTATGGTTGAAATGCTCTGGTGGACATTCCTGGAGTCAGCATGCCAATTGCATGCTCCCTCAACTTAAGACATGTGGCATTGTGTTGTGACAACTGCACATTTTAGTGGCCTTTTATTGTCCCTGGCACAAGGTGCACCTGTGTAATAATCAGATTATTGATATGCCACACCTGTCAGGTGGATGGATTATCTTGGAAAAGGAGAAATGCTCACTAACAGGGACCTAAACAGATGTGTGCACAGAATTTGAGAGAAATACGTTTTTCATGCGTATGGAACATTTCTGGAGTTTTCTATTTCAGCTCATGAAATATGGGACCAACACTTCACTTGTTGAGTTTATTTTTTTCAGTGTATTTCAATGTTTGATCAGCCAGCTACTGTGTTGTCATAGAACTGTACATGATTGTTAATCTTATCAGTGCTAGCAGCAGATTTCCTTGAGCTTTCAGTGATGGACCATCTTCTGTGTGAGAGGGAGAAATCTCTGTTTGTTTAAGGCCTGTATTAGAGGGTGTATGAATGACCTGATGAGATCTGGCATGAGAGACCAGTCTCATGGCACTGATGGAAAGGTGCCAGAAGGCATCGGCTTTCACTACAGGCCAGATGGCATGGGAGCCCTGCCAAAGGCTAAATAATGCCCAGGATGCACTATCCTCAGACGTTTGTGACAACAGTCTGAATATAAACACTGGGTGCAACCTATCCTGGGCTGTGCTAAACAGCACCATAAGGACTTAGTGCTCTGTCAAACCTGGTGGGTCCAACTGACGAGAGCCTTACCAAGAAGTTTGTCGTTAGCTCACCACAACGGCTTGATTCGGTGGAACTGGTTGTTCAAAATAACATTTGCCAACGCTTTCGCTTACATACTCACTCGCATGCAGTCAGTGTGTGTTTCTGTCACACAGACACACAATACTATTCCATTAAGACCCTACAGTGACTGTTTTCTCTCCCCCAGACTTGATCCACTGCACCAATGAGATGAACGTGAACATCCCCCAGCTGGCAGACACGTTGTTTGAGAGGACGGCCAGCACCAGCTGGGTGGTGGTCTTCAAGTCTCTCACCGCCACCCACCACACCATGGTCTACGGCAATGAGGTGAGTGAAACCTGTCTAGGGGCACAAATGGTTAAGGTTAGGGTTGGGTGAGGGAATTCTGTACCTGGGGATTTTTTTCACTCCAGAGCTCTGCAACTCAACACTTCCAGCAGAGCTGTAGATAATGGATCTGACTCCTTGGTGATCTGACTCCTGACTCCTTGTCATGCCAGACACACTCTGAATTCCAACTCAACCCCTATCCCTCCATACATATGGCAATTATACCATTGTAACATGCTCTACTCCTGATGATGCCTTTCTCTCTTAAATATGATGTCATGAAAGATTTCATGTGTAAGAAAATAAATTCAGTGTCAGAAGTGACACTAAAACTGTGGTGTTAAGGTCTTTTGAAATCCTTTTAACACTAGTGGTTTGAAAAGTGTCAGCAATATCCAGTCCACAGAATTGTCATTTTGTATTATACTTCTTTTGAGGGGGCTTTCTTATGTAACATTGCTATGCATTTTCAAAAGTGGTTGTCTTGTATTGCTATTAGTCAATCATTTGCATTCACCATCTAATGAAGGTTTGCACACATGTTTCTGTGTTGCAGAGATTTATACAGTACATGGCTTCAAGGAATACGCTTTTCAACCTCAGTAACTTTTTGGACAAAAGTGGCCTGCAAGGTGAGTAATGTCAGCTCTGCACAAACTTTGCTGCAGCACTCTATTTTATCAGGGGTTCAGTATCGTCTAAACTGGATGAGATGACACGCTCCAATATTTTAAAGGTGCTACACATTTGAATTTTTGCGTTGTAATTTCAGAGAATGTCCATAATATATCTACCGTGTTTTGCAATATTACTTACCCGCCAGTGTTTTGATTGGCTGTGATATTCACCTATTGATTTCTCCCACTGGAGCAGCATCTGTTTAACTAAGAAAGCTGTTCTGACTTTGGCTGTGTTATAACATAGATTTTTTTTTTTACAGCCGTTTGAAGCTGGTCGACCAAAACCGAAAGTAACTTTTAGTTTTGGTCCACCAGCTTCAAACAGCTGTAAAATGATATCTGTTAATGGAAATATATTTCTCAGGGATTTAGATGGTACAATGATTCCCTACACTTCAGTGTAGGGAATCATTGAGGGAACGGTGTAGAATGAGAGCGATTTCCACTAGATAACACAGCCACAAAGTCAGAACAGCTTTCCCAGTTTGACAACAGATGCCGCTCCAGCGGACAAAATCAATCACAACACTGGCAGATAAGTAATACTGTGAAACAATATCATTCCACTGTTGGCAGCAAATGTATTATGGACGGTTTCTAAAGTTATAAATGCAAACATTTTAAAAAATCCTGTGTACTGTAGCACCTTTTTTTTTAGGCATTCAGATATAAATATATTTTCCCGAACAAGCATGCTTATCTGACATGTAGAATAAGGAAATGTCAGCGCTATTCAAAACCTGCAGCGTACCATAACTTCTACCTACTGTGTGTGTGTACACACAACAGGCGATATTGAGACCTGCCAAACTATGTTAGAAGCGGAAAACTGTTATTTTAGACAGTCCTACCCTTTACCCTTTTGCTCTATTCCCAATGAAATGGCAACACTCAGCTCACATCAGGCCCAGCAAAATGTATTTACGTAAAGTTGTTTCCCATGTTAACAAGATGCCTGGCAGCCCAGACCAGTGGGACTTTCAAGGGGGAGTGTAAAGGCAGATTAAGCGCCCCTAATAATAACCTAATGCCTTTTGTCAAGTTGTTACTTATAAATTAGGGGGATAGGGAGCTATCAGTTTTAATGACGACTGGATTTAGGTTGGAGTATAAGCGCTCATGACAGAAAATCCACTAGATGGTGGGCCTTTGCTTTAGGAGAAATATGGGACTATATTTACGATACGTACAGTATTTATGATAGTTCATGGTCATTTTCATACATTGAAGTTGTTTTGGCACAATTCTCAGTGTTGCGGAAAAGACATCCGGAAACTGACAATGTCCAATAGCTTGGAAAATAAACGTGACACCCTTATGAGTCCCATTTTGTTTATTTTTCAAACTATTGCACCTACTATTTCACATAACAGGTGTTCCTCAAAGGGCCATGCAATTCAGTCGGGTTTCTTTTTCCATGTAAAGCTTTCACAAGTATCACGATAGTGTGACATTGGTATCATGGCAACACTGGAACACACACTTGAAGTGTCCTAAAGTTTGCCTGTGTATTTGTCCGACGGGAAGTAGCCCATAAATCGATGAAAAGAATCAGTTGTAATTTTCATAAATCAATGGAAGAATGTGCCTGGGCTTATTCAAGCTCAAGTGCATCCCTTATTTTCCCTAATAAACAGTTAAGAGTATAGGCTAGTTGCCACCCTTTGCCTTGATGCCACGTGTGCAAAGCTGTCAAGGCAAAGAAAGGGTGGCTACTTTGAAAAATATAGTAATTTGTTTAACTCTTTTATTTTGGTTACATGATTCCATATGTTATTTCATAGTTGTTGTCTTCACTATTGATCTACAATGTAGAACATAGTACACATAAAGAAAAACCCTTGAATGAGTAAGTGTCCAAATGTTTGACTAGTACTGTATACCAAGATGCTCAGAGTAATTCCCCTATTGTCTTTTTCAGGCTATGACATGTCAACGTTCATAAGGAGATATAGTCGCTACCTGAATGAGAAGGCTGTGTCGTATCGACAAGTCGCTTTTGACTTTACAAAAGTTAAACGAGGGTAAGGACTTTAATTCTCTATTCACATTTCCTTATACCGTCAGGCTCAGCTAGCATCTATATTGTATAAATACTGTACAGTCGAGTCCTGAAGTGTTTTGAATATATTTTGGGCATAGTGCTTATTCTTCCACAAGTGCATATAGTTTAGCGGCTAGGGGTTGATTTGGTGTCTAAGTGCATTATTTTAAATTGCATGCTTCAGCTTATTACACACATTCATGACAGTCCAAAGCCATTAGGATTGGGACCTTAATGATTGGAATATTATCTTTACCCCAGGGCGGATGGCGTTATGAGAACCATGAACACAGAAAAGTTACTAAAGACCATACCGATCATCCAAAACCAGATGGATGCGCTACTTGACTTCAATGTGAGTTTTCAATGCTTGACGTTTTGTACATTGTTGTATTGCTATGGCCTCAACTCTTAAGCTCCTGTATTGCAAGAAACATAGTCGACGATTGAGTAATCAAGATCCTTTACCTCTGTCCTGTGGATTGGGAGCTCTGGGAGTCAGACCAATGAGTGCTCGATAGGTTGACTGTCAATTAATCTGCTTTGAACCCCTCCATCTCCAGGTCAACGCCAACGAACTCACCAATGGAGTGATCAACGCGTCCTTCATGCTTCTGTTTAAAGATTCCATTCGACTGTTTGCGGCCTACAATGAAGGCATTATCAATCTGCTGGGTAAGTGCTTCCGCCTTCCAGCTCAAGTCTCTGTCCTGCCAAAACCAAGTCCTTATCGTTGTCATCGTTACCATTGAGTACTGACGCAAAAACACCTTTGATGCATAGACACCTTCATACTTAGTTCATACTGTATCCCTGGCCTCAAATGTTTGCCACCACTCACTATCAGCCTGCTGCCATGCTAGCCTGGCTGACTTAACGGGGGGGGACGAAGGACGTGTTATGCTACTACTCTGTTTTGCTCTCGTGTTCTAGTTGTGCTGGGTGACATTTGGTCTGTATATAGGTTTAGGGGTTGGGTGAATTCCCTTTTGAACTGAGCCATTTGATTTCTGAAACGCATAAACAAATCTAGTTTCCAATTCTTCTCATTCATATTAAATGAGTTTCCTGAAGGGACTGGGTTAAACTGAAATTAAGCTCAATGCTGGTGGAGAGACTGGTCTTGCACACAGTGATTTCAACTACTCTTTCCTGGCTGTCTTTCACAGTCTGAATTCAACGACTTTGTAACATTAGATCTGTGCATGTTCATCAGTACATGTGTGATTTTTGTCTGTTGGAAATGAAAATAATATCTAACGTTGGAAATAAGTTCCAGTACACTGACATTCTTGTATGCTCCACAAGGTTGGACATGATAATGGAGTTAGAGAATTGCACTTGTTTAAGAACTTTATGCAGCTATGTTATATTTATGCTATAGTTCTAGTCATTTCATATCAAGGCTATATTCTCTGCTATGAGGATGTATGCCTTTCTCACTCAGATGTGAGCCTTGGGTCTTTTGAGGGGAATGAGCAGGTCCTTGGAGAGCAAATTGGAGATGTGCAAACATCAGTGAGGTTTACAAGCCAGTGAGACATTCATGCACCACTCAGTTTGTATACGTCCTGCAGACATCCACATTTAACTGCCAAGTTTCTGATTTGAGAGAACAGTTCTGGAATTATACTATAAAAAAATATATCTCCCATTCATTTGTAAAGGCTGTTTATTTGATACAGTTTATCCTGATTTGATAAAAATGTCTGTTAGTGCCTTGGAAAGTATTCAGACCCCTTGAGTTTTTCCACATTTTCTTAAGTTAGACTTTTTCTAAAATTGATTAAATACAAATCCTCAGCAATCTCCACACTACCCCATAATGACAAAGAAAAAAACAGGTTTTTATACATTTTGTAAATATGGTGTTTTAAAAAAAAATTGAAATATTCAGGCCCTTTGCTATGAGACTCAATTATCTTCAGCTGGATCCTGTTTACACTGATTAATCAAGTTGAAGAAAGATCAAGGACAGAGTCCACCTTCGTGTGGTAAGTTCAAATGATTGGACATGATACGGAAAGGTCCCACAGTTGACAGTATGTCAGAACAAAAACCAAGCCATGGGGTCGAAGGAATTGTCCATAGAGCTCCGAGACATGATTTGTGTCGAGGCACAGATTTGGGGAACCGTACCAAAAAATGTCTGCAGCTTTGAAGGTCCCCAAGAACATAGTGGCCTCCATCTGTCTTAAATGGAAGAAGTTGGGAACCACCAATACTCTTTCTAAAGCTGGATGCCAGGCCAAACTGAGCAATCTGGGGAGAAGGGCCTTGGTCAGGGAGGTGACTAAGAACTTGATGGTCACTCTGACACAGCGCCAGATTTCCTCTGGAGATGGGAGAACCTTCCAGAAGGACAACCATCTCTGCAGCACTCCACCAATCCGGCCTTTATGGTAGAGGGGCCATACTGAAGCCACCCGTCAGTAAAAAGGCACATGACAGCCTGCTTGGAGTTTGCCAAAAGGCACCTAAAGATTCTCAGACCATGAGAAACAAGATTATCTGGTCTGATGAAATGCCAAGCGGCACATCTGGAGGAAATCTGGCACCATCCCTACGGTGAAGCATGGTGGTGGCAGCGTCCTGCTGGGGTGATGTTTTTCAGTGGCAGGCACTGGAAGACTAGTCAGGATCGAGGCAAAGAACCAGAGCATAGTACAGAGATCCTTGATGAAAACCTACTCAGGACCACAGACTGGGGGCAAAGGGTCACCTTCCAATAGAACAACGACACTAAGCACACAGCCAAGACATCGCAGGAGTGGCTTCGGGACAAGTCTCAATGTCCTTGAGTGGCCCAGCCAGAGCCCGGACTTGAACCAGATCTAACATCTCTGGAGAGACCTGAAAATAGCTGTGCAGCAACACTCCCCATCCAAACTGACAGTGCTTGAGAGGATCTGCAAAGAGGAATGGGAGAGACTCTCCAAATACAGGTGTGCCAAGCTTGTAGCGTCTTATCCAAGAAGACCAGAGGCTGTAATTGCTGCCAACAGTGCTTCAACAAGTACTGAGTAAAGGGTCTGAATATTTATGTAAATGTAATATTCAGTTGTACTTTTTTTTTTGATACATTTGCTGATATTTCTAAACCCATTTTTTCTTTGTCATTTGTTTTTATTTTACCTTTTATTTAACTAGGCAAGTCAGTTAAGAACATTCTTATTTTCAATAATGGCCAAGGAACAGTGGGTTAACTGCCTCTGAGGGGCAGTATTGAGTAGCTTGGATGAATAAGGTGCCCAGAGTAAACTGCCTGCTACTCAAGCCCAGAAGCTAGAATATGCATATAATTAGATTTGGATAGAAAACACTGACGTTTTTTAAAACTGTTAAAATGTCTGTGTATAACAGAACTCATATGGCTGGAAAAACCCTGAGGAAAATTCATCCAGGAAGTGTCATTACTTTGAAATGGCTTTTTCCAATGAAATCCTGTCCACCACTTAAAGGGATAGGACCCAGATTTCGTTCCCTACGGCTTCCACTAGTTGTGATAAATCTTAGACATCGTTTCGGGCTTTTATTCTGAAAAATGAGGGAGAATGACAACATTGAGTGGACGCTGTGTTCTCAGAGCTGGTTACTGCGCACGACTGGGAGCACTTTCTTGTTTTCCTTTTATATTGACGAAGCTTTTGTCCGGTTGAAATATTATCAATTTATTTAGGCTAAAAACAACAACCTGAGGATTGATTATAAACAGTTTGACTTGTTTCCATCAACTTTATGGATACTTTTTGGAGTTTGTCTGCCTCTTGTGACCGCATTTGAGCCATTGGCCTACTGAACAAAACGCGCCAACAAAATAGAGGTTTTTGGCTATAAATAGGGACTTTATCGAACAAAACAAACATTTGTTTACCATGGAGTGTTGTGAGTGAAACCATACGAAGATCATCAAAGGTAAGTGATTACTTTTATTGATATTTCTGACTTTCGTGACTAATCTACTTGGCTGGTAACTGTACGTAATGCTTTGTGTGCTGAGCGCTGTCCTCTGATAATTGCAAGGTTTGCTTTCACAGTAAAGCCTTTTTGAAATCGGAAACGGCTGCTGGATTAACAAGACGGTAAGCTTTATTTTGATGTGTAACACATTTTCAAGAATGTTAAATATTTGAATTGAGTATTTATTTCTTTGCGCTCTGCAATTTCACTGGATGTTGGCCAGGTGGGACACTACCGTCCCACACCCCCGAGAGGTGAAAAAAACATGCTTTTACAGGAGCAGAAATCGGTGACGCAGAGCACAAAGAATTGGGCCGAGCAATTTTATACAAAAATTTGTATAATTTTTGTTTAAATCAATCTACACACAATACCCCATGGGGCGGTAGGTAGCCTAGTGGTTAGAGCATTGGACTAGTAACCAAAAGGTTGCAAGATCGAGTCACCGAGCTGACAATGTAAAAATTGGTTGTTCTGCCCCTGAACAAGGCAGTTAATCCGCTGTTCCTTGGCTGTCATTGAAAATAAGAATTTGTTATTAACATTAGAAGCTTATTACTTAAGTGGATCGATTGTGGGTTCACAGCTCCTATCCAGATTTGTTGGTCATTACTGAGAGGTGGTTAAGAGTGTTTGGAACACTGATGTTAACCTTTCTGGTTAACCTTTTTCAGCAAGACGGATCTTCCAAAGGTAGAGTGGCAATCTTTACCAAGGATCACCTTCAATGCTCGCTTGTCTCCACCAAGTCTGTCCCCAAACAATTTGATTTCTGGTTTTAAGCATTAAACTTTCAAATAGCTTTTTTTTCTCTTTGGGTCTAACCCCAAGAAGTTCTAGAAAATGGTTTAAGACATGGGAATAAACCCTCTTCATCACAGCTGCCCATGTCCCTTAATGTTGATGTGGATGTTAAAGACGAGGAGCAAATGGCTGAGCTCTTTAATCACCACTTAATTAAGTCAGGATTCCTTATCAATCAAATGTATTTATAAAGCCCTTCTTACATCAGCTGATATCTCAAAGTGCTGTACATAAACCCAGCCTAAAACCCAAACCGCAAGCAATGCAGGTGTAGAAGCACGGTGTCTTGGAAAAACTCCCTAGAAAGGCCGAAACCTAGAGGAACCAGGATATGAGGGATGGCCAGTCCTCTCCTGGCTGTGCCAGGTGGAGTATCTCTACTGCTCCTGCTGTCTCCAGAGTTGAAAACAGCAAGTCTGGGATAGGTAGCACGTCCGGTGATCAGGTCAGGGTTCCATAGCCGCAGGCAAAACAGTTGAAACTGGAGCAACAGCACGACCAGGTGGACAGCGGACAGCAAGGAGTCATCAGGCCAGGTTCTCAGAAAGAATTAGAGCATACTTAAATTCACACAGGACACCGGATAAGACCAGAGAAATACTCCAGATATAACAAACTGACCCTAGTCCCCCGACACAAACTACTGCAGCATAATTACTGGAGGCTGAGACCAGAGGGGTCAGGAGACAATGTGGCCCCATCTGATGATGCCCCATCTGATACCCCCGGACAGGGCCAAACAGGAAGGATATAACCCCACCCACTTTAGCAAAGCACATCCCCCACACCACTAGAGGGATGTTACGTAGATGGAAAAAATCTGTCCTTGAAATGTCTTTCAAATTTGTTTTGTCAAGAGATCAGGGTCCAGAGTAACGCCGAGGAACTTCAGTTTTATTTGAGATGACTGCACAAGCATCAAGAATTGTCAGATTCAACAGAAGATCTCTTTATTTCTTGGGACCTAGAACTAGCATCTCTGTTTTGCCTGCGTTTTAAAAGTAGAAAATGTGCCACCATCCACTTATGTCTGAAACACAGGCTTCCAGTGAGGGCAATTTTGGGGTTTCGTCAATGTACAGCTGTTTGTCGTCCACACAGCAGTGAAAGTTAACATTATTTTTCCTGAATGACATCACCAAAAGGAAGAATATATAGTGAAAACAATAGTGGTCCTAAAATGGAGCCTTGAGGAACACTGAAATTTACATTTGATTTGTCAGAGGACAAACCATCCACAGAGACAAACTGATATCTTTCCAACAGATAAGATCTAAACCAGTCCAGAACTTGTCCGTGTAGACCAATTTCGGTTTCTAATCTCTCCAGAAGAATGTGGTGATCGATGGTATCAAAAGCAGCACTAAGGTCTAGGAGCTCGAGGACAGATGCAGGTCCTCGGTCTGACTCCATTAAAAGGTAATTTACCACCTTCACAAGTGCAGGCTCAGTGCTATGATAGGGTCTAAAACCAGACTGAAGCGTTTCGTATACATTTTCTTCAGCAAGGCAGTGAGTTTTCATTTAACCTGGCAAGTCGGTTAAGAACAAATTCTTATTTTCAATGATGGCTTAGGAACAGTGGGTTAACTGCCTGTTCAGGGGCAGAACGACAGATTTGTACCTTGTCAGCTCAGGGGTTTGAACTTGCAACCTTCCGGTTACTAGTCCAACGCTCTAACCACTAGGCTACCCTGCCGCCCTCAAGCATACAAGTACACTGCTCAAAAAAATAAACAGTAACTAAACAACACAATGTAACTCCAAGTCAATCACACTTCTGTGAAATCAAACTGTCCACTTAGGAAGCAACACTGATTGACAATATATTTCACATGCTGTTGTGCAAATGGAATAGACAACAGGTGGAAATTATAGGCAATTATCAAGACACCCCCAATAAAGGAGTGGTTCTGCAGGTTATGACCACAGACCACTTCTCAGTTCCTATGCTTCCTGGCTGATGTTTTGGTCACTTTTGAATGCTGGTGGTGCTTTCACTCTAGTGGTAGCATGAGACGGAGTCTACAACCCACACAAGTGCCTCAGGTAGTGTAGCTCATCCAGGATGGCACATAAATGCGAGGTGTGGCAAGAAGGTTTGCTGTGTCTGTCAGCGTAGTGTCCAGAGCATGGAGGCGCTACCAGGAGACAGGCCAGTACATCAGGAGACGTGGAGGCTGTAAGAGTGCAACAACCCAGCAGCAGGACACCTACCTCCGCCTTTGTGCAAGGAGGAGCACCGCCAGAACCCTGCAAAATAACCTCCAGCAGGCCACATGTGCATGTGTCTGTTTCTGACCGTTTGAGCAGACTCCATGAGGGTGGTATGAGGGCCCGACGTCCACAGGTGGGGGTTGTGCTTACAACCCAACACCGTGCAGGGCGTTTGGCATTTGCCAGAGAACACCAAGATTGGCAAATTCGCCACTGGCGCCCTGTGCTCTTCACAGATGAAGGCAGGCTCACACTGAGCACATGTGGCAGTCTGGAGACTCTGTGGAGAACGTTCTGCTGCCTGCAACATCCTCCAGCATGACCGATTTGGCGGTGGGTCAGTCATGGTGTGGGGTGGCATTTTCTTTGGGGGGCCGCACAGCCCTCCATGTGCTCGCCAGAGGTAGCCTGACTGCCATTAGGTACTGAGATGAGATCCTCAGACCCCTTGTGAGACCATATGCTGGTGCGGTTGGCCCTGGGTTCCTCCTAATGCAAGACAATGCTAGACCTCATGTGGCTGGAGTGTGTCAGCAGTTCCTGCAAGAGGAAGGCATTGATGCTATGGACTTGCCCGCCCGTTCCCCAGACCTGTATCCAATTGAGCACATCTGGGACATCATGTCTCGCTCCATCCACCGCCACGTTGCTCCACAGACTGTCCAGTAGTTGGCGGAATCTTTAGTCCAGGTCTCGGATAAGTTCCCTCAGGAGACCATCCGCCACCTCATCAGGAGCATGCCCAGGCGTTGTATGGAAGTCATACAGGCACGTGGAGGCCACACACTACTGAGCCTCATTTTGACTTGTTTTAAGGACATTACATCAAAGTTGGATCAGTCTGTAGTGTAGTTTTCCACTTTAATTTTGAGTGTGACTCCAAATCCATACCTCCATGGGTTGATAAATTTGATTTCCATTGATAATTTGTGTTATTTTTGTCAGCACATTCAACTACAGTGGGGCAAAAAAGTATTTAGTCAGCCACCAATTGTGCAAGTACTCCCACTTAAAAAGATGAGAGGCCTGTCATTTTCATCATAGGTACACTTCAACTATGACAGACAAAATGAGAAAGAAATCCAGATAATCACATTGTAGGATTTTTGTTTTAATGAATTTATTCGCAAATTATGGTGGAAAATAAGTATTTGGTCACCTACAAACAAGCAAGATTTCTGGCTCTCACAGACCTGTAACTTCTTCTTTAAGAGGCTCCTCTGTCCTCCACTCGTCACCTGTATTAATGGCACCTGTTTGAACTTGTTATCAGTATAAAAGACACCTGTCCACAACCTCAAACAGTCACACTCCAAACTCCACTATGGCCAAGACCAAAGAGCTGTCAAAGGACACCAGAAACAAAATTGTAGACCTGTACCAGGCTGGGAAGACTGAATCAGCAATAGGTAAGCAGCTTGGTTTGAAGAAATCTACTGTGGGAGCAATTATTAGGAAATGGAAGACATACAAGACCACTGATAATCTCCCTCGATCTGGGGCTGCACGCAAGATCTCACCCCTTGGGGTCAAAATGATCACAAGAACGGTGAGCAAAAATCCCAGAACCACACGGGGGGTCCTAGTGAATGACCTGCAGAGAGCTGGGACCAAAGTAACAAAGCCTACCATCAGTAACGCGCTACGCCGCCAGGGACTTGAATCCTGCAGTGCCAGACGTGTCCCTCTGCTTAAGCCAGTACATGTCCAGGCCCATCTGAAGTTTGCTAGAGAGCATTTGGATGATCCAGAAGAAGATTGGGAGAATGTCATATGGTCAGATGAAACCAAAATATAACTTTTTGGTAAACTAAATTCGTTGTGTTTGGAGGAAAAAGAATGTTGAGTTGCATCCAAAGAACACCATACCTACTGTGAAGCATGGGGGTGGAAACATCATGCTTTGGGGCTGTTTTTCTGCAAAGGGACCAGGATGACTGATCTGTGTAAAGGAAAGAATGAATGGGGCCATGTATCGTCAGATTTTGAGTGAAAACCTCCTTCCATCAGCAAGGGCATTGAAGATGAAACGTGGCTGGGTCTTTCAGCATGACCATGATCCCAAACGCACCGCCCGGGCAACGGAGTGGCTTCGTAAGAAGCATTTCAAGGTCCTGGAGTGGCCTAGCCTGTCTCCAGATCTCAAGCCCATAGAAAATCTTTGGAGGGAGTTGAAAGTCCGTGTTGCCCAGCAACAGCCCCAAAACATCACTGCTCTAGAGGAGATCTGCATGAAGGAATGGGCCAAAATACCAGCAACAGTGTGTGAAAACCTTGTGAAGACTTACAGAAAACGTTTGACCTCTGTCATTGCCAACAAAGGGTATATAACAAAGTATTGAGAAACTTTTGTTATTGACCAAATACTTATTTCCCACCATAATTTGCAAATTCATTAAATCCTACAATGTGATTTCTCTTATTTTTTTTAAATTATTTTGTCTGTTATAGTTGAAGTGTACCTGAAAATTACAGGCCTCATCTTTTTAACTGGGAGAACTTGCACAATTGGTGGCTGACTAAATACTTTTTTGCCCCACTGTATGTAAAGAAAAAAGTATTTAATAAGAATATTTCATTCAGATCTAGGATGTTATTTTAGTGTTCCCTTTTTTTGAGCAGTGTATTTTACACTATTTTAAAGATAACGTTCTCGTTAATCCAGCCAGTGTCTGATTTCAAAAAGCACAAACGATTGTTAGGTCGCCACCAAAAAACAGACATTTTTTCAAGCCAAAGAGGAAATGAATCATTAACCTTTGATCTTGGTCAGATGATACTCATGGGACTTAATGTTACACAATGCATGTATGTTTTGTTTGATAAAGTTCATATTTATATTTTTTAAAAATCTGAGTTTACATTGGCGCGTTATGTTTAACTACTGAACATGCGGTGATATTGCAGCGCCACATCAATTTACAGAAATACTCATAAACATTGATAGATACGACTATTATACATGGAACTTAAGAAACTTCTCAATGCAACTGCTGTGTCTGATTTCAATTTCTTTTTACAGAGAAAGCAAACCATGCAATAATCTAAAGTACAGCCTTTAGACTACATGGCAGACAAAGATACCTGCCATATTGGGTAGTCAACATTACTTAGAAATAGCATTTTAAATATTCACTTACCTTTTGATCTTAATCAGAATGCACTCCCAGGAATCCCAGTTCCACCATAAATGTTTAATGTCCATCAGTTCAGTCCAAATATCTTTTTTTGTTAGGGCGTTTGGTAAACTTATCCTAAAACGCGTTCAAGTCGCGCCGAACGTCGGACAAGAAGTTCAAAAGGTTCCGTTACAGCCCGTAGAAACATGCCAACCCAAGTATGGAATCAATCTTTAGGATGTTTTTAACAACTTCATTAATGTTCCAACCAGACAATTCCTTCCTGTCTGTACAAATGAAGTGGAACGAAGCTGACCACTCAAAGAGCCCTTATGAGCCCCTCCTTTTAGAGTATAATCCCCAAAACAGGTTCTAAATACTGTTGACATCTAGTGGAAGCCTTGAAGTGAAACAACTAACATCACCCTGTATCTTCAATGGGGGCTGAGTTGAAAAACTATAAACCTCAGATTTCCTGGTTGGATTTTTCTCAGGTTTTCGCCTGCCATATGAGTTCTGTTATACTCGGACATCATTCAAACAGTTTTAGAAATTTCAGTGTTTTTCTATCCAATAATAAATATCTGGGACAGAGTAGGAGGCAGTTCACTCTGGGCATGCTTTTCATCCAAAAGTGAAAATGCTGCCCCCTATCCCAGAAACGTTAAGTTGTAAAAATAGGATGCTCGGGTAGCAGTGAGGGATCTTCGATACTGCATGGTACTGACTTTCCAAGCTAGTTGGAAGACTTCCAGTTTGGTGTGGCTCCATTTCCGTTTAAATTTTCTGGACGCTTGCCTCAGAGCTCGGGTATTTTCTGTATACGAGGGAGCTAGTTTCTTATTACAAATGTTTTTAGGTGTGCGACTGCATCTAGGGTATTGCGCAAGGTTAAATTGAGTTCCTCAGGTTAACTGATTTTTGTACTCTGACGTCCTTGGGTAGGCGGAGGGAGTCTGGAAGGGCATCTAGGAATCTTTTGGGTTGTCTGAGAATTTATAGCATTGCTTTTGATTCTTGGTTGGGGTCGGAGTTGATTATTTGTTGCAGTTGTAAACATAATAAAATGCTGGTCCGATAGTCCAGGATTATAAGGAAAAACACACAGATCCCAACATTTATTCCACGGGACAAAACTAGGTCCAGAGTGTGACTGGCAGTGCATGTTGGACAAAATCCACTGAGTCGATGATGGCTCCGAAAGCCCTTTTGGAGTGGGTCTGTGGACTTTTCCATGTGAATATTAAAGTCACCAAAGATTATAATATCTGCTATGACTAAGGTCCGATAGGAACTCGGTGAGGAACGCTGTTTATGGCCCGGGGGGCCTCTGTAAAACAGTAGCTATAAAAAGTGATTGAGTAGGCTGCTTAAATTTCATGACTAGAAGCTCAAAATACCATTTATTTGATTTTTGTCAATTTAATTAGCTATTGTAAATGTTAGCAACACCTCTGCCTTTGTAGGATGCACGGGGATATGGTCACGAGTGTAACCAGGAGGTGAGGCCTATAAACACTAAATTCATCAGGCTTAAGCCATGTTTCAGTCAGGCCAATCACATCAAGATTCTAATCTGTGATTAGTTCATTGACTAACTATAACTCCTTTGCAAGTGAGGGATCAAACATTAAATAACTCCTCAAAATAAGGTTCTCAATCTCTTTTAATAATGACAGGAATGGAGGGTCATTGTTCCAGTGAGATTGCTAAGGCAAACACCGCCATGTTTAGTTTTGCTCAACCTAGATCGAGGCACAGACACGGTCTCATTGGGAATAGCTGAGCTGACTACACTGACTGGCAGCCAGCCTGCCAGCTTAGTGGAGTCTATCTCATTGTGGAGCTAGGGGAGTTAGAGCCCTGTCTATGTTCGTAGGTGAGATGAGAGCACCCCTCCAACTACGATGGAGTCTGTCACTACTCAGCAGGCTAAGCTTTGTCCTGTTTGTGGGTGAGTCCCAGAAAGAATTTGTAGATAATTAGCTCTCTATCTTTTGGGAGGGGCACTAAACAGTTTTCAACCAGCGATTTGAGTTGTGAGACTCTGCTGTAGAGCTCATCACTACCCCTAACTGGGAGGGGGCCAGAGACAATTACTCGATGCCGACACATCTTTCTTGCTGATTTACATGCTGAAGCTATGTTACGCTTTGACCTCTGACTGTTTCTGCCTAACATCATTGGATAAGTTGAATGAAAAAAGTGGGCAGGGGGAAGGTGTGTGTGTGTGTGTGTGTGTGTGTGTGTGTGTGTATATATATAGAACAGTAATTAAGTAAAAACCGTGAAGTTGGCAGGTAGCAAAGTAAGGTTAGCAACAAACCGCACGTCTACAAGTTGTGACCGGAAATTGACTCAGCCATGTCTCCTTGCCCATCCAACATTTCTTCATCTCCCACCCCTTCTAATATGACTTTCCCCGATGCTTCTCCCTCTTTTTTTTTCCCCTGCCCCGCTACAAAGTTTCTCCCTGCAGGAAGTTACTGAGTCCGAAGTGCTAAAGGAGCTCCTGATACTTGACCCCCCAAAACCATCTTGGTCAGATGGTTTAGACCCTTCTTTAAGGTTGATGCCCCTGTCATTGCCAAGCATATCTCTGACCTTTTTTAACCTACTTCTTCTTTCTGGAGAGGTTCCCATTTCTTGGAAGGCAGCCACGTTTCATCCTTTTGTTTAAATGGGGAGATCAATCTTATCATCTTAGGGCTGCAATCCCGTTACCGGGATCGATATGACAACAGCCAGGGAAAGTGCAAAGCGCCAAATTCGAACAAATCTCATAATTAAAATTCCTCAAACATACAAGTATCTTATACCATTTTAAAGGTAATCTTTTTGTTAATCCCACCAGTGTCCGATTTTCAAATAGGCTTTACAGCGTAAGCACCACATGATTAAGTCACCACCAAGTCACATAAATTCAGCCATTTTTCCAGCCAAAGAGGAGTCACAAAGCACAAATGGAGATAAAATTAATCATTAACCTTTGATCTTCATCAGATGACACTCCTAGGACTTCATGTTACACAATACATATGTTTTGTTCGATGAAGTGCACATTTATATAAAAAAATATCGGTATACATTGGCGCGCTACGTTCACTACTTCCAAAAACATCCGGTGATCTTGCAGAGAGCCACGTCATTTTACAGAAATACTCATTATAGATGTCGCTGAAAATACAATTGTTAGACATGGAAATATAGATACAGCGGTTGCATTAAGGAGAAGTGTGTCAGATTTTCAAAAACTTTATGGAAAAAGCAAACCATGCAATCTGAGTACAGTTTTCAGACAAAGCACCCAAAAAGATATCCGTCTTATTGGGTAGTCAACATTATTCATAAATGGTATTATAAATATTCCCTTTGATCTTCGTCAGAATGCACTCCCAGGAATCCCAGTTCCACATTAAATGTTTGGACATAAATGGACATGATCGAACTAAATCAAAGAGCTACTTTTGTTAGCACGTTTGGTTAAAAAAAATCCAAAGTCATGAAGCGCGTTCCCTAGTTGCAGACGAAATGTCAAAGTTCCGTTCCTGTCTGTAGAAACATGTCAAAAGCTGTATGGAATCAATCTTTAGGATGTTTTTAACATAAAACGTCAATGTTCTAACCGGAGAATTCCATTGTCTTCAGAAGTGCGATGGAACAGAGCTCCCTCGTGTGAACGTGCGTGGTCAGAGCATGCTCAGCTCATGGCAGACCTTACTCATTCCCTTCTCATTCGGTCGGTGTATTCAATAGGGGCTGGGTTGAAAATCGACCAACCTCAGATTTCCCACTTCCTGTTTGGATTTCTTCTTAGGTTTTGCCTGCCATTTGAATTCTGTTAGACATCATTCAAACAGTTTAGAAACTTCAGTGTTTTCTATCCAATACTACTAATAATATGCATATTAGCAACTGGGACTGAGGAGCAGGCAGTTTACTCTGGGCACCTGTCATCCAAGCTACTCAATACTGCCCCTGCAGCCATAAGAAGTTATAGGCCTATTTCTATTTTGCCCTGTATCAAGTGTTGGAAAAACGTGTCCAACGAACTGGCTTTCTTGAGGTCTATAGTATTCTCTCTGATATGCAATCTGGTTTCCGCTCAGATTATGGATGTGTCACTGCATTCTTAAATGTCCTCAATGTCACAATTGCCCTTGATTCTAAGCAATGTTCTGCTATTTTTGACTTGGCCATAGCTTTTGATACGGTAGACCATTCCATTCATGTGGTGTTTCTGAGGGGTCTTTGGCCTGGTTTGCAACTACTTCTTTCAAAGAGTGCAGTGTATAAAGTCAGAATCTGCTGTCTCTGCCACTGCCTGTCACCAAGGGAGTACCCCAAGGCTCGATCCTAGGTCCCACGCTCTTCTCAATTTACATTAACAATTTCTCAGGCAGTAGGAAGCTCTCATCCATTTATATGCAGATTATCCAGTCTTATACTCAGCTGGCATCTCCCTGGATGTTGTTAAACGCTCTACAACAAAGCTTTCTTAATGTCCCACAAGCTTTCTCTACTCTTAACCTTGTTCTGAACACCTCCAAAACAAAGGTCATGTGGTTTGGTAAGAATTCCCCTCTCCCAACAGGTGTGATTACTGCCTCTGAGGGTTTAGAGCTTGAGGAAGTCACCTCATACAAGTCCTTGGGAGTATGGCTAGACAATACACTGTCATTCTCTCAGCACATATCAACGCTTCAGGCTAAAGTTAAATCTAGACTTGGTTTCCTCTATGGTAATCGCTCCTCTTTCACCCCAGCTGCCAAACTAACCCTGATTCAGATGATCATCCAACCCATGCTAGATTACGGAGACATAAGTTATAGATCGTCAGGTAAGGGTGCTCTTGAGCGGCTAGATGTTCTTTACCATTCGGCCATCAGATTTGCCACCAATGCTCCTTATAGGACACATCACTGCACTCCATACTCCTCTGTAAACTGGTCATCTCTGTATGCCCATCACCAGACACACTGGTTGATGCTTATTTACAAAACCCTCTTAGGCCTCACTCCCCTCTCTGATATATCTACTGCAGCCCTCATCCTCCACATACACCTGTTCTGCCAGTCGCATTCTGTTAAAGGTCCCCAGAGCGACCCAGGGATGTGCGCGTTTGTCTTTTCAGTTCGCTGCAGTTAGCGACTGGAATGAGCTGCAACAAACACTCAAACTGGACAGTTATATCTCAAGCTCTTCATTCAAAGAGTCAATCATGGACACTCACTGACAGTTGTGGCTGCTTTGTGTGATGTACTGTTGTCTCTACCTTCTTGCCCTTTGTGCTGTTGTCTGTGCCTAATGTTTGTACCATGTTTTGTGTTGCTTCCATGCTGTGGTGTTGTCTTAGGTTTCTCTTTATGTTGTGTTCGCTTTTGTTGTGATGTGTGTTTTTGTCCTTTTTTGTTATTTAAAAATTTTAATCACATTACCTGTCCCTGCATGGTCTTTTTCCTTTTGGTAGGTCGTCATTGTTAATAAGAATTTGTTCTTAACTGACTTGCCTAGTTAAATAAAACATGTATGTATAAAAATAAGGCTGTAACAAAATGTGAAAAGTCAAATGGTCTGAATACTTTCTCAAGGCACTGTAATACCAGCGTTTTATCACTGCTATTTTGCATTAGTTCCAGTTCTCTGTTATAATTTCCCTATCTATTCATTTCACAGAGAAGTACTTTGACATGAAGAAAACTCAATGCAAGGAGGGCCTTGACATCTACAAGAAATTCCTTACTCGAATGACAAGAATCTCTGAATTCCTCAAAGTAGCAGAGGTAAGATCCCACCTTTTGGAAACTTCTGTGTGATCGGACTCCTACATTCGCTTTTATCGCCGTCATCTTGACCCACCTCTTTTTCCTTTCAGCAAGTAGGGATTGATCGAGGGGACATTCCAGACCTCTCCCAGGTAAGATGTTAAAAGTGAGGTAAAGGCAAACTGCTGCCAACATCCTCAGATCAACTAAACACATCACACCAATACTCTACAATCAATAATCGCTCCCTGTGCAATCCCGTATTGACTACAAGACATTCCTCCACGCCTAGAAATTCCTCCACAACCTGGCACCCACTGAACTCGCTGACCTTCTCCCAGACTATGCCCCTCCCTCCGCTTTGCTGTTTTCCTTTTCACCCCCACATTCCAGTTCTTCATCGTGGGTGCTAGGGCCTTCAGCTGCTTGGCACCCAGGCTCTGGAAAGCACTCCCCCCACACATACGACATGCAGACAGTCATCTCATTCAAAACACACCTCTTAGAGAAACTATAGCCCAGTGTCCACCCCCCCCGCCCCCCCGCACCTTCCTAGTTCCCGTGTGTGTCCCCAACTCCTTGTCCGAAACTGGGTCTGTATCCTATTCCCAACTCTACCCCCTAAACCCTTATCCTAAACTGGGTTCGTATCCTCTACCCAACCCCCTCCATCCCTCCTTTTTATCGGTCCTGTTTTGATCTGGTCCTTTGATTTTTAAATTGCACTTTTAATTGATGCACTTGATTTTATGCACTACACTTGATTTTATGTAGGCTTACTTTAACTGTCCTTGAGTATCTTGAAAGGCTTTCCCCAAATAAAATGTATTTGTCACTTTCCTCTATCTGCCTGAAAGTGCACTGAGATGGAGCCCTGCTGGACCCCTTAGCTTGACTTTACTTTCAACCCCACCTTAATGTGCTGACTGCTCTCACCACCCTGCCACCTGCTGCAGTTTCAGACCTTCCAAATTGCTCCAGGGCTCTGTACCTATGCACAGCTCTAGCTATAACATAACATATTGCTTGCTGGGCCCACACTGCATGTAGGCCTGTCATAGAGGAAATGCCAGACTTGGTCCCTGTCTGAATACTTTTAAATGCTTCCGTCCTCCCTTCAGATAATCACAGATCTGATTTGGTTGGATTGGTGAAAGCAATAGCAATGGGTTGATATCCTTTCTCTCATCTATCCAATCACTTCTAGACCTGTGAGCAAGGCAGTGAGAAAGGGGTGCACTTAATTTGCATTCAAACCAGGCCTCACTCGCTCTCCCCTGACCTTGCACTGCATACAGCACATAAAGGTGTTAACATCTGCCTTTGTCAAGGGCTATATCGAGTTGGCTAGAGCCGAGATGAAAGAACCAGGAGGAAAATAATACACCTACTTTGCATATATTGGAATTAGCTTAGCTTAGCTTCAGGTAACTGCCAAAATAAAGGAAACTCTACCATAAAGTGTCTTAATAGGGCGTTACAAGTTGGCAGAACAGTGTCAATGCGATGTAGATTCTTCAAGTGTCTGGAACTCTATTGGAGGGATGTGGTGCCATTCTTCCTCAAATTCTTTAAGTTGGTGTTTTGTTTATGGTGGTGGAAAACATTGTCTCAGGCGCCTCTACAGAATCTCCCTTAAGTGTTCAATTGGGTTGCAAATCTGGGCCCAGTTTTTCAAAAACGAATTATCTGGATTTTGCCGACAGGATTAAATGCATTGAAATGTAATTAATAGAACGCTGGTCCCCATTTAAGACAATGATTAGTCCACTCTATTCATTCTATTGCTATGCATTTAATCCTATCCGATAGGTGAAATTCAGATAGATCTGCTGATTTACACACACAGCAAATATTTTACTGTCCTTGTGGGAAGCTGAAATGTATTTACACTCCTAGTTTCCATAAACCTTGAGCCTAAAATAGCCTTTGTTCTTGGGCATTGGGGAACGGTTCCTTGATTCTACTATCCTTGTGGGGTCTTGTCGATTTCCGGTAACCAGGACAGTAAATCCAAGCCCCCCCACACCTCCTTGGTTCTGGTACCGGTTCCGACAGTTCCGTTTGGAAAGCATTCAGACCCCTTGACTTTTTCCAAATGTAGTGTCAGAGCAAAAACCAAGCCATGATGTCAAATGAACTGTTAGTAGAGCCTAGAGACAGTATTGTGTCGAGGCACAGATCTGGGGAAGGGTACCAAAACATTTCTGCAGCGTTAAAGGTCCCAAAAAACACATTGGCCTCCATATTTCTTAAATGGAAGAAGTTTTGAACCACCAAGACTCTTCCTAGAGCTGGTTGCCCGGACAAACGGCAATCTGGGGAGAAGGGCCTTGGTCAGGGATGTGACCAAGAACCCGATGATCACTGACACAGCTCTAGAGTTCCTCTGTGGAGATAGTTGTCCTTCTGGAAGGTTCCTCTATCTCTGCAGTACTCCACCAATCAGGCCTTTATGGTAGTGGCCAGACTGAAGCCACTCAGTAAAAGGCACATGGAGTTTGCCCAAAGGCGCCTAAAGACTCTCAGACCATGAGAAACAAGATTGAATTCTTTGGCCTGAATTCCAAGCATCACATCTGGAGCAAACCTCGTACCATCCCTACAGTGAAGCATGGTGGTGGCAGCATCATGCTGTGGGGATGTGTTTCAGTGACCGGGACAGAGAGACTAGTCAGGATCAAGGCGGAGGAAAGTGCAGAGATCCTCAATTAAAATCTGCTCAGGACCTCAGACTGGGGTGAAGGTTCACCTGCCAACAGGACAACGACCCTAAGCACACAGACAAGACAACGCAGGAGTGGCTTCGGGGACAAGTCTCTGAATGTCCTTGAGTGGCCTAGCCAGAGCACGGACTTGAACCCAATCTAACATCTCTGGAGAGACCTGAAAATAGCTGTGCAGCGACGCTCCCCATCCAACCTGACAGAGCTTAAGAGGATCTACAGAGAAGGGAGAAACTCCCCAAATACAGGTGTGTCATACCAAAGAAGACTCGAGGCTGTAATTGCTGCTAAAATGGCTTCAACAAATTACTGAGCTTCGACAAATTACAGACATAATTATGCAGACAAGGCCGAGTATAGCCCACAAAGATCTCTGCCACGGCACAACCCAAGGGGGGGTGCCAACCCAGACAGGAAGATCACATCATAGATTTGAAACAAACACTTTGTCATAGATGGACAAGATTAATAAGAGATGAAAGGCGAATTCAGGAAGCCAAGCTAGAGCTCTGACGTTCACAGCGGTGTGGGCAGATGTTTAGATCGAGAGACCCTGTAGAAAATATAAATCTCTAACATTTTAAATGTACAAATGTATTTTACAGTTATAAGGAAGGTGACATCTTTGTTTCTAAATATAGTATACAATAATCTTTCATACAGTTTTGTTATAGGAAATTATTCATATAAAATGTCATATTTTATCAGATTTGTACTGTTTAATTGAGCCTGTGTCCTCAAGTGATTATACCTCAGCAGTTTATAAATATTTCTACCAGGAAGATGCTATTTGAACCTTCCCTGGCATATGCAGGAGTACTAGTTATTGTTTATGGCCCTCATGATAAATAATCACTTTTGGGGACTACTTTGATTACCGGTTCAATTTCAATTTAGTGACACCCCCCATATGTTCCTTTTGAGACCAAGTCACAGATCTCTTCTAGCCAAAAAAATGAGCCAATGGGCGTTTTTCTACATGGACTGTCAATTGCTTAATTAACTCGGGAACCAAACCTGTGGAAGCACCTGCTTTCAATATACTTTGTATACATCACTTACTCAAGGGTTTCCTTTATTTTGGCAGTTACCTGTTTCTCTCACTTACTTACCTAATCTTAGAATAACATGTTTAACCTTGTTTTTACGAACATGTTCAGATGGTGCTTTACCAAGACCAGCAGTATTTTACAAGGTCTCATTTTGTGCTTTGTATTTTACTGTTTTTGGATTTGTTTTAAATTCCTTTAGTTAGTTGGTACCTTTCTCCCAAAACCTATTTTATTATCTCTGACAATTATCACCTTCATATTCTATCTTTCCTTAATTTTCCATCTTCAGATTACAGTTTGTGTAAGTATCCATCTCACTCTTTCTGTGTTTGTAAGCCTAGTACGTTCTCTTCGTGTGCGTTGTGAAATAGCTGAGCATCCTTACTGTTTGTGTTTCCTTCTGCTGTTACCCGGTTGTGATTTATATTTTTTCCTGAAATTTGAACTCACTGTGTCTTTCCATTTATAATAGGCCCCCAGTAGCCTCTTAGATGCCTTGGAGCAGCATTTGGCTTCTTTAGAAGGGAAGAAGGTGAAAGATTCCACAGCAGCCAGCAGGTAGTCATTTTCCCTTCCCTTTGCTCACTTGCCAGTCCAATGCAGTCCAGTTAGACAAAGCCTGTTTGCTCAGGCACTACATTTAGCAAGTGGGTATGAGCTGAAGTGTTTGTTGGTGGGCAGCAATCCCAACAATATGTTTTGTTACTGTGGTCCAATGTATGCTTTTCCTTTTCTGTGTTTTGCCAGTTTCCTTGAAAATATTAACAAATGCTCCGGGAGCTACAGTTGCAATGTTTTTATCTTCAATTTATGCAAGTCCTACATTGTTTTGTCTAATATCAGGGGCATTTGATTTGTTTCCTTTTTGTGTCTTTGAATGCACTATAATTATGTGCACTGACCATCAGTGCGCATACAGGGTTTCTGTTTAGAATGGGAGAAGTGTATTATAAAATTGAATTATCCCTCAAGCAGAAATCCTTTCTATTTTATGCCAATCTCCTGCTACTATTGTAGCCATCTATCGAAGTGCAGTTCGTTTGACAGCACAGCACTTTTGACAATGGCCTGTTAACAGTCGTCCCCCCGTCCCCCTGCTGAACCCTGTCTCTTCCTCTTTTTCTGTCCCTTAAGGGCTAGCACACTCTCCAACGCTGTCTCCTCTTTGGCCAACACGGGCATATCTTTCACCAAAGTGGACGAGAGGGAGAAACAGGCAGCTCTGGAGGAAGAGCAGGCTCGCCTAAAAGCGCTAAAGGTACATTTTTCTTCTAGTGCCCTTGTTCGCTCTGCATATTACCCTACTGGGTTTAATCTGTTCTGGTTTTTCAGTGTTTTGGGATTCTTTTTTTTTTAGCTCATAAATTGCTCTCCTGAGGTCATTAGTCATTGGCTGATGATTCCAGTTACTCCCCAGCACCAAATTAAGTTAAAAAATAACATTTTCAGAGCTTGTATTTTAATTTGATCTGGCTAGTAGGTAGGCCTGGTGTTGGGTTTTGTTGAATTTGTCCCGGTCTACTTAGGAGCAGCGTCTGAAGGAACTCCAGAAGGGGCCTTCTTTCGCTGCCACCACAGCTGCCTCCCCTGTGTCAATGGACGGTGGGACCATCAACACAGCACCGGCCATTGACCTCTTCTCCACGCCCAGCTTCGCAAACAGGTGAGAGCACCCCTTATATCCTAGCCCTTACCCATATCTATGCCCGACTGCCTCCTCCCTTCTGACCATCAACACCAGTGTCTTCCCAGTGTAACTGATGGAGCGAGGAGAGTCTGTCACTAAACGGGCAACATGGCAGAGTAGTGAAGGCAGAGGCTGATACTCAAACAGCTGTCGGGTCTGTCTAGCAAAATGCTGTGAAGTTGCATAGACTGAGGAATGTTAGTAGTTCATACAGACAAACTTTAGTTACTCGGCTAGCTAATAAAACTTGTGCTGAGCAAAATAATGAGGAGTTTGGTGCCATTGCTTTGCTGCCAGCTCGTTCATAAAGGTTGGTAGCACTGTCATTTATCAATAAACTGCCTAACTCCTCACAGTTATGTTTCTTTATTTAAAATATACTTCCACTCCATCATAGATGCCATGCTGGCTGGCCAAAGTACTTTTTATATACAGGAAACAGCCTATATGAATGGAAGCACTTGAGTAAATGAGGGATACAAAGAAAGTATATTGAAAGCGGGTGCTTCTGCAATTAACATCCCATTGTGCTTAGGGTCAGACATTTGTAGGATCTATGCCAAGACTCATTTGAAGCTGTTCTGGCTTGTGGTGGCCCAACGCTCTAAGACACTGTTGCGGTTTCCTTCTTCTGTGTGGTTTTATGTACCCGTGTCTACTATTGTAATTCCATTATTTTCAGTGCACATTAATGTAAAAGTGGCGGTGTTGGCCAAAAAACTAGATTACATGCGTAGTGTCCAAGCACTGATATGATCACAACTCCTTGTGGAGTTGATGTGTGTGTCCCAAAAGGCATCCTATTCCCTAAAGTACACTACCGTTGACCAGAGCCATATAGGGAATAGGGTGCCATTTGGGATGCACCTATGTTTACGTTTATTTACCCATCCAGTTATTTCAGATCTTTGAGTGGGGCATTAATAGTAGCCTTGTGGTTGAGGTTGTTGAATTTAGACTGGGCAAACCTCCTCATTCCACACTAGCAAGCCACTGCTCAGTAGTTCAGGGCCTATTCCAAGAGAAGCCAGACAAGACAGTCAGTGCCATGTTACCATATAGCCAAATACTCCATTGCTATTAATAGGTCTGCCCATCTATTCTTACA
Source organism: Oncorhynchus tshawytscha (assembly GCF_018296145.1). Taxonomy (NCBI): domain Eukaryota; kingdom Metazoa; phylum Chordata; class Actinopteri; order Salmoniformes; family Salmonidae; genus Oncorhynchus; species Oncorhynchus tshawytscha. The sequence continues at coordinate 50,318,865 of NC_056437.1, read as the reverse complement.
CACTGTGCCTTTGCCCACCTAAAGATACATTCCATTGGCATCGATTTCTGTCGTGCCACAGTTGCATGAATGTCAATGTACTTCTAAAAAAATAATCTCATACATAAAATGTAAGCATTTATAATGATACAATTATATCTCCAACATTAAGGTGGATGGCAAGGGTGCTTGTTGCTTAACTGCACCTCTAGAACGTATTCAAATCAAATTTTATTTGTCACATACACATGGTTAGCAGATGTTAATGCGAGTGTAGCAATGCTTGTGCTTCTAGTTCCGACAATGCAGTAATAACCAAGTAATCTAACTAACAATTCCAAAACTACTGTCTTATACACAGTGTAAGGGGATAAAGAATATGTATATAAGGATATATGAATGAGTGATGGTACAGAGGAGCATAGGCAAGATACAGTAGATGGTATCGAGTACAGTATATACATATGAGATGAGTATGTAAACAAAGTGGCATAGTTAAAGTGGCTAGTGATACATGTATTACATAAGGATGCAGTCGCTGATATAGAGTACAGTATATACGTATGCATATGAGATGAATAATGTAGGGTAAGTAACATTATATAAGGTAGCATTGTTTAAAGTGGCTAGTGATATATTTACATTTCCCATCAATTCCCATTATTAAAGTGGCTGGAGTTGAGTCCGTGTCAGTGTGTTGGCAGCAGCCACTCAATGTTAGTGGTGGCTGTTTAACAGTCTGATGGCCTTGAGATAGAAGCTGTTTTTCAGTCTCTCGGTCCCAGCTTTGATGCACCTGTACTGACCTTGCCTTCTGGATGATAGCGGGGTGAACAGGCAGTGGCTCGGGTGGTTGATGTCCTTGATGATCTTTATGGCCTTCCTGTAACATCGGGTGGTGTAGGTGTCCTGGAGGGCAGGTAGTTTGCCCCCGGTGATGCGTTGTGCAGACCTCACTACCCTCTGGAGAGCCTTACGGTTGTGGGCGGAGCAGTTGCCGTACCAGGCGGTGATACAGCCAGCCAGGATGCTCTCGATTGTGCATCTGTAGAAGTTTGTGCTTTTGGTGACAAGCCGAATTTCTTCAGCCTCCTGAGGTTTTGTTGACGTTGAGTGTGAGGTTATTTTCCTGACGCCACACTCCGAGGGCCCTCACCTCCTCCCTGTAGGCCGTCTCGTTGTTGGTAATCAAGCCTACCACTTTTGTGTCGTCCGCAAACTTGATGATTGAGTTGGAGGCGTGCGTGGCCACGCAGTCGTGGGTAAACAGGGAGTACAGGAGAGGGCTCAGAACGCACCCTTGTGGGGCCCCAGTGTTGAGGATCAGCGGGGAGGAGATGTTGTTGCCTACCCTCACCACCTGGGGGCGGCCCGTCAGGAAGTCCAGTACCCAGTTGCACAGGGCGGGGTCGAGACCCAGGGTCTCGAGCTTGATGACGAGCTTGGAGGGTACTATGGTGTTGAATGCCGAGCTGTAGTCGATGAACAGCATTCTCACATAGGTATTCCTCTTGTCCAGGTGGGTTAGAGCAGTGTGGTTGAGATTGCATCGTCTGTGGACCTATTTGGGCGGTAAGCAAATTGGAGTGGGTTTAGGGTGTCAGGTAGGGTGGAGGTGATATGGTCCTTGACTAGTCTCTCAAAGCACTTCATGATGACGGAAGTGAGTGCTACGGGGCGGTAGTCGTTTAGCTCAGTTACCTTAGTTTTCTTGGGAACAGGAACATTGGTGGCCCTCTTGAAGCATGTGGGAACAGCAGACTGGTATAGGGATTGATTGAATATGTCTGTAAACACACCGGCCAGCTGGTCTGCGCATGCTCTGAGGGCGCGGCTGGGGATGCCGTCTGGGCCTGCAGCCTTGCGAGGGTTAACACGTTTAAATGTCTTACTCACCTCGGCTGCAGTGAAGGAGAGTCCATATGTTTTCGTTGCAGGCCGTGTCAGTGGCACTGTATTGTCCTCTCTGCATTCCCATGTTCGAGTCAGATCAGGGTAGCTGTTCAAGGAGAGCCTCTGGCTGTTCAAAGGTTATTGATTGCATGTGACTTTCAGAGAGACTACTGTTTCACCTGCTCGACTGCTCAAACAAGACTGCAACGTTTGTCTTCAGTGTGTGTGCTTGAAATGTTTGGGATTTAAAAAAAAAAAAAATTTGTTTGTAGGTGAAGGGTGGGAGTAAGGAATAGGTAGAAAGCCTCCCCCGTCTGCTAGATGCAACTTCTACCTTGAGCGTTATGAAAACCTTTTGAATAGGCTACGGTAGAGTTGGGGATTTAGCTTTTTGGGAGACTGATGAATCTTTGTCTTACACTTCTCTTCCTCCTCTCCACTCAAGCACTTCCAAGGCGGCGAGCGACCTGCTGGACTTGCAGCCTGTGTTTCAGCAGCAGGCACTGCCCATCTCCACTGGCCTGCCGACAGCCAACACATGGGGAGGTGAAAGCTCCCATCACACCGTGAACACCTGTTTTACACCCCTTATTGACAAGCATACTGTACATATACACACTCTTTCATTGTATTCCTCTGTGTAAACTAATGTGATAGGCCTGTACATGTGTCATAGTCATACATGTTCAAGCAAGCTCAAGCTCGTGCCTACTTAAACGACTTATTAACTCAGTTTGCTGGTGGGGGATATTCCTTGTGTATTTGACCTAACTCCTGAAGGCTATTGGGGAACTTGAATTGGGTGGTGAGGCCTCCTGAGTGGCGCGGCAGTCTAAGGCACTACATTGCAGTGCTAGAGGTGTCACTACAGACCCGGGTGCGATCCCGGGCTGTATTTCAGCCGGCCGTGATCGGGGGTCCCATAGGGCGGCACACAATTTGGCCCAGCGTCTTCAGGGTTAGGTGAGGGTTTGGCCAGGGGGGCTTCACTCCGCTCACCGCACTCTAGCGACTCCTTGTGGCGGGCCGTGTGCCTGCAGGCTGACCTCGGTCGTCAGTAGAACGGTGTTTCTTCCGACACATTGGTGCTTCTGGGTTAAGTAGGCGGGTGTTAAGAAGCGCTTTTTGGCGGACGCGTGACTTGACCTTTGCCTCACGATCACGTTGAGTTGCAGAAATGAGACTAGATAGAAATTGGGGAGAAAATAGGGGGTAAAATAAAATTTGGATGGTGAGACTTCTCAATATCAGCTAAAGTCAATCAACAGTTAAATCACAGTTGGGTAGTTTGCTAGGCAAACTGTCAGCAACTCCGGCTGGACTGTGCACATATTCAAGTTGTTAATTTACCCCATCTGATTGCTATGACACCTTCTGTCCATTCATGGGATTGGTAGTTAAACCTCATGACAGAGGTGGCAAATTAAGAGGGACCTTTTATCTTGAGTGCCCTGTAATGTTGTGTGTGCTTTGGAATTCAGGGTCTTGTATCAATTGGAAAGTAAATAATGATAAGTTTGAAATTATTAGATACAAACCAACCTGTTTGCCTTTTCACTTACAAATACACCAAGTTTAGTGTCCCTCAACTAAAACGTTCTTTTGTTTTATTCCAGTCATTGTGCTATCGCTTGTTAGCATTGGCTTGCGAAAGTACTAAACTTCCTTTTATTCTGAACACGTAGACATACAAATGGTATCCACAAGTTAATCTTACTTTAGGGAATTAGACAAAGGGCATTGCTAAAATTCTGAAGTATACCTTTTTTTTAAGGCTGTTTCATGTGAACATTTTGGACTGGTGCACAAATTTAGTATATGGCCTTTGGTGTAAACATATTATGGGGTTAGATGCATGTGATAGAAGAACCTGCTTAATGTCAAATATTGCTTACTGTAGCTTAGATACAATTTTTGACAGTGAGGCTTTTTTTTATTTTTATAAGAACTCAGTTCATGAATTCTGGTGTGGGTTTTATGTTCTGCCGCACCCTGTGTTGTTTCTGCATGCTTCGTTTGACCTGACTCATCGTCCTCTACTAATACCTCCCGGTTCTCTTCTTCTGTTTGTTCCCTTTGCCTGTGTAGATCCTTTCACTTCTACAGAAGCTGTCGATGACTCCATTCCAAACTTTAACCCTTTCCTATCACATCCTGTTGTTGATGCTGTCCATCTACCTGTCGAATCTTCCGATGGTGTTAGTTCTAGGACACCCAGTCATGAAATGTTTGGTGGTAAACAACATTTTTCTTTCTATTATGGGGTGTTGTCAATTTTCCTCATTTGTCGTATTCAGCCTGGATGTACCATTCTGCCCTCTTTGTCCTAGTTTTTACACCTCAAGCTGTGAGTGCGTGTGATTTGTATTTACATGGGGTATATGATGTTGTAGTTAGAGATGCTGGCGCTACCAATGTTTTTTTCAGGAATCGGGTGCTTATCTGGGTCGTTGTTGGTCTTTGGTATTCCAAATAAGGAAAGGTGATAGTGTTTCCCATAAATGACCGCACCAACAATGTTTTAAGTATATGGTGCACTTTTATTTTGAAAAAGATGATTCATTTCGACCGTGTGGTCTTTGTCAATTTCTTGCACGTTACCTAAAACACTTGCTGCGACAGTATATTATTAGTTTTTGTTTGACTGTGTGCTGTGATGACACAGGAGATTTGAATGCCGCTGACTCCTTTTCCTCATATAATGTATATAATGTAACAGACTTCTGTCATTTGTTTTTGATTTTTTCTTTCTTTTTAAGTGACAAGGAAACCAATCGCAGTGTTGCTTGAATTTGTATTTTATTTTTGATTCTCCAGATCATTACAATCCCTTTATTGATTCGAACACCTCCATTGCATCTGATCATGAGCACACAGTGCGGATAGAGCAGGTTATCTCAGGTACTATGATGGGAAACCTAACTGACCTATGTTTTCTGGAAACCACGGAAACATAGGACCCTGAACCTACCCCGGGTTCATGTTTGCTCTGGTGTAGCTGCTTTCCTGATTGCCATTTTGTGTTTAAGCTTTTTGAAGAATTCCTTCCTTTTCACAAACTGCTCTGCTAGATTTTACTTTTCCATTTTGACCATCTTGTGCACTTTTCTGGCGCTATACTTCTCATTTGTCGTTTATCTTCATTTCTAATCTTGTTTCTCAATGTGCCTTCTAAAACGGCCTCTCTTTGCTGTCCATCCTTCCTGCTTGCCTCTGGTTGTGTGTCAGACTCCTTCTGTGGGCCAGCATCTTACCCTACCACCCCTCTCTTTCAATCTGAGCCCCCTGCTGTAGCTGGTCTATTTGGAGGTAAGTACCTGGGGCTTGCCATTCCTACTGTCTCGTCTTATCTCTGGTCCGAATAGTGAACTTGGATGTACAGAATAGATTTGAATAGACAAGGGTTTCTGCAAGATGGCTGAAGATGGTGGAACCATCCTACTTAAGTTAACAAGTGAAAGAAATTACTTCAATTTTACACCAGTAAGCTTAATGGCTTGATTAATGCCTCAACTAATATCAGCCCCCAACCCTCTTCTGTTTCCTCTGACCCAGGGTTCTCAGCTTCTCCCACCCCGCAGCCTCAGACCGCCAGAGGCCTTAATGTCGACTTTGACTCTGTGTTTGGCAACAACGTGGACTCGGCTGGTAAAGATCACATATCCCCCTACCTCTCCCAATTTACCACCATGAAATATGGGCATGAAATGATCTGCTTTGAAGTGTTCTGTCGCTTCACATAAGTTACCCTTCGGCACATCTCTAGGATCAGCTTACCCTCTCCTAATTCTAACCTTGACCATCAGAGGGGAATCACAAACCTGAACATAGAACAGTGTCTAGGGGCAACATAATGCTTCTCCCATGGGCACCACATCCTCTGCTGCCCACTGGGGGCAACTCACCTCATGGGCCATCGCAGTGCTTGGGGATTGGATGTTTTGGAAATGACTTCAATATACTTGCAGCGAGTGCTTGGTCAATGATTGAGAAAATGTACCACCATGAAATATGGGCATGAATGATTTGCTTTGAAGTGTTCCAAAAGAAGCATTCATTTTCTTTTATATTTTGGGGGATGGGAAAGCAGACTTCCCTCAGGGATTCATATGCACTATTTTCAGTTACCTGTCTGTCATTCAAGTCATGGTGGTTTTCAGGTCTGCTCTGGTGCCTTTGAGCTTCTTTAACGAACACTTCTTGAACTCTCACTGCTGGGGCCTGCAACATGGCAGTTTGTCATGAATAGAACCCAAAGACTCCGGGTAGTGCTTTCCTCAGCATCACACTGTAACATAACACTTAAAAGAAACTTCCCAAAAGCTATGTTTTGGTATTTGTTTCATTAGCCCGTTGATATAGTCCCAGAATGTTTTGCAAGCTATCAACTTTCAAAATGCAGCCAGTATGATGCATTTAGCGTAGTTTAAAGGAATACTACATTCAAAAAACATATTTTAGTACTTTGTCAATTTTTCTATTGTTAAAATCCCCCCCACTTTTTTTTCTCCATGTTTTCAAGATAAAGCACTTTATGGAAAGCAAAAGCATTCCATGATACATCATAGGATGTAAAATGCATGATGTTATTTTTTTTGTGTAGTATTCCTTAAGTCCATCTAGTCATTTTATTCCTTTCACATTGTCTAATCTTCATGATCTTTAAGGAAAACAGAAGAGCTTAGGAAATTAGTATTGGGACTACATCACTCAATATAGACTACTGCCCCTGAGTAGTTGGGCTTATGAAGTCATAAGCACGTCACCGATGGGAACATTTGTCAGCTCAATAAAGTGTTAGTGAAGAGAGGAGAATGTACACGTATGTAATGTGTGGTTTTTGGGGCGTTTCGCTCACGACCTCACTGTTGTTTTTGTTTCTCTCCCTTGTCCATTGGGTGAACACACACTTTGGGCCTTGGCTTTTGCATGGCACATGCATGACTGGGTGAGTGAGTTGACTACACACTCCTTAGTCCCGGACCGCCAGAAATGTCATTTTTTCATGCGACACCCGCTTCCCATTTCGCTCACGTTAACCATTTCCTCTTACCTGTCTCGTCTCTGTCATTGTTGTGTGTCGTCTGGCGTTCCTTTACTACCTGCTTTTCCCCTCCGTCACTCCCTCCCTCCCACCCTGCCCCCTTTTCTTTTAAAACAATGTTTTAGGTGGCATCCTCAAACCTACAGTGGCCTCCTTGCCCGGCCAGGGGCAAATCCCCAGCGGGCAGCAGCCTGGGAAGCTGGTGTCCGACGACCTGGACTCGTCCTTGGCTAACCTTGTCGGCAGTATGTATCATTAACGTGCTCCTTAGGCCTTTCTCCTACTTTACTGTAATGGTCAACTGCATATGCTATTGATGAATAGCCAACATTTTTTAGCAGACCAGCTTCCAGATGAAGTGTCACGTGCCAGCTCTGTTGGACATTGTCAAATCAGTGGCTCTATGCACTCAACTGTCAATTCATTCTCTTTCCTTTTCAGATTTGGGAATTGGCAATGGCGTGGCAAAAAAGTAAGAATGCTATGTTAACTAAACCAGAATCACTTTAAAAACTTTTTTTTTTAAATTCCCCCCCAATACTGATATGGCAGTGAAATGAAAAATAATTAACATTTCCATTTTTTATTTAGTGATATTCATTGGAGTCAGCCTGGTGAGAAGAAGTTGACGGGTGGAAACAATTGGCAACCAAAGACTGCTCCCTCTACCACATGGAACCCTGCCACCATGGTAAGTTTGTTCGGTATAAGTCTTGATTATCTATAGTCTTCAAAGTTCTGATCACAAAAATCGATTGCGGTGCTCAATATAAATTATACGATTTATGAAAGGAAATGTGTCATTTCCTCATCTGCTTTTGGAATTGTTTATCCAACCCAAACGCTGCTTGGTTTAAGTTCCTGGTGCATACGGATCATATGGACAGGAAGCACCAACTGCCTTTTAGTGTTTGTTTTTTTACTGTGTTAACTTGTATTTTTTGTTTCAATATTTTCTAATCTCTGTCTCAAATGTCTGCTGCATTGTATAATTGTTCTCCTGGGGGAAAAAATACAGAACGGAATGCATTTCCCACAATACGTAAGTTTCAATGGTCGTACCGTTTCCTGCACTTTTACCAAAGCTGGCATGCCTGGTATTAACCCCACACATTCACCCAGTCACGTCTTCTCTCTGACTTGTGGGCCAAGAGGCCCGGGTCACTCATCACCCGCCCTGCGGTCTGCCCCGTGGGCGCCTTACGACCTGCTGACCTCAATCTAACACCGATGCCACAGCATGATATGTCATGACTGACCTCTCCTCCTCGCCTCAACCCTTTGATCTCCAAAGGCTGGTTTATACTAGGTGTAACGACATGTCTCTAGACTAAAAGAATACGTCCATGAACCGTTGTTACACCTACTGTACATTTTTTTTATTTTTTATAATCCTTTGCGGTCTTTGTATAGCTTCTGGTCACACATTACTCTGAGCCTGCATTAAGGGTCACATACTACCTGTATAATAAGGACTTAACTGTTGTGACACCACGACAGTCATAACATGACAACCTGTTTTAGTAGGGTGAAACATTTTGGAACTATCTGAATTTCTACAATAGGAACACCCCTTTTGAGGGTGGTGGTGTGACCACTCTAAATCGGTAAAAGTTAACAAGATCTGTTTCCATAAGCTGATCTCGCCTGCCGAAAGACCATGGTATCTTTTGTCTATTGATACTGTCAAGGCCAATGGGAGGATGGACAAGAAGGTAAGCTCTTGGGTAGCTGCATGATCTACAACTAACAAGCTTTATGCTATGTTTTACCCAGACATCACTTTACAGTAAGTCATCTCTTCGATTTAAAAAAATATATTTATTTATTTTTTCCTTTGTTTCTTCTGAACAGTGTGCCAAACTGCATGTTGGCTGGGAGGCTAGCAAGACACCCCAGTTTGGTTATCGCAAAACGACTGCTCATGATTTGCATAAAGTTCTGATGGCACCGTCAAGCCTCTGCACTTCACCTCCCTTTCATTGAAAATGACTGCTTTCTGTTTGGGCATTATAAATAGTATCTGGTGAAAACCCAGAGTTAAGATTTGCCACATTCTAACTGATAATTCAGTGGAAGGTTAATGGTTGTAAAATCGATCACAAAAAAAAAAATTACGGTGGTTACCTTGGTCACCAAGAATAATGACTCAGCTTCCAAGCTGTTGAAAGCGGCCTTTGTTTTGAATGGAAATACAGATAAATTTTTTGGGCGATGTTTGGATGTTCAGTCTCCCTGATACTTGACATCAAAAAAAAAAAAAAAACTGCCGTACACCAATATTTGTAAGCATTATGTTTGACTAAGATGTTAACCTTTTGGGCAACACGATCAAAACGGGATTCCAAAACGCAAATACTTAAAATAATGTTTTAAGCAACATTTAGCTTTTTTTTTTTTTTTTTCACCTCACCCTGGACACTTTCTGGTAAGAGTCTTTGAATCAGAACTTTACTGCCATGCAACAGTAGTTGCTAGGTATGGTTTCTGTCCCATTGAATTGACTGTGATTTAAGCTTCCACAGTGGACTCCCTGGCCTAAATTATCAACATTGTGTTTTAGTGTTGTCAGAAGGTGCTGGGCTATAATGACTTTCAGAGGTGCAGTAGCAGAGAGCTTCTCCGGAACCTGATAATTACCTGCATATTTTCCTATTCAAGCAAATGTCTGCAATCGTTTTGCATGGCCTATATTGTCTGCCGAGTATGCTTTGAAAGTTGAAAAATGGCTGCTGGACTATCGAAACAAGTGCTGAGTATGTAATGAAACCCACATTTATGTTTTATATACGTCCACTTGTTCATTGTCTGTTTTTCAATGGCTTGATTTGCTAATTAAATATTTCCTTCCCGAGGGTGCCTTTTCCATTCAACTGAAAGGCCTGTGATGTTGAAACAAATCGGGGTTTGTTACTACTCTGAGGGCTGTTTGAGAGTCTAGTAGTTTCTCTATAAAAGCCCCCCTCGCGCTGTCTTTTTCAGAAGAGCAGCTCTGCACCTGCAAGTAACAGCTTCAGGGCTCTCTCGCTCTCTCTCTCACCCTAACACACACTGTAAGGGTAAACTAGGGGGAATAAGGACAGGCATGCCAAATGTTTGCCAGATGTGCCATTAGTCTTGCCAAAGTGGGAGCAGGCAGGCAATGAGACTGAAGTGTTGCATGTGAATGGGACAATTGTTCATCTCTCAGACAAGCTACAAAGACAACTTTGTTCAGGTGGGTTGTTTCTGGAGAGGAGGGAACTATACGGACCAAAATGACTAAGCATTTGCACCTGTTTTGCAAAAGTGATTAATGAACTAAATAAACATGAATATAAAACGGTCATTATTTACAATTGGTTATATGCGAACTGCGTAAAAGTGACGGAGTGTCCTGGTTTATTGAGTGACCATCTTTGCTTGTTATCTCAGGCACCATCTGTCATGGCCTTCCCTGCAACAACGCCGACGGGAATGATGGCATATGGAATGGTAAGATCTTCTTTTCAAGCTATTGCAGCCATGCCCCAATCTTCGTGAGAATGTGCAACCATATCTGACTTCTGGAGCTTTGTGAATGCCTCCCTCAGTACATGAATTATGTTTCTGAACCTTATTTTTAGCTGACAAAGAGAATTCTACACTTTGAACCAATAACAATTGTTTGGTTTACTTATTTCTATTTTATTTTTAAGATTATACATTTGCCTCTGGTTCACTCCAGGGCCCGGGTTCATAAAACATCTCAATGTAGGATCAGTTTTGCCTTTTTAGATTATAAGGAATGGACAGAAGGGGGCCTGATCGTAGATCAGCCCTATTTGACATTTTATGCCTCTAGATCTTCCGATGCAAAGGCACCCATCCCTGTGCTTTCAATGAAGCCATAGGGCAATGATCAAAATGTTAAATTTCACCAGCATAAACTCTGTACAAATTCTAAGCAGAAACATGTCTTTAAATGGCAAAACAGAATCCTGCACCCCCTGTCAAATGGTTCTGCGGGCTTCCCGGGTGGCGCAGTGGTCTAAGGCACTGCATCGCAAGCTGTGCCACTGGAGATTCTGGGTTCTAGCCCAGGCTGTCTCAGCCGGCTGCGACCGGGAGTCCCATGGGGCGACGCACAATTGGCCCAGCATCGTCCGGGTTAGGCCGGCAGGGATTTCCTTGTCTCATCGCGCACTAGCGACTCCTGTGCCGGGCGCAGTGCACGCTGACTAGGTCGCCAGGTGTACGACACATTGGTGCAGCTGGCTTCCGGGTTGGATGTGCGTTGTGTCAAGAAGCAGTGCAGCTAAGGGTTTTGGAGGACGCATGGCTCTCGACCTTCGCCTCTCCCGAGTCCGTACAGGGGTTGCAGTGATGAGACAAGACTAACTACTATCAATTGGATACCAAAAAATTGGGGAGAAGAAAGTGGTAAATTGTTCTGGAGTAGCCTATAGCACATTTTCTGTATTTGTGGGTTAGGGTTGGATGCAGCCTCAGATTTTCACTAGCATGTAGTCTGGTGGATGCGGATGGGTTATTAGATATTGCTGGTGAAAAACCGTAATGTCCAATAAGAAATGCTCGTTTTCCATTGCATGCGGTAATGAACATGACCCTGTTTCCTGGGGTTCTAAATTCTATCAAAGAGAATCTTGGTGGGGAATACCACAGACTAGCCAAAAGGTCCATGACGAATCAAATTGAAAAATGACCAAGACATTGTAATGGATGTCACCTTGTAATGATTGACAATGCAAGCTGTTGATATGCATCAAGATGAGCTGAATCAGCCATGAACTTTTACATCCCAGTGCTTGTGTCTCATTATGGAGCTATATTTGAACTATAGTTAATCAGTAACCAGTGTCAAATCAGCCGAGGATATGTACAATGATTTTGTTCTGTTAACTCGACTGTGCTTGAACTGAGACATCGTACTACTATGTAACCCATCATATCGCTGAAATAATTGACAATTGCTCATGTTATCACCATTTCTTCAGCAGGAGAGTTTGGTGCGCGCAAAACTTTCATGACGTTTTCATTTTTTGTTTGTCTTCCTTCAGCCTCCCCAGATGGGTTCCATGGGTATAATGACCCAGCCCACTATAATGTACAGCCAACCAGTCATGAGGCCAGCCAACCCCTTTGGCACGGCCCCAGGAGCACAGGTACTGGACTCTCCATTCTTCTCCCTTCCCTGGTAGCTTTTCTCTGAACAGATGCCAAGCATTAGGGTGATGTTGCCCCGTAGACGCTGATCTTGGGTCAGTTTAGTATTTTCCGCACCAAAGTAGGAATCCATTGTCGTGAAACTGCCATGTACATTATTTCAAACACCATTTTTATTCCTTCTGACATCAATGCATGTGTGATAGAACAGCAGAGTATGTACTAGAATTGATCATATATTACGCTGCTGGATTCTCAGCTGTTTCGCCCTAATGTGGATATCCGCTTTAAGTTAGGAACAGATGAGGGGAAGCTGATTCTTGATCTGTACCTTGGGGATACTTCACCCCCCCCCCCAGAGCATTTACAAACTCTCCCTGCCCTCGGAGGAGCCTGGTTAGATTGTTCACATCCTCAAACTAGTATCTTTAAGAATGGAGTTGATTACATTGCAATTTGACAAGTTTATTTCAGTTTACTTTCCGACTTGAAATGGATTTGAGCCCAACCATGCTCCCTACTGCCTTGCAATAGAAGGACGTCTGACTGTGGCCTACTTAAACACCCTCTGAGGTGGTATGCCTGCTGTCTGTATGAAAAATATATCTGCAGGATGTATTGTCCAGCCCCACAACTCATTCTCCATAAAAGTGGTATTGGAATATACACATGGTTATTTAATATCACTGTTAAATGGTTTAAAGTGGCAAGTGACTTAAGGAATTATATTCTGGAGGTCAATAGGAATTCTGCGCTTTGGGACTTCTATTCATTACGAGCTTTCATTCACCCTCGTACCATTTCAGCTATTATTCTGAATGATGCCTGGCATGTCAACATAGTATTTAGAATAGGATATAACACCCTCATCCTCATCTCTTCAGTAGGCTCTAAATCAGAACAATAGCTGCCTTAGGAGAGTATCTTGTGAAGCATGTGTTTTTTTCTGACGCGATTTATCTGTTCTCTTGTCAAGAGCTGTAAGGTTTTACCTCTACATTGACTGTGTTAGGGCGCTACACTCTGGACCTGAGCCTGTTCTCTCCATTCTGATCCCTATCTGTAGCTAGGTTCTCCCCTCTTGTTTGTAATTTCCCTCTAGTCGTTCCTCGATTCCCCTCACCCTGTCATTCTCTCTCTGAACTAGCCCTCGGCAGCTTCTAGTCCTTCCAGTCAGAGTCCTCTCAGAGCACCAGGAAAGGACCCCTTTGCACAACTCTCTCTCAAGGATTTCTTGTAGAACCTCTTTAGGTACAACATGTCCTGTGTGTGCGCTGCATGCTCATATCTGCACACTTCTGCCCCGCTTGCCAACACACCAATGTCTCTTGGGTTTGATAATTATTTGTGCTTCAAAGCTTAATGGCCCAGTCTTTCCCTTCATAATCACTCAACCTCCTGTAAGATGTCGCTTGCTCCGTTGCCTTGCATGTCTGCACGGAAGTCTGACCTAGACTGCGAAACAACACTTTTTGAAAAGTACATTGGCCCATGTGACATTTTGACAACGTAGTGAAAGCAGCGCTGTTAACAGACCGCATCACTTCATAAACTGAGACATTTCTTTTGAAAACAAAGCCACATTGGTGTGCATTAAATATTCACTGTCCATTTACAAGCATTTGCATAAATGATCAGCAGCCTCTTGTGGAAGTTGACCGTTAAAATAAATGTCACCAAGTATTGGAGGAATATGGTTTCTTTTGACACTCGTCTATGCTGACAAAATCGAGTGCTTTGAGAATTCTAAATGTTAATTTTCTCTTGAGTGGACTTCAGCCCTGTATGTTTGTTTATCATGCTGCAATTCAAGCTTCAAACCAGGGGTGGAACCAAAATTATATTCCACTGTTCTGACCAGCAAAATAAAGTTCTGAACCAGTTAACTCCTCAAAGTACTGGTTTGTATTCTTATTTTTAGCCTGTGAAATCAAGTTTTTTTTAAACTTTTTAAAAAAACTTTTAGCTCATTAAGTTACTTAATAGAACAGGCAAGCTAGTTGTTTACATTGTGTAAAATGTGACTGAAATTGAGGATGGGAAGAGGGCGTTGAGGAGGCTAAGTGCTGGGTATCTTATCTTAGGTCCAGAATTATACCTGGGAGGAGCAATTTTGAATGTCCTTAGTTTGAGCTAGCTACTGTAGCTAACAAGCTTGAGCAAGCTAGCAAGCTCGTGTGTGCAGAGTGGCACCAGAATTAAAAACACGTCTTACCTTTTTTGTAGTTAATAGATCCAACTTGAGACGTGATAACTGGGCCTGTAGTGTCCTTAACTAGCATTGAAAAAGTGAATCCATTCTTCTCTAGCTAATTAAAAATCTTTCTCCTTATCTTCTGAATCAAGCTTGTAACTAACGTCAGTACAGTAGCCTATGCTTCGGGAAGGGCAGGTAGCTTAATCGCACAGGCAAAGATTTTCAGCTTGCAGGCACACACTGGAATAAATTCTTGAGTGACAGAGTGAGGATTTTGCATAGGGGTTTTGTTGTGTGACTTGAATAAACATGCCTGCAACGTAAAATAAGGTTATTCACCGGTTCCCATGCTTTTAAAGTAAAGGTTCTGTTCCTTGAAAAATCGTATTTTACGGTTTTCAGTTCTGTTCCCTGAACCGGTTTCAAATCTCTGCTTCAAACACTTAATCGTTTCCCCCCTTTTTTTAAAAATGTTTCTTTAGCTGTTATCTTCATTGCAATACATTCCATTTGCATTAAATCAATGTGGCCAGAATGTATTTAATAGATAGTAATTTATTTTGCACTATGCTTTCAGGTGTTTGATTTGGCCAAAAGTATGTCCTGGATGGAAGGCATTTTTGATCTAAGAATATGTCATATGTCCTGTTTTGTGCCTGGAGGACTTCTCAACTAGTCATGACACAGGACCAGCGATTAACTGAATCGTGTCAATGACCTTCCTTGAGGACACACTGCTGTCCTGATCAAACACACATCCGAGAACGCAAGTGCTGGAGAAAATATGATATCTACAAAGATTGTTCTATTATATTCTGGCCTACATTTTGTGAAGGTACTTGGTTGGTTATCAAGGAACAAGGAATATTAATGTTTGGCACTTAAAAAATAAATACATTCAACATGGCCTTTATCTTTCTCTCAGCAGATGCAGTTCATGTAACTTAAAAAGGAGGCTTTTGCCCTCCGAAGACAAACCATGAAGCAGCGAGACTAACTTTCAAGCAAAAATCCAGTTAACTGTTATACTCCTCGTCGAGAATATCAGCACAAATAAGGACTCAAGGGGGGGAACCTTGTCCAAGAGGCGTCAAGTATAGGACACGAATCCCATTTTGTAATTGGTCTTCTGAGAAACAGTGTGCGCTGCCATTCTAACCCCTCTACAGGGATCACTCATTCCATTTGTCTTCTGTAAAAGATACAAATGGTTACGGAAAGGGAGACATTTTGACTTTGCTGTTATGTATGGAAAATAGTGGTTTATCACAGAATTGCTTGATCCGATCATCAATCGTACATTATCTAATTGAACCATAACTGATTAGTAAAGCTAACCTCTGTTTATACCATGACTTTCAAAAGAAATTGTATTACGTTTGCAGTAGACATTCCTTGTGCATTGTTTGTATTTATTTATACCCACGGAGGATATGACATTGAACTCTTCAGGTGTATACATGGGTATGATTGGATTTGTATAATTGGAGTTTGAGTGTGACTGAGTTAAAAAAATAAATTTAAAAAAAGTTAATATAAAGATTGAAAAATGTAACCGACTGAACCAGCATAATGTCAAGCACAGTTCTTAGTAGCTCAGTCACAACCCTGGGGTGATATTGGCATAAAACAAGTTTAATGATTCAATAGTCAATTCTGTGAGCTTGGGTCTTTTTTTTTTCTTAAGGGAACATTTTCACTCACTAGCAAAGCACTACATTTGTGATTTGCCGGCATTGCGTTGGGAACGATCCACATTTTATGCTTTACACTTGGCATGTAATTTATTTTACATGGAACTATTCTATGGCTGCCTTTCCAAAATGAATGTGCAGAGTGTCCTTCATGCTCAGGCCATCTTTACATAGACCAGCATCTGGGTTGGGGGAAAGGAGGTGGTCACAGGGGGCAGGGGAAAGAGCTGTGGATGTCACTGGTCAGCTCTAAGTGTCAGATCTAGGTTGAAATACTATTTGAAATCTTTTAAATACTTTGTTTGCTCTAGCTTGTCTAGAGTGCCAGAAGGGCTGGGTTAGCAGTTTTGGGACTATTCTATTGGTCTATTAAGCCATACAAGATCACTCAAGCACAGATAAAGTATGTTAAATGAATGTCGGGTAAGTGGGCAGTAGGATCCAGTTGAGCGGGGGGGGGGGAGAAATGGAGCACTGTTGATCGGTGCTTTGTGTATATAAAATGGATCATTTCCATCATGGGGGTGGGTGGGACATGTGCAGGATGGTCAGAACATGAAGGTTATTCTATTCATCAAATTAGCATTTTAACTGCATTGTACCTGCAGATTTATATTTTTGTTTATATTAAATATATAAATAAATGTATGCAGGATTTGGTAGATTGTTTTTTTTTTTTTTTCAATAAAGTGTTTTGCAACAGTATCTTGAGTTTGTGGGTGATTTGAGTATCTTGCGTTTGTTTATAGATCTTAATTAATAGAATTATATGGACAGAACCTCGATCAATACTTCTACTCTGAGCTACTTTAAACCTGTGAAGCATCATGTGGCACGTGCCGTTGTTGCTTAATTGTTGCTTAAGAATATATTCTTAGACCCTTGAGTTTGTAGAATCATTGCAGGTTTAATGGTAATGTCTCTGATCCCAACATGAGGCCAATGCTAGATTTACAAAAGTGTGTGTATTAGTGCTTGGGCCTGGCTACTTGAACCTCTTGTGGATGATGCGGGCAGTGAGGGGCCAGTCTTCGGGAGCCTGGAGCATCTCTGGAGCTGAGGAGGAGCCTTTGGAGCCGGGGGTCTCGGATGGCACAGGGTGCAGGGGAAGAGCCTGGCCCACCACAGTCAGCAGCTTCATCTCCAGAGGGCCCAGGTGCATGTCTCCCTGCTGGCCAGCACAGAGAGGGGGAAGGGAGTAGTCCCATATAAGAGATGCATCCTGTTTGGCCCAAGATTTCCCATCGCAACAAGGAGAGAGATTGTTTCTCTCAGATCCCTACGTTGTCTCGGTTGCATCCACTGCCAAGAGGTGGCACAGAGGCAATCCTTAAGGCTCTCGCTCCCTTCACTCAAGCCTCTGTCCCTGGGTTTTTATTTTTAATTTTTTAGGAGGATTCAATGAAGCGCTGAATGTCTGATTCAATACCTTCTGAATCTAAAATGAATGGCATCTATCAAAAGGAAAGCCAAGTTCGATGTCACATTCATGACTTTGTTTAGCGCCTTACTGAAATCATGTTCTCTTCAACGCTGGTAAAATGAAATTCCCAAGTGAATCAGGTGGGCACATGGTTTGGATACAGATTATTGCTGTGATTTAGCAGCATGCATAAGGAACACCCAAGCCACACTGCTGTAATATTTATAATGAACAAAAATATAAATGCAACATGAACATTTTACTGAGTTGTAGTTCATATGAGGAAATTAGGCCCTAATCTATTGATTTCACATGACTGAAAATACAGATATGCATCCATTGGTCACATACAGTGCCTTGCGAAAGTATTCGGCCCCCTTGAACTTTGCGATTTTTTGCCACATTTCTTGCTTCAAACATAAAGATATAAAACTGTATTTTTTGTGAAGAATCAACAAGTGGGACAAAATCATGAAGTGGAACGACATTTATTGATATTTCAAACTTTTTTAACAAATCAAAACTGAAAAATTGGGCGTGCAAAATTATTCAGCCCCTTTACTTTCAGTGCAGCAAACTCTCTCCAGAAGTTCAGTGTGGATCTCTGAATGATCCAATGTTGACCTAAATGACTAATGATAAATACAATCCACCTGTGTGTAATCAAGTCTCTGTATAAATGCACCTGCACTGTGATAGTCTCAGAGGTCCGTTAAAAGCGCAGAGAGCATCATGAAGAACAAGGAACACACCAGGCAGGTCCGAGATACTGTTATGAAGAAGTTTCATACAAAAAGACTTCCCAAGCTTTAAACATCCCAAGGAGCACTGTGCAAGCGATAATATTGAAATGGAAGGAGTATCAGACCACTGCAAATCTACCAAGACCTGGCCGTCCCTCTAAACTTTCAGCTCATACAAGGAGAAGACTGATCAGAGATGCAGCCAAGAGGCCCATGATCACTCTGGATGAACTGCAGAGATCTACAGCTGAGGTGGGAGACTCTGTCCATAGGACAATCAGTCGTATATTGCACAAATCTGGCCTTTATGGAAGAGTGGCAAGAAGAAAGCCATTTCTTAAAGATATCCATAAAAAGTGTTGTTTAAAGTTTGCCACAAGCCACCTGGGAGACACACCAAACATGTGGAAGAAGGTGCTCTGGTCAGAACTTTTTGGCAACAATGCAAAACGTTATGTTTGGCGTAAAAGCAACACAGCTCATCACCCTGAACACACCATCCCCACTGTCAAACATGGTGGTGGCAGCATCATGGTTTGGGCCTGCTTTTCTTCAGCAGGGACAGGGAAGATGGTTAAAATTGATGGGAAGATGGATGGAGCCAAATACAGGACCATTCTGGAAGAAAACCTGATGGAGTCTGCAAAAGACCTGAGACTGGGACGGAGATTTGTCTTCCAACAAGACAATGATCCAAAACATAAAGCAAAATCTACAATGGAATGGTTCAAAAATAAACATATCCAGGTGTTAGAATGGCCAAGTCAAAGTCCAGACCTGAATCCAATCGAGAATCTGTGGAAAGAACTGAAAACTGCTGTTCACAAATGCTTCCATC